>NW_010972642.1:10092978-10178547 GCF_000737465.1 Haliaeetus leucocephalus
CTCTGTTTAAAAAAGCCTATCTGACAAAAAAAAAAAATCTACTGGCAATAAAGAAATTAAAAGGGAAGTGACAGTATAGCAGAAACTGGTATCCTCCATCAAAGAGCATATGTGTCAAAAATGGAAGCACTTTCTCCACAAAGATCATGGCAGTAACAAATATCCTCGTCTGTGCAACGATGAAAATGCAAGGCAACTTTCTGCCTGCCATGAGAAAACTTGGGCTTCAGCAAGCTTGCAGGGAGTGAGGTAGAGATTACAGAGCAGCACGAGACCACGCCGTGCTGCTCTCCTCCTTCCCGCATTTGGTGAGCTGTATCAGTTTTCAGAGACTGGTGAAAAGCCAGAAGGATCTGTCACATTATTATAAAGGCCCAGAAACAGTTTACAATGAATAGGCTTGAATGAGGCACATTAAAAAAATAAATTATGTAATTCGTTGCACATGTCTTTTTTTAACAGTACTAATCGGAACGCCTGCCAAAAACTTTCAGACAGATGACATGCTTTCTAGTTGCAAACAAGTGAAAAGATGGATGATGCCTTCATGCCATGACACTTATCTCTTAAGTAGTTCCTTCAATACTGCTGACTCTTCATAAGTTAAAACCTCAAAAACTACAGCCGTTCCAGGATCCTGCACACAAGTACTCATGAGCCAAATCCAATATGTAGAGCATACACACGCCCAAGCCTGTTTTCACCAGTCAAACTGTATTTTAAGAGGATTAAAAAACAAGGTATGTGGAAAAAAGAAGAAAAATCTGATTTTCACAAGACATCTTTCATATACCCATATAAGGGGTGCCTCATATATGCCACTCAGGTGGCACAGTTTTATTACAAGTTCTATTTTCCAATTTGCTCAAAAACACTATGTAAAGAAGAGTCACTCTTCCCTCCTGCAATCTGCAGAGGGGCAGGGGTGGGGCACAAACAAAACCTCAAAATTAAATTCAAGTTCAGCTCAAGCCTGCTCTCTGCATTTCAGAAGGCTCAGGAACCCTCTTCAGAACCCAGTTTCCAGAGTACATCTCAAGAAAGTTATCCCAAGCCCAGTCCCTCTTTCTATTAGAAGTCTCTTTGAGCCAGCAGAAGAAAGATAACCTCTCCTAGCAGCATAAATACCTGAAAAATGTACAGGACGATGCTAAAGAACATTGCCAAGTAACTGCTATTTGTGAAGTTTAGTGTGGGTGAACATTTGCTGTACTGAAGTCCCCAGTTTAGTCACACAGCAGAAACAGCTCACAGAGTAGCAGCTTGCAAGCACAGTTAAAAAGAACAAGAACTCGTCTTAGCTGTGACCAGGAGGGAGCTTACCTGCCAGACTGAGACCAGCACAGTCTCTTGATCTATTCAGCTCTTGGCCTCTGAGACTGCTACAAGGTGCCAACTGCATAGGTAGTTGTGTGAAATGGTTGGGGAGCTCATAGAAAGAGAAGGAAGAGTACCCGTCTCCCCACACTGAGGTCCTTGCTCTTTCTGTCTGAGCAGAGAGTAACTCAGGGATGTTGTATTCTCACTGACAGCATTTGTATATCAATGTTAAGACACTCATTTAAGGGCACTAAACCTTGAGAAGGCATAGAGAAAATGTGCAAGATATCAACATACATACGACAAAAGGTATGGATACTGTCAAGCTCTCAGACTATCCAGTTGCATTGACTTCCACAGTTTTTCAGTGCAGACAACAGTGCAGTATTAGTAACTGCATAACAAGATGTTTATTTATATTCCCCTCTTGCACACACGGGACATCTAGGCAACATGAGTTTGTCCTCAGTCCCATATATATGCACGTGAATGTGTGTGCTACAGATACAAGGGAGACAGTAAGCAAGGATAACTGGAAAGGGACACATTCTATCAGGAATGAAAACTGAAGATTGTAGTCCTTGGGGCAATTTATTAGCTACACTTCAACTCAGGCAGTCACATCACACAGAAGGAAAAGTAGGAGCATTCGGGGTTCTTGCTTGAAACAACAAAACACCAGCAACACAGTCCTGTGATGAGCAGAGCACTGGGGACCAAACACCAGGAATCCTCTTGGTATGAGTGTCATCCCTCAAACTAGAAGATATTTAGGACTCAAGAGGAGCTGATACAGCAGAAATGCAGGAGGAAGGGCAGTCTCATTCTGCATGGACTAGTTTAGGTAAGTTCTGTGGGAAAGACAAACCCTTCCTCTAGAGATGAAATGGGACGTGAACTGTGAAGAGAAAAACCCAAGTGAATATCTTTAGATATCAGTATGGTTCTGCTCTCACTGCCCTGTCAGAAATCATATTTAAATACTTGCAAGATGAAAAGGGAGTACTGTCGAGTAAATAAAAGAGGGGGAAGTTCTCCTGTAGAATATTTATGGCATAGGGAAAGCTATTGCAAATTACAATTGCAATAGAAACTGAAGAAGAGTTTATTCAGACACTATAAGGCTCCTGTCACTGGTAGAAGAGCAACATTAGTCTGTGCCCAGAACCACTGAGACTATAGCTAAAAATTTCTGCCTGAATAGATCAGAAATGCCTCAGCCAGACTGTTTTTAAGAACACTCAACCCCCCCACACACACTTCTGAACTTGAACTGATGTCTGCGCATAAGGAGCTATACTTCTAAATTTATCTCTAGCCACTTAACTAATTCCAAATAAAACACCTTTGATATTTTGTGCAAGCAGCCTGTTTAAATCAAGTGTCCTGAAGAAGCCCCTGACTACAGATTAATCCCTTGGGCACTCCCTAGCTAGGAGTTGTTGTTGCTTATGCATTCTTCATGGATTTTTAATGTAGAACAAGATCTGTCTTAATTTATCAAAGGGTTAACAAAAATTCCAATAATTAAATTAGCAGCAATCAGCTAAGGAGCTCCCCAGTGCAAAGTCTAGTAAATATCAATTTCTTTTCTCCTCCAGGATAACGGACCAGCCAAGAAAACTTCCAACTGTCCCCTGCAGGGCTGTAGCTAACAGGCACAAATGCGTACATGTACTGCCCCATCTCTCTCGTTCCATCCACAGCATGACTCCAGCTCCCTGTGGCAGTGACATTGTCTAAAATGGGCCAACTTACTTCTGTTTTTCCTGCTTTCTCCAAGGCTGAATCTGGTCTAATATGACAACTGCAGCAAGTGATTAGAAAGTGAGACTTAGCAACGTATTTTAAAAGATCCAAAATACGTGCTGGTCCCCCAAAATTAGAACTTACACATGAGATCAGCAGAACACTGAGAACAGCTCTCAAAATCCTCCTGACTCCCTGGCACATGCTTTCTTTTCACCATCCCCCATGAGGGAAATCTCTGGGACAGACAGTCTCCCTCAAATGGTCAATGTTCTTTCTAATTACGCAGAAAGCATCCCTCCCCTCTCCAGATGTTAAAAAGCCAGTTAAGACTCTAGAGTGGGCAATAACCACCACAAGGTTACATCAGCCACAGAAACTTCTCTTACATCCTTTGGATGATGCATGGTGTGTCTTATTCCAATTCCCCTTGAAGGAGGGCCACAAGTTGGGAAACAGAGCTTTCGGGAGAGTCACATCATGCTGGGGAGGCATCCATGACAAGATCCCGGTGCGGCATTTACTGAACAATGCTGCCAAGATGTTCTTGATCAACGATTAAGGGAACCATGCTGCATCCTGAGCAACCGCAACGCCAGTCAAATGTATCAGACTATTTAGGACAGAGCAGGATGCAGTCCCAGAGGAAGAGGACAGCTGCTTCTTTCCCCAGAGAGGGAAACACATGGGGTTTTTTCCAACCAGAGATCCATCAGCTCGCTGCTGCCGAGGGCTTCCCAAAGACATACTGCATCAGCACATTCACTCATCAGTTTGATTCTGTTGCTGCCCGAAATAGTCTTGTTTATTTGTGAGCAGCCACAGCTGGAACCAGGGGTATTTGTGTGGCTTGTGCCATTATGTCTTAATCCTGGCAGTGAATAAAATCCACAGTGATTATGAAAATAATTTGCTCTTGTAATGTAAATTTATAAAATGCAGCGCATGCTTTTTGGTTTGCACTAGGGAGTCTATATTTGTTACAGAAAACATGAAGGTGAAAAATTATTTGTTGATTTCAGCATTTACAAGTTGATTTAAATTTTACATCAAATGTTTACTGTAGCGATTTTTTTAAATTTGCAAGTATCAACAGCAATAATCAATAGTAGCTGAGAACATCCACCTTGCTAGGTACTTAAAGGATATTAAGAAAGTGAAGCCTTAAATTTGTCCCTAAGGGAGTGTGAGGTGACACACGACACACAGTAACAGCACACTAACTCGATCTTTATCATCAATATTTTTAACAAACTGAAAAATACAAGCTTTTTTCAATATTAACTACATCAAAACAAAAGCACAAGCATATAAAGAGTGAATTATCTGTGCATTACTTAATAAATAAATTCTGTGCACTGTTAATGAATATGCTAATAACATGCAGTTCATAATGCTGATATTCCTCAGATACTAGAACTGTGTGACGGCTGTGTCTGAATTTCATTCTGTGATTCAACTAGAATAACAACCAGTTATTTTCTTCTCTTTTGTAAGTAGAATGTAACAAAAGATATCCTTGTGATAAAACTAGTACAAGGTTAAGGAAATTACATCAAAAGATTACAAAAAGTAATTCCATCATGCAGGTAGCCTCCTCCCTGTTAGACTTTGCAGCAAGCATGTGTCAAAAGCTCTCTCTACAGTTAATGCACCTCTAAAACTGAGGTTCATGAACTCAGACACATTTTCCTACCCAAGAAATAATTTGCAAGAAATTAAAATTCAAATCACGGCTTTGCTTTACCACCCGCTCCGTAGGATGTTGTGACACTGCAGTACCGGACTTTCTGCAGCTCTAAAGATAGAGCCATGCAGTCAGAGCCCGAGAGCTGCTAAAGCAGCGCTTGAAGGACCTGAGCAGCCCCAGCAGGAGCACGTGTGGAGTAACTGCTGCCTGCAGGATCCTGAGGCTGAAAGCATGGGGACTGGGGCAGGATGCTGACGTTATATTGTGTGCAACATTAGATCTTGCTCAAAAACTTATCTTGTAATCAAACTGTTGAAGAACAAACCTGTCATAGGTGTGCTCTGGAGCTTACTGATAAGAAAGCAGGAGCCCAAGTCACCTCTCAACTCAGGCAGAGAGAAGCCCTGCCTGCCCAGCCACAGCCACCACCGCGTAGCTCCTGCTGCCTCCCAGAGACATCAGGGGCTCACGCTGGGCAAACACATTGACAGCATCTCCTAGAAAATGCCCCAGCCCACGTGCTGCCAGTCTCATCAGCAAGGTGCTACTCTGCCCTTCTGCAGAGGAAATAGGCACGGAGAGAGGACGTAAGGGAAACAGAGTAAAGACGAGGTGTACAGGCATGTTTCATCCGCATAATATAAGAAGCTCACAAGAACTGTCCCATTACATACCTTCTAGTAGCAAAGTGCTGACTCTGTGTCCCTTAGGGAAACATGTTCAGTAAAAAAAATACCCATATCCAATGGATAGATATCCAATACCCAAACACCAGAGAAATTATGAAGTCAATGAAAGCAGAGGAACAGGGCTGACAGGAAGCAGTATGAGATTTTAATAAGCATATTGACTATTACAGGAAGAATCCACAGTAACTTTTTAAAGGAAGAATTTTAGAGTCTGGCTGCTGTGACTTTTACACGGTAACTTCTAAATCCTATTAGGGAGTTAGAGAAATTTGTTGTTGTTTCTTTAATTGCTATGGATTAGAAGTCAACAATGGAAAAACCCCAAACTGAGTACTAGTTCCTGCTACAGTTTGGAGAAAGGACAACAGATGAGTACAGTTTCCTTTTAAACATATAAATTTGAAAATTCAACTCATTGCAAGTACGTGGCTATTTTGTATAATTACAATCCTCAATCTTCTCCTGAAAGACAAGTTGTTTTTCCTATGTTTGGTCTATAGGGAGTTCTGAAAATAAGTAGTCATCTCTTCTAAAAATTCTGGATTATCCCAGATTTCTTTAATGTGCTTTCATAAAAATGAAACTCAAGAACCACATTTTTATACAATAATGGTGTGACTTGATGACACTGTCAAACATCTTGCAAGGACACAAAACATCCATGTGAACTCAACAAGACAGTAAAGCCTATGTTGTCTGAATAAATGAGACTTTGCCTGCAGTATAATCATCTTCCATTTGGAGCTAAACCAGAGTTTTTCACTACTAACCCACCCCAAAATCCCAAACAGGCCTGTGCCAGTACTCATGGTAGTCTGAAAGAGGCTGTTTCAGGATTGAAAATGGGGAAAGGGTACAAAAATACACTGCACAGCCCAATAGGAAATATTAAGGTCTGTCAGTCCTTCTACAATTGCTAAGAGCTGATACCGGGTAGGCTGCTACCTGGAATAGCAGCCACACACTCCAGCAGCAACTGCTGCCATATTGCTCCTAAGCCCTCTACCAGCCCCACTAAGGGCCATCACCATACTCCAGGTTGTCCCCCATATCCCTCTGTGAGATATGCCAGCAAGCAATTGAAAAAGGGACAATGTGCTTTTAGTTGAACGTTGCCTGCTCAGCTCCAGCTGGTAGTTTAAATGGTTCATAACAAGAATTATCTAGAGCTCTTCACCCATTCATCCTGCTGAGAAGTCAGCTTGTCACTACTCACCTCTCTCAGATCAAAGGAAACTCAATCTCTTCTCTATCCTTTGACTGTCACCCCAGGCAGGGGCAGGGAAATGAACCCAAGTATCTGAGATACCATTGTTCAAATAACTAAAATTTCTCTTATCAAGAGGTATCTGGCACCAGCCTCATTGCTACAAAAAACCCCATGAGGGAAAGAGAAATCAGCTGGGAAATCATCCAATAGTTACATACTGAAGCAACAGGGATATGCATACGGATACTAGATAATTTAAAGTGAGAAAGAATATAAAGTTGATGCATTTGGGAAAGAAGGAAAAAAGCAGGAAAGGTGAAGAAAATTCAAAATGTTTATTGGAAAGTGGGAGGGAAAGGGAATTCTACCTAATAAATGACCCACTCCCCCAGACTGATAATCCTGATATTCAAGCTTGTGCTGTGAAATCATTATTTCAAACAGTGTTTCTGAAGGAATCTTAGGTTTTGCAATACAAGCTACAGATGTAGCTGTAATTATGGCTATTCATCTCAAGACAAACTTGGTATTCAGGAGGTCCTTTGACTTTGGCTGCCATTTGCCACATGTCTTCCAAAGCCAGTTCGCACCAGGATCACCAAGACAGTTTGCATCCATCAATTTTTGTGCTGGTTCATCTACTCTGGGAACAAAATATGGTATTTTCAAGATTTGCCTGTGACTTTCAGGGTCATTTGGGATCCCAAGCAGTCTGAGTGCTTTTAGAAATCTCCTGCTTTTGGGACATGAACATCCACTGTATGTGTGGAGGAAACTTTTCACATGTAGCAAAAAAATATCCAGTACTATGGTGCAATTTTGCACACAGCCTTTTCTCCATGAGTTGGTTCCTAGCCAAAGTTCTCTCCTCCAGTGAGAAAGCAGCATCTTCACTGGAAATCTCAGGTCTAACGCAGAAATAACAAATACTGCCAAATCTGCCAAAGGGACACCTTTGCTGGGCAACTGCCCGTACTAGGAGATACCGCCACACAAAAATAGCCAGATACCAACAGCCTTATTCAGGCTGCTGAGGAATGCTGAGCCCTTTCCCACTGACCATCAGGCCCTTTCAAGCATACTTCATGTCAGACATCTCAAAATCAGGTATCTCAATTCATTTCCCTCTGAAAAAGCACATGCTTTCATAAGTAACTCACTGATGTCAAAACCATGCTCCAGATGCAGGATTGCTATCTATCAAAGCTAACAGGGCAGCTTTCCCCGTGTGCTTTCTGATGGCTGCCTAAAGGTCACATTTTCCTCTACAGCCACTAATTTTGCATGTGCAACAAAGGGTGTCAAAGGCATTTATGAGGTTTTTGTCGCTCCTTTGTAAATCTAGCCTGAATTTCTAGTAAACACACCTGCTTTTGGCACCGAAGAGTTCAAGGACAGGGAAAAAAGACAATCCTGCCTTCCCATTTCAAGGCCCAGGGCTCAGCAAAATGTCATGACTTAAAAACAGATGGAAACCAATGCCAGCAACATAGACAAAAGGATTTATGAAAGAATTAATAAACAACTATCACTTCTCTTGCCTCAGGACTTTTCTGGGTAAATTATTACTCTTTAAAGCAATGCACTAGTAAGCTGCCTGACTCCCATTAACATTAGTAGCGGTGGCATAGCATAAGCTTTACGTGCCAGTTCTGAGGATTAATCAGTCATATCTGTAGGGCACTCCCTTTGAACTCAGCAAATCTGCAACAGAACAACTCTTCTTTGTCAGACTCTTCTTTGAAGAAAAAATCACAAGGAAATGGGTGGGCTGCTGGCTAAGCCTCTTCTTAACCCACCACCACATCCTCCATAACTCTAACAGAACAGTAAAGCAACAAGTGAGCTCTCTCTTGCTGCGTCTCCAGTAATGTTAGCCAAGGTAGGGGAGCAAGAAGGGATAATATTTTTGGAGCAGGAAGAAGAAAGGATAAAAAGAAATGATACAAAATAATGCAATAAATGTGCTATCAAGATGAGATTTTTTTTTATACAGGATAAAAGCTGGAACACTTGAGAATAATTTCCATGTATGGATTTGGAAGTCTAAAAATAACACCTCATTTAATACAAAAAATGACAACAACTGACCCTAGAATAGATGGTGATGAATACATTCAACATCAAATTTTCGCTATTCTCTCTTCCCTTCTGTGCTTGCTGGCACCTTTCCCCCAGACCACCCCTTGTCATTTCCCTAAAGAGGGAGGAGAGAGAATCATTTCTGAGCAGCCTCAGAGCGGCTTTGGCAGAGCAGAACAGCTGCAATGGCTAAGGCTTTGCAGGAAGGTGGCTCCATCAACTCAGGGCTTGTTATTGTTTGCCTGAGGTACTGGCATTTTGTCTCACTTGATACTACAGTGAAAGATTTCCACCTCCCGTGGTTTCTACATGATGTTGCTCCATAAGTTTTTAGACATCCCTTTTTGCAGCTCTTTTGTTCTCCTCCACTCGCCAGCAGTACATCTCCCTGTCACAGGCTTTCAGTTTGGTAAAACCCCCAGGAGGACCCACACAGGGGCACCACCAGGCAAAAGGGGAACGCAAGGATGCAGCCAGCTCTTGAGCCTCAGCCTTCCCCTCCCAGGGGCTGGAGGCAGGCCCACGGCCCCTCTGCGCTCCAGCTGCACTGCAGTAGCACCTTCAGCACACGCCTTCAGCTAACAGAAAGCCAAAAATCACTGACTACATGCTAACTCTGTTTCTCCCACTTCACAACTGAATAAGAGCTGACCAGTCCCCTCCAGGGAGCTCTTGCTCTACAATGAAATCTACTGGTGCAACAAGTTCTCGGGGCCATGTCTGTCAGGCCCAGTTACAATACACACCCATCAGGGGCCAAAGTACTTCGAGATAACTGTATGATGAAAAGCATATAAATGCATCTCACAGACACTCTCTGCCCCCAAAATAGGGGCTGGATAAAGCTAGGGACCTAAAGATCAGCACCATGAGTTGAACTCATACCCTACAAATGGATGCTAGTCTACAGGATCTGACCTCCTCCAGGAAGAGCATGACACTGAAGCAAGACATGTTCTGACGTGAGCGGCAGCCCCAGGAGCAGAGCGTGCAGCTGCAATAGTGCTACATTTCTGGAAAAACAGGGCAGTAGTGCAGGGGAAGGCTCAAGACACAGCAGCAAAGCTGTCTGAAAACAAGAGAGTACACCACACCAACAAGGGATCAACTCTTGATAGAAGAACAGTTTGTACACTGTGATTAAGCACACCAGCATGGCTGTAACTGGGAAAAGTGCCCAGCACTTGCCTGCAGTATGCCTGGTTTTAGCCAGTGCTGTCAAGTCTCTTGCTTTCACAAGCAATACATTATTTCAGCCTTCTCAGACACCCCCAAATAAAGAGAAAACTCATCTTATTGCAGGAGCCAATGTTCTGTTCCTGCTGTCAGTTCATTCACACCAGAGGCCCACCAGAACAGCCACATCAAACTGCTGCATCTCATTTACTTTTATTGACGATGCCAGCATTGTAGCAAGAGAAACAAAACAACACATTGAATTCAGGACAACTGAAAAATCAGTTTTCCAATCCTTCATAAGAGTCAGGCATCAGCTATTGATATTTTCTACCAGTAATATTCCACTTACACTGCTTTCTCTCCTGTGCCACCTGTTGTATATCCAAACCTGTTCACGTACAGGTGGATATAAGATGTGTATATACAGCAGTGCCTACAAGAACATTTTTATAACTTGGTGCTCTAAGTATCCAGTGATCCTACCAGGACAACTGTTTTCTTGACAGTACTCTGTACTATCAGACCTTTTAAAACTACTTCACCAAAACCTGTGTTTTGATACTTGAATGCAACAGTGAGCAAGCCTTTCAGTACACAGCAATCCATCAGCAAACTGAGTCCAGTGAATCTCACACACTGTTTAGTCATGCTGCCTTCAAGCTGTACCTGTAAGGTTTGTTGGCATTCAGTGCACTGGTGTGGCTATGTCCCACATGGTTGACTGAATGATCTAATGACAACTAAATGAATTAACTCATCCCACTCCCAGACTTTTATGTAAGTTAGTGCACCAGATGTGCTGTATTACTGGACAGCACATGATCTGGTACCAATCTACATTACAGATATTGACTAACACCAAAGTAAAGTCCCATCTTCATGTGACCTGCAGCTCTGCCCTAGACGCTGTGGTCTAGGACATACGTATGCCCAAAGCTGTACAGCACTTCAGACGGTGTCATGGACCACTAGTAAATAACAAAATAACAAACCTAGCCCTAGTCAAATACCTTGGCCAGAATCCACCATGCACATGCCTCAAGGCACATCTACCTGTTGTGTGATCCTCATGTCTGTGCTATCATCCCTCTGACGGGGTCAGTATAAATAATGTGCAGGCAAGAGCTCTCCTATGTGTCCCTTGCTACTTTGGTTTTGCGAGCTGCCTGCTAGCTATCAGCATCAAATATACTTAATTGCTGTTTTTGTTTTGTCATTCTGTCGAAATGAAGAGATTGATCTCTATCGATCTGTGGAAAGGCTCACTTTGTTTGCTCAACCTTTCTGTTGCTTATCAGGATTGTGCCAAGAGCTTGACACACACAGACTGAGAAGTAAATTTCAAAAAGTAATGAGTGAGTGACGGCAAGCTCACGCTGGTCTCATGCGCTATCAGACTTTGCTGCAAAAGGAAAGTGACAGAGGCAACAACTTTGGTTATTGTCTCAGCAGTGCCAGCAATGTCAGGAATTTGTTTGATTTTCACATGAATCTAATGCATCCACATTGATGCATAAAAAACAGAGAAGAGAGGTTTGCTAGAGTGCAGAAGAGCATCTAGGTATTGCATTTTTATTTCCCCCAGCAGCTTTTCCATTTTTCTCTGTTTTCTCTTTTAGCTACTCCCCAGGTGTTTACACACATCACCTTGGGTTCCTTATTCATATTCTTAAAGGCACCACTAAAAGCTCATCCACCTGCATCCTCAGAAGAAAAAAAAAAGAAAAAAAAGCATCCCAGTCATACAAAGAGGTCCTCTCTTCACTCACCACTATCCAAGGCTGTAAGAGTCCTGCTCCTACACCTGGGAGTGTTTTCTCTACTCATGCCTACAATACAGGAATAAAAGACTTGGAAAGCAGCAATGCTTCTCCAGTTACCAACCATACCACTAAACAGCC
The DNA here is from genome assembly GCF_000737465.1 of Haliaeetus leucocephalus. Taxonomy (NCBI): domain Eukaryota; kingdom Metazoa; phylum Chordata; class Aves; order Accipitriformes; family Accipitridae; genus Haliaeetus; species Haliaeetus leucocephalus. Next base: position 10,104,799 of record NW_010972642.1, read on the forward strand.
ACCCACCAGATGTCTTTCCTCTTGTATCAACATCAAAATAAAGGAAGCTGTCAAAGCGGGTGGCTTTCTGCCCCAAACTAGTTCCCCCCAACACCACCAAGATGGGATTGCTGTGTGGGTCAGATCACTCTGCAGATAACTTTGGCCCACATCAGCATCCTGCCTATATCCTCTTTGACTGAAGGTCCTGCCAACTTCATAGCCAAGTTTGCAATTCTTAATAGACCATTTCTGCCTGAGGATTAGCTCTCCCAAGTCCCCCACTCAGGTGGAACCCTTTCAGCTAATGCATCTCTTCTGGGGACTACACCACCAGGTTTAGGGGTCTCCCAGACCTTACTACAGAGTCTCAGCTCCTACAACAGTATCTACTATGCCTTCTATAAGCATTTTTGTACAGCAACAGATTAACTGTTCTGCTCTGTGAGAAGAGGACAGCAAAACACTCATGAATCCAATCAGCTGATGACAAATGGCCTCTCTTTTCTGGCTAGTAAAATACTGAGTCTCCCCCAATAGTGAAAAAAAAAGAATATCCTTAAATTGCACTTGGTGTCATCTGACTGCCATAAAATGGGGATTCATTTACCTCTGGAACTCTGCTCTCTTACTTGCATAGGGGTGCCTTCCCATGGAAAGCCAAGGCCATAACCATTAATCAGAGAATGCTACAAACTAGCAGCCAACAAGACACATCAAATAATCTAATCCATCTATGCATCAAACAGATTTTCAAAGTGCTCCTACCTATGCTACCCTTGGTCCATCAAAAAGCTTCACCTAGCAGAGCTGTCAGTTCACATCTTCAGAGAACCACTGATTCCTCCTGGAATGCTTTGGGAGCTCTGAAAAGCTAATCCTATTGCCATATCAAGTAGTTTTCACATTTCTTTGCCCTGTTCCTTGTTACAAAAGGCTTTTGCATGAATTGTCTGCTTCTTAAAAAAAAAAAAAATCCTCAATTCCTTCTACATGAAAAAATCTGGTCCCCCCTGGAAGTGATGTCACCACAGACTTTTCAACTTCATCAGCTGAAGTCAGTACAGAGGGCTAGTGCTCCAGAGAACGGTTAAATGTCAGAGGCAAGGCTTATTTGCTGAATAAAAATCCTGCTTTCATGCTAAGACCTAAACAGCAATAAAATACATCAGAAATATATCAGTCAACACATAGATCCTGATAATGCCGAGTTCCATGAGGGATAAAGATACTCCTGAAAAGAGCCAAACACCAGTTCAACCTAGGTTTATGTTGGAATAAATCACAGGTAGCTCTAATATGCCCTGGCAGTGGATGGTTCACAGTTAGTTATCATGGTACAGGGCTATACCTGTCAATCAGTTTCATGGCTCACCCATGCCATTTTGGGATGAGATGCAGAGCTGGCTGTGGCCACTCTGCTAGCCAAGGAGGATTCACCATACAGGACAGGTTCTCCCCAGGCCATATGAGGAAGGCCGTTTTGAAATTACTTGCCTACAGTTTTCCATTCAGTGTGCATTTCTTCTTCCAGATTATTTTATGGCTCAGCAATAGGACTAATAATTATTATTTCTCAAAATGTACTCATTTAATTACTTTTCAAATAAAATGACAGTTAAGATTACTTGCAGGTAAAACTGAGTACCAGTATGTTATTCTTGCTGTGCATATTAGTTGTCATGACAATCAGTGAGGACACTGGTTTAGAGTCCACTTCATATGTGGCAGAAAATCCACACCACCTACACATATTCTAATGGAGATAATTTTTTTAAATTATTATTGATTGTAGTTGCTCACCCTCTGATATCTCTGAGGACCTGGTTTGCAGCAGGTGCTGAGGAATCCCCACTTTGTATACCTTAATTCACTACCAGCCTTTGATGGTTCTTTTGCCATTATTTTGGAGAGAAAAATCACCACTAATGTACGTAATGGATTCTGGTTTTGGCCAGTAAGCTTTCACTTGAAAAAAGTTGGGGTTTTTTTTTTAATACCTTTAGAAAAACCATTATCCTTGTTATAGAGTTTTGCAATGGTCTTTTCCAGGAGATATGCTGCATAATCTCTGGCACTATAGGAGGCAGCATTGTCTAGCACTTACAGCAGTGGGAGTCCAAAGACCTGAGTTCTGTTTCTGGCTCTCCCACTCACTCCCTGCATGACATTTAGCAGGTCAATTAACTTCTCTGTAACTCTCTTTCTGCATGTAAAATGGGTGTATTTGGGTTGTATTCCTTCTTCAGCATCCTGTTTAAGTCAGAAGGATACTGAGTGAAAACCCTTGCCCAAGTGTTTCAAAATGCTAGGATGGAACATGCACTACACACTAGCAGCAGCAGCAGCATTAACAAAAGTGTAATTGTGGAATCTGTTCATTTTCACTCAATTATCAAAAAGTCTAAAATCTGAAGAAGCACTTTTTCTGAATATTTTGTACCTAGATGCTGATTTCACATTATTTTTATCTCAGAATATCAATTCTTGTTTCAGTAGAATTATTATTCTGGTATAAATATAAGCAGAACCAAACTTCTAGTCCCCAGCTTATTGCTCCCTTCTGATTAGGATCTTTGTGTGTATGGATTCATGCCACTACTGACTTCCTCCCAATACGGGGGGAAGAAAAAAAAAAAATTAAGCCTTGCCTGGGCCGTTTAACACTTTTCTTCCCACGGCAACACAATCAGGCATGAGAGTGAGTTATAAGGAATGGCATTACATCATGTTCAAATACATGATTATAACATGCTGCAGAATGGATTCTACAAGGAAGACTGATTTAATACGTGCCTATGATGATGAGTGAAAAGCAGCTAGTACCAAGCTAATGCATTGCTAAAGATTGTATCAGATAAAACCAGTAATTCAGCCACCTCCATGTCCCCTCCCATAAAATTTTAATAAACCCAATCTTACGGGAGGAAAGAAAAGACAGGGACCCTACTGAATTATTTACAGCCTTAGCTGTGTATGGTAAAGAAGCCCCTCTTAGGTCAGTAACTGATATTCTTCCATTGATTTCCTTCTCTCAGAGTATCTAGGTGAGAATCAAGTTTGGGGGAAAAAAAAACAACAAAGAAATAGGGATGCAAAGGGCAAGCCAGAAAAGACAAAGCTGATGGAGGCAGAGATGAGAGAGAGTTTGTATTTATGAAAGAGATATTGATCATTGGACACACTAGCAGTAAATAGATTCAAATTAGCTGTCATAATTCCAGTGATGCAGAGGGACACGCAGGCTCAAGCTCCATTAAATATAACCTACATCCAGAGCAGCCAGATGAGATTTGCGAGACTGAACTCTAAAGTCCCACAGGAGATACCTGCAGTTGATTTATATTCCTGATTTCCTATTCCCTCACCAACTGTGCAATCAGTTCCTGGAGGTGGGCAGGGAATAATTGAACAGCTAAACTGTGATTCACCCAGCCAATTAAGGAGTCTTGGGATGGGCCCTAGAACAAATCCTTCAGCTTCATCCAGTCTTCCTGGGCCAGAACTACATTCAGCTCTGACAACATGGCCGAAATAGTCATGGCCCAGTTAACAATTTAAGAATCTGAGGATGTAAAGCTGCATTATAGTTTTCGCACATTAATATGCACACATTTTAGAGCTTTGCAAAGTAGCAAGTAGGAGGATATCCTGGTGGTACATGAGGATCAGGTTTACTCTGTGATTCAATGTACAAAAAGCATCACTGCAAAACAGTAATTAAAATGGCAACCACTGCCTAGTAGCTATCAACATGTAAAAACCATCTACATGTTTCAGCCTGCAGCTTCTGTCAGGGTCAAAGCCAGGTTGTTTGATGCAAAGTTTGTTGGCATCTCTCTCATGCTGGCTGCAGTGATGTTTCCCTGTGGATGGTGCACAGCTCTCTGAACAAATCACAATAATGTCCTTTCCAAAATGTTCCACTTAAGTCTTTCTTCTTGCACTGAAGCAAGGAAGCATTTACTTCTCATTACTAACTCTGTGTGTGGCATGTGGCATATAATCACCTTGAAATATTTAACTGGATGGCTTTCATCTTGCTAACAGTGTGGGGTGGGGCATCAGACCAGGGTATAAATAAACTGGGATATAAATCATCATAAACCAGGCATTAAATTGGTATATAAATCAAAAATTATAGAAGTCAGATGGAAGAGACCCATTAGATCATCCTGTTTGTTCTTTCCTGTGTTCTCACCCTAAGAATGCACAAGGCATCATTCTTGATTAGCCAAGAGACATAGAAAAACGCCCATCTCTCCCCCACTGTGTCTCTCAAGAAGGAAAGAAGGGAAACAGAGAGCTCTGTATGCATATTAATAAAGCTATATTTTGACTGGCTGAATGACTGGAAATGATTAGAGATGGTATGTTTTACCTGTCAACATCTCCACACTGCAACAGCCAAAATGTCTCTAATACTCCTTTGTAAAAAATCACCGGAAAGGCTTGAGGGGGTTTGCTCTCAATTTTCCTGCACTCAGAACATCTCCGTAAATACCCTAAGACTCTTTTCAATGATCGAGATAAAAACATGTCTTCTTTTTTCCAATATAATAGTGGGAGACAACATAAAACATTGCCTAAGCCAAGGTGAATCAAAGTGCCTGCAATTACAAATATAACAAAAAACCAAAAGCAAACAGAAAAATACCAAAATGGTCTAAAGGCCGCCGAGTCAAGCATGCCAGTGTTAGGAAATACAAGAATGTGACCCTTTGAAAGGGTCCGTGTAAAAGGTGAGAACACATGCAACCCCTCTAGCAAAGAGCAGTTGGAGCTGAGATCAGTCAGCTGACATACAGCTCCTCCTCCCTCTCACACAAGCACTTTCCTCTACATTTACCCCCAAAGTCCTTGGTGATATGTCAATTACTCTAAGAAATCTCTTTAGAGGTGGTGTGTAGCCATATTTTCCTCATTTACTCTGACCCAGTGTGAGTTGGGTGACCATTTGAAGTCTGATTTACAGGGTGTGGAGCACTTAGAGTTGCTCTGAAAGTCAATGTGAACTGTGCTCTGAACATACAAAAAGCCATTTAATGTTAACTACTGTAAAACCCAAGTCATCTCCAACTGGACACCCAAAAAAACCTAAACCAGCTAACTTTGATTGCCAGACCTAAAATAGAAAATATAGCCCACCTCGAAAGGTTATTAGATATTAATATATTTATATTTACACACCATACTTCAATACAATAATTACAAGTGTGACAAAGCTTAAAGTGGTTAACTCTGTCTTTGGAGCAGGAGTTGGGTATTCTGCAATAGAGGCCAGCAACCATACATTAAGCAATAAAAAAAAAATAATCAAACTTTGAAAACATCATTGAATGGAAACAGAATATCCCAAATGTATGGAAGAAGGCAGGGGTCCTGTGGAAAACACAGTATGTGATTACAGTAATTAAAGACTTGATAATGAGTGTGCTCAGAGGAGATAAATTAAGGCCAAGTATGCAGCCTGAACTGTGTAATCTCCTAACTTTACATGCTTCTGTTTGCAACCTTAAAAATATTCATCTTAATTTCTTAACTTTAAAACAAACAACAAACTGCAAAAGCAGGAATTCTAGTGTGGGGTTCCTTACTGATTCAGGAGAGTGGCAAGTAGTTCATCAGCACATTAAGACTCTTCTGACTCACCTCTGAGCCCCCTGTTACTTGAGCTGGCGGAAGAACCTACCAGCTGAGGAAGCAGGATGAGACCTCCCCTCTGCCAGTGTTTCGCAGGTGTGTTAGCAGCAGATGTACAGTAGGACTCCTGACTTGTGCACTTCCAACAGGGCTTTGGAGGGGATTCTTCCCTGTTCATTCCCCAGCCCCGTCCACACACAAACAACACAGAGCTTGGCCATTTTTTGCACATCCCCTTCCAAATTGTTCCAGCCCACCACTCCAGCCCTTATCCCAGTCTCAATGTTCAGTAATCCCTTGTCTCACCTCTCCCAACTCACCAGCACAAAGTTTCACCCCTTTCCTAATTTCCTCCCTTCTCAAATCTTAGCCATGTTTTCTGCTTGGACACCCCTGTCAACTCAGGACTGGGAGGCCTACTGACGCTCTCCCTTACTCCTTCCCACTTTTCTGTCTCTTAGAAGCAAAGTTAGTATTGGAAATAAAAAGTAGTATGCAGTTGAGAAAGCTGTTCACTAGTGTAGGTATTAAGGTCACAGCCATATTAGCAGATCCTAAGATGAAGCCTAGCAGAAGGCAATAAAATCCCTTACAGATTTCAAAATAGGTCTTAGATTTTGATGCCAAAAAAACATTTTTATATCTTAGCTTGAAATAGCAGGATATGAAGAAAACCCTACAGCAGAGAGAGGGAGGGAAATGAGAAGGTCTGTCACTACCACCTGGTCATCAGCTATAGGAACAACGAATATGGTGGAGATCCAGCAACACTAGACCTCCAGGCATGTAAGCACCTGCTGCCTGACTAACCTCCAGGATGGCTGCCCCGTCTGCCTTAATAGTCAATGCATTAAGGAATGACATCATATTGTCAGCCAAATGGCACTGACCAGCAGGACGGTGTCATACTTCAGGGTGTACCTCCATCTGGGGGTCAAGGTAGCTAATTAAAAATGAAACAGCATTTCCTTGTAGAGGAAGATAGGAATGGAAGGAGACCCAAGGGAGTATGGGAGAGAGTGGAAGAAAGGAGCAAGAAAAGTGGGATGCTGCTGCCTATTTATTTCAAACACTGCTTTCAGTAGTACCCAGGAAAAAAACAAAAGAAAAAATTCTCTCGGGTCAGCACTCAATACAGATACAATAATGAAATATTTATTGTTGCTTATAAAAGCAGAGAGGGTCAAGCCCATGAGCCTACTGGTGTTACTAATGCATTGTCAAGCTATCAACTGAGCTTCTGTACAAACCTCAACATCTTGTTCCATGGAATGAGAAGGCTTGGGAAGCCTGTAGAAATTAAAAGTATAGGCATTACGGTCTTTTCCAGAGTGCTAATTGTTGCCACTGCTATCAGTACCATAACTGACCTCCACAAAAGGAGATTTTTCCAGCCCCTCCCCAGTAGTTTTACTGGTTATAAGGAGGCATTTGAGTGCTTTGTAGGCCTAAATGAGGAATCCTTAATCTCCTGCAAAGTTCAGACCATTAAGGCTGATAAAATCCATTCAGCTTTCAGCATAGATGTTATATGAATTAAAATATTACCACTCTCTACATCCTGTAGAAATCCTTCATTTCCTCCAATACTTGCCTCCTCTCAGAATGCAGCAGGCTATTACTTTTGACTTTACAATTCATTTTTTATGCAAATGGCTTTCAGACCACCACAAACACGGGATTATTGCAGTTTTCAACAGCACAGACAAACCTTATCATTCCAATTAAGAAAAGGCATTACGCTTCCTCTTCTCCTGACAATGCAGCTCCCCATGCCAACGCTCTAAATTCAGAGCCCATATCCTGTGGTCTCACAGTAGAAGTGGAGAAGGGGTAGGAGACAGGCAAAGGAGAACCCACAGTACCAGACAAGGAATATTTCCAAGAAAAACCCAGGAAATTCTAACCATTTCTCAGGAAGCATCAGCTACCTGTTTGTGAACTGGTTCTCTCTAAAGCAGTCTGGTGATACAATTTCTAAGCTGTGCAGGAAGAGATCAGTTTCCATACCAATTTCAGCCACTTTCCACACAGATGCAGCACTCTCCATGTTCCTGGACACAAAACACAGCTGCTGTGGAAGACAGGCCTAGGTGGCAATGGCAAGCTGGAGAAGAACAGACAAATTCCTTCTTCTGTGGCCACGTTTAATCCAAAGTACAAATTCAAGTTTGTGATATATAGGGAGGAAGGAAAAATAACAGACTTAAAGACCCAGCTATCTACTTTGCATGATAGGCTCTGTGAGTCAGCAAAATAAAAGCTTTTGGAGAGAAGGAAGAATTTTCCATCTCTCTTCTGGTGTTGAGACATTCATGTGATACAGCACAAGCCATGGGGACCTCTGCCATACAAAGGCTCTGAGCACCATGCAGTATTTGTCCCATTTCAGCTACCAAGGCAGGAGAACAGAAACTGAGACAGTGGTTTGACTTGTTCTCTAAGAAAAGAGTGAGATTTCTTTTTCAAGAACACACATTGCAACTTGCTTGTTTGCAGCACTTTAAAGCCACAATACTTTCTTCGCCTGCCTTGGAGAGAAGGTGACTCTGGAAAAGTCCCCTTTTACCCTTCCCTTGCCAAGACCACAGTGAGGAAGACTGAAGAGTGACCCACAAGCATCAGCCCTGTGAGGCTCCAGGCAGCAGTTAGCCTGCTGAGCCCACAGCAGACTAACCCACAATCCTGTAGTATCTACACAGTTGTTCTTGTTGAAATCATTCAAGGAATGGATACGCAAAAAAGTCCCACAGAAAATGCAAGTATGTTCAAAGGTAAAAAATGAGCAAGGAAGCATAAGGTCTAAACAAAAGAAGCTAGAGGCAAAAATAAAACATTATCATGCTAGCTAGACTGGCTCCAAAGGTATAGATAAAATTTCTATAGATAAAATTTCTGTGCACAAGGCTAGGGCCAAAATGTGACAGGTAAATGCCTAATAGTGACTCAATCATATCATCACACTGGCATCTTCCATAAAGGGACAGTTACTCATCCTCAAAGTTGTTGGGACACAGCTTTCCTTCCCTACTTCCTTCCCCTCCTAGCTCATCTAGATACTTGTTTTGTCTAACTAGATGAACATTTACCTCCTGACAGGTGAGAGCTGGCAATACTGCAATCATCCTTCCCTCCATCCCTGTTTTACCAGAGATAGTTGAGAGGAAGTGATTGCAGGGAAGTGAAGTCTCATTTCCCCAGCTCATGCTGGCATAGGCAATCAGTTTGGAGCAAAGGTTCCATCTTGAAAGTGTCAAGTAGAATGAAAAAAATATAAAATAAAAAAAGTTATAAAGTCAAGTCCAAACATTCCTCTAGGTTCAGCTGCTCCCCTGGGTTCTTCTAGCACAGCTGGCAGAACAGGTAGAAGAATATCTGCTTTCTGTGCTGACTGGTGCCATGGGGTTCTCAGCCTCAAATTAATTGCCTCTCACCCACTCCTGCAATTCAAGAGAAACTGGTGGAGCATCAGTCCTGCCCACCAGTTTGAAAAACAAGCAGTCAGCTGGGCACGGCTGGAACCCTTTCTCCTCTGATCGCCCACCCAGTAAAAAGGGCAAAGCAACAGATTTCCTTCCCAGGCATCACAGTTTGCTACCCATGCACAAGAGAAGGAAAAGAACCACTGCAGAAATACAAATATGGCAAAGGACAGCAGTGGCTTCAGTGTGGAATAGGCATTTTTCTTTCAGTTCCTCTGAAATTCTCCAGGATGCCATCAGGAAATACTTTTTTACCATTTCCATTCCAAGAAATTACCCATGGCAAAACCAGGAAGAACAAGAGGCCTGGGCCCTGCTCCTTTTGCTGTTTGTCACAACACTCAGCAAAAGGGCAATTCTGAATAGGAAATTGTTCAGAGGAAAATAACGGCCAGGCTGACTCAGAAACACTATTCTAACCTCAGGATGAGCAGTGATGATCTGAAGTAGCTGTGCTCTGGGTGAAGCTAGTCTAGAGGTATAGAACCAGATCAGCTGCTAAGGCAGGGACTAAAATTACAGGGACTTTCTGAAGAGACTTTACCCCACTTTATGTCTACTCCACTGCAAAGGGAGAACATCCCCCTCAACCAAAACACAATTTGAAAAGATTGGTATTGCCCTTTTCTTTTAAAAGAAGAGATATTTTGGAGAAAAACAGCAAGGTTGCTGTTCTTACACAGGAAATAGTCATATAGGTTCAGTTCATTCTTAAATACAGTCACCTCCAGATCCTCCAGTGGCTAACCCCATGTATCAAGCACTCACCATTGCACCTAACTGCTCTGGAGAAGAGAGCACTTTAGCAAAGTATTCTTCTTCCTCTCTGTCTTTAGATGGGGAGATTCAATCTTCAACTCTGTCTACATCTACCTACACTTATCTGACTCATGAACCAGCAAGAAAATCTGGGTCAGAAATATGCATGCACACCCACACACTCAGAGTACCCTCCCCAGGGAGGGAACAAGAAGCCTCACCCTGAAAGTGCCTCGGACCAAATCAGATATGTAAATGTGCGAGCACAGTATGTCTAGACTGCCACTCTGGAGACTGACAAATGCCCTACTGAAGGCTCCTGTCAGCTGCCAGCACACCAGGCTCAGGAACTTGCTGATCCCACCAAGGGATACACACACCAAGTGTCTTACATGGCCAGATATATTAGTAATGGTATTTAACTGTGCATATGGGGGGGGGGGGGGGGGGGGGGGGGAATACAAACACACCTACAGAATAACCCTTTATTTCAGCCATTGCTGAGATAAAGATGAACTTCTTTCAGACAATAATTCCTACATTAAATAGTGAGATTCCCAGTGGATGGTTGCAGACGTCATTGTTGCTCGCAATAGTGGCAAAAGCACACATACACAAACAAAAGCATAAACCAAAGACCCTTCCTACTGTCCTACAAACCCTAACAGAAGACGTCTTGGGTGGGGAGTGTGTTTCTTTTTGCCCACAGATGAGCAATGTTAACATAAAACTGACACCAGCAGAGATGACAGGTGGTAGTAGAAAACATAAAGGGAACCAAACCACCTGATGTTCTGATTTCAGGTACAAATGAGCACAGCACAGTATTTTGCAAGACCAGCCTCTTATAACCTCGAGAGGCATGAATTCGATATTCCTTTTCTTCATCATGTCACAACAAAAATATGTAATTATCCACACAGATACATTTCAAAAAAGTCAGGAGTGTAGCAAGACCCTCTAGAACTTCCTTAATGCTTTAGCATATTTGACCAGGTGGGCCTACAAGCACCAGTGAGTCTCAAACCAGGCCCAATTTGACCAATACAGGAAATCGACTATATCATTATATCATCTCCTCCCCAGAGCTTAAAAAGACCCTCCCAAAACAAGAGCCACATAAGGCAGGAGTGAAACAGAGACTGAAAGCCCTGGAAACACCAGAGGTCTTGCACATTTCTCAGACTGAGACAGTCCGGACAGTAGCTGCTCACTACCACATTTCTAGGTTTTCAAGCAGGATCAGCATCCCTCAACCCCTGCCATCTTCAAGATGCTGTTAACTGCTTCCACTGAAACATTGGAGCTCAGGACATTCATTAATCCCCATGACTATGTAGTAACAAGAGCAAGTTGCAATGGCATCCTTCCTTGTGAAATCCTACCTCTTCCATTTTATCAGTGAAAACCCTTTTCCATCTCCAAGATGAGAAAGAGAAAAGCTTTAAGGCCAGCCAATACATCCCAAGGCAATTCCATCCCTGTCAAATCTTGTTGCTTCAGCAAATGTTACAAGTTGGTGACCACTGGCTACAATTATCACTGAGGGCTAAACTCCTTCCCTGTGCCTTAAAGGGTACAGCAGTTCTCTTTCTAGATCTTCAAAGGAAAATGATGCCACACTCACCCAGGAGCTGCTGGCAACAGGACATATTCTACAATAAAAGCCAGCAATGAATTCTCCTGGAAGGAGGAAACTCAGCAGCAGCATGAACTGCATGAGAATATGCTCACATACAGAGCATTCTACTGTATTAAAAAATAGGGCATTGATTTTGTTATTCGTTTTTATCTTTAACTCTATATTAATCTCTGCATATGAATGCCTCTTCCCCACTGCCACTTTCTCATGCCTCAGCAGAATTTCTAGTCAGCAGCAGAAACAGAGATGTAGGTACTAAGAACAAATCCATCGGTCTGCTACAAACTGTATGTGAGAGGAGGACTCTGAGTGGGTTGCCAGTCAAAGTCTCTGTTGTCATTTACCAGTGAGTACCTCCCTTAGACTACACGTGAGGAAAATAGAGAAGAAAGCCAGCAACACTTACGCAAGGCATGCCACTCATCCTGGCGGATTGTCTTGGTGATGTTGTAGGTGAGGTTCTTGGGAATGGTCGCTGAGGAGTAGTGGTACTTGATGTACGTGCACCGCTCAATTGCTCCTGGGAAGGACAAAATGCAGAAGAGAAAGTGCTGTTAAATGAATGCAACATGTCCTTCCAGCTGTAGACCAGATGGGCCTGACAACCAAAAACAAAGGCTAGGACCAAAGCAATCCCTACCATCAGTCCACTGTGACAACCAATGCCATCTCTAGCCCATGACAGGCACAAGTTACCTGTAGGGTAAGGTCAAATCCAAAATTAGGATACACCAAAGTCCCTGCAGCAGCTGTCTGCTTTCGCTATCCGATATATATGTGGCAAGTCACCCCCTCTTTCATTTCTTCTCTCTGAACTATGAGCTAGCAGTAGGTATACCAGCATTTACTGTGCAGAAACTGTAAATTCACATCTTAGTTTATTGTGCAGTAATGTGTCTCAGTGCCCATACTCCAGGAGACAAACAAAGCAAACAGCTTTGATCTTTCCTTCAGTAATAAAGAACAGAACAGGAAAAATAACATATATATAAATAGCGAACAAGTTTCCTGATCCCCTTCCAACCCACAGCCAAGAAGCAAGACAATCAGAAGGATACGTGACGGGCTATGGTATGTCTCTTGAAAGTACCTAGCCACTTTCATAGCAGGCTAAGAAACAGAATTTATTGGCATCCCTGAATAATGAGCCTCAGATGGCAACACAAATGGCTGAAACGGGCAATTTCTTTCCCCTGTAGTCAGGACTTCATCTACATTCCATGGAAAAAAGCACCACATGCTGCTTCTGTTTGTCTTCTGGTCACATTATTACATTCTCCTTTTACAGCCACTTTCCTTCCTCTACAATAATCACACCTCCAGGCCCTGATCTCCTGGCATCTCTCTGCATAGTTAGTGTCCTTAGAGGACTGGGTCTGGCATAGCCTGATGCTTTCCGTGGATTATAGCCTAGCCAAGTTTCACACCTGATCAGAAGCTTGTGATAGCACAACCATTCTTGCATTGATGAAAACCAGTAAGTTTTCCTACATCCCTTTTGCCAGCATCCTCAACTAACACTGGCTTTATTAGACCTTCTCACTAAGCAGTCAGATTCAAAGCTCAAGAAATTCATTTTTCCATTAATATTATGGTATCTTGGATCAGGCCTTTAATAACTAAATAGGCATCCTTAATGTGGTTGGACACACTGTTTGCTACTAGCTACCGTTGGTCAGAGAAGCAGCTATGCTGGAAATGCTTTTATGTATTAAAAATACATTAAGACAGGCACTCAATAGAATAAATTAAATGAAGCAATGAATTACATAAATAAGAAAGAGTGCTATACCAAGACGCAGGTAGAGAACACTTACTGTCAGCCTGAACTGAAAAGGCAGAGCCATTAGCCTTATATCGACAGCTCCAAGGGGTTAAATATGCTTTTACACCACTAGAAATACTAGTTTCTACCTCAGGTTGTAAAATATTGGCATGAACTTAGATCATACACCATGAATTCACAGCGTGAGTAAGAAAACCCATGAAACAAAATTATTAGTTACACCTCAGCCTTCCAAAGTCAGTGCAATACAAACATTTGAGGTCCTCATTGTTTGCTCCTCTTAAGCATTCTTCACATTCTGCCTCTGACAGCAATTAGATTAGACAAAGCCAAATATTATAGGGGGAAAAGGCAAAATATTTACATATGTATCCGCCTGCCCTGACAGCGTGATGGGCTTCTGTGTGAGTCTGCACCATCTGGGCACCAAATGTACGCCCAGAATTAAAGTTTCAAACCAAGAACAGTATTTAAAAAAAAGACAGCTAGTGTGTAAAGAGCTTTAAAAAAGCCCCAAATTGCAATCGTGCCTTCTTATAGGTTTTCCTGTCTCCTTTTGTGGGGGGATCAGAAGCTTTCATGGATCAGAAGCATTGGCAAGAAAATGGAAAATGCTTATTTGTCAGAAAATAATCTTTGGTTATCAGATACCTGCCCAAAGAGATTTATATAGAATAGCAGACAAGGACACAGAGCCAAGATGCAAAATAAAAGCGTACAGAAGGAAGGAAGAAAAAAATCCTGTTCCACTTGCTATAATTTCTGCTATAATCAGCAGAAAGCACCTCCTTTTACACCAAAGAGGCTAATTTCTAGCAAGGTCCATCAAACTTTTTATTCTTACTGCAGATACTGTTAGTAGTAATGCAGTGAGCTGTTCACTATCTTATATGACCAAAGCCTAAAGCAGAAAGAAAGATTATGGTCTGAATTCAGGTCATCACTTCACCATATGTATAATTTTGGTCTTATGCTTACATCCTCATGGCTTTAATGAGACTTAAGTACATGTTTAAAGACTGCCTAGAACTAAGAGCACAACTGCAGTGGCAATGGTTCAATGGTAGCTGAAGTACAGGCAGATTTGAATGGTAAATTCCATGATGATCTCCTTTCCAGCCACACAATGTATTTCAACACTGCTCCCACCTCTGAATGACATGCTATTAGCCAATAAACATCATGATTCCAGCCAAGAGTTTGCAGGGACCAGAAGGTAAAGTGCTTTTCAGTATACATTGCGAGATACATTCTCCTTTGCCCCTACATGTCTGTAAAATATCAGGGCTGGCCACTGCACGCACTCACCAGGACTGAGCAGAGTACAGAGAATTCACTTGTACCTGGGAATTGTCCCTGCTACTTGTGTTACACAGGGAAACAGACCCCCAGGTCAGACAGACAAGGATACTGCTCCTGGATTGTCACCCTTCTCTGCAACACTAAGCATAGGTCCACTGCTAGAATGGGTAAGCCTAATTAATTTTTTGTTACAGGGCTCAAGATGCTTCAGTCTAATCCAAGTTACTGGGCTTAATAAAGGGATAAACAGGTGAACTGTAATAGTCTATGATATACCAGAGGTCAGTCCGCATGAGCTAATGGGGCCTTTTGGCTTTAGGCTATTAAACTCTCCTGTGAACATGGAGTTTAATACTCTCAGGATAGTGTAGTTCAGAGTCTTTCAGAGCTGTCTTCTATCAGCTTCCAGCACTTCAATTACTTCAGACTCTAGAACAGCAGCAACCACTGGAGAGAGCATGCAGCCATCTTTGTCCCCATGGCCACTGCTGATAGGAGAGGCAGGTAGGCTCTTACTGGGAACCTCAAGCTTTTCATGGCCCAAACTGACAAGGTTTGCAATTGCTTGGCATTTAAACATGAGCCATTTATCTAAACCTGCTCTCACAGGTGCAGAAGTGTGACCTTGCTGAGTTAGTGCAACTACATCAGCATATATCTAGCTAGAGGTAAGAATTAGCTTTTGAAACTTAGAAAAAAGACTTTCATTTGCCTGGACTTGCCAATAAAAATTAGGAAAAGGATAAGTTTGTAGAAGTAACAATTTCATACTCCATCATGTTTCCCTACTTGTCCCACACAGAAGAAAACTATGTTCAAGACCCCCAAACATCCAGTTCCTGGAGGCCTCTGGGAAAGCAGAGGCAGGGACCACAGCAAGGATCAGAACTACTGCTCTCCTGGAAAGTCATCTCAGAAAAACCCTAGGAAATCCTTACCTTCAGATGAATGAATAACTATGTTCACTCCAGTCTTTGGGACGCGAGAGGAAGCAAGAGTATAAAAAAACTCCACATACTTTCCCTTCCCTACCCTCAATAGGGTAACTCAATTTACAGACCATCTCCAGCCTTCAGCACTGACTTAGAAAGACCAAATGCAACTATGGCTGAGCTTTGCACTTTGTTCAAATAACTAGGAACAGTATTTATGGAGCAAACCAGCGAGTGCTTTTTTTCACCTATGCAGCTGCCATAGCAAGTGTTATAGCTGGCCACAAGAAACATGAAACAACCACAAAGCTGCTCTGCTGGCAGATGCAGTATATTCCATGTTCCTCTGATCAAAGGGAAGTGTTTGCTGAAAATCCTAAAGAAAAGTGGCTGACATCTTCAAATAGAGTACTAGAAAAGGGATCAGCAGGAAGATGCAACTAGAACCATGCAGAGGAAAACTCTGCCATACCATCCTCACACAGGCACAGATGCTCAGAGGGGATTCAGCAGCTGTAACTCTGTGGTTGGCAACCCCCTGTTCCAGCAAAGTTCAGATGCCAAGTAAAACTGAGATAAGGAAATTAGAGAGCTTCATCCAGAGCAGCTAAGTATTCACAGCATCAAACATGCCACTCTTCTTACTGATCCACTTCCCTGCTCAGCTCCCCTCCCATATTTGTTGAACATTGCTCTGTGCTATCACCTTATTATTATATAATATTTCCTCTTCTCTCCATTACAAGGAAAATTCTTAAACTGTGCTATAGCAGAAATATCACCTGAAAACATTGTGCAATTCTTTTCTATTCAATTTTCAAAACTATCCCAATATCCTGATGTTAACTCAGCTGCTGGTGAAATTCATCTCCTGCTACATTACTAGGGCTGTAAAGACTATCCCAATAGATGCCCCAAACTGTTTGGTAATGCAGGGGGCAAGTAAACCATTCTCCCACTCTAAGCTGAACAGGAAATTGAAAGGAAGGTCATACTGCTGGCTGGTATCTGTACTACATTTGTCTGATGGGTAAACAGAAAACTTTTTTCAGAACTTTTGGGCCAGTGTTTTTCTTCATCACCACCACCCCACCCTTAAATATAATAATATTTCAACACTTTCAAAATGCTCCAAGAAACAGTCTTTACCCATTGTTAATTTAAGAAATAGAATGAAAATTCAAAATGCCATCAGGGTATTGGGCACATCAGTCCTACAGTTCGGACCTCAGAAGTGCCCAGAGGCGTTTACCCTGTGAGGTCAGCTTGACTTTTGCAAAGGTGGTTGTCAAGTTTCAGGAATTTACACTGTCACTGTGATCATATAGTTTAGTCCGCTGCATAACGCGGACCAACTGATATGAAAGCTGGCAACACAAAGTAGTCCTTCAGATGGTCTTTCATGAAACTGGTAATCTGTGAGAGCAGTTAGGTAAGTGTCAGTAACATCACTTCAGATCCAGCCCAAAATGACGCACAGAAGACTTACTTGCAGAGGTTATCTGACTGTACTCCCCTCATGTCAGTGCGGGCTACAGGATTTCACATTTTTTCCCCCCACCTTTCAGGGCTGCAGATTGTGGAACCATCCTTAAGGTTCAGGTACAGATTAACCCAATGTCTGTGAGCAAGTTCCCTCTGGTAGCTGGAGGGCTCACGGGTACGCTCACTTGCTCTGGATGGAATATGGCACAGCCTTTCCAGACTTTACAACAAGCTAGCACTGACATCACAGTCACCTTGCTTTCTGTAACATGCAGAGATCTGAAACCAGGTGGTAGCCATTCTTCTCTTGTAGTATGTATGTTGATTTCTAAGAAGGATCCAGCTGTACACTAGTATTTGTTTTATTACATTTCCTGCCAAGGCTTTTGATATGATGAGCTTCCCTGAAAAGACTGACATGGATGTTCAGAGCCTTCACTACCTCCAGGCAGCTTTTCCTTCTTCTGCGTTGTAGATACCTCTGGATGATGTTTGTAGCAAGAAATTTATTCCACAAAATTCACCCTTTGTGCTAGCTCTAATTTTTACAAATCTGTTTGAGAATTACTACACAAACATTTCCTAGTAAAAGGAATCTTAGCCTCTGGCTTGCAAACTGCACTCACTACATATATTTGCTATTCATTATGAGAAACTGCCTTCTGTATGAGATTGCCTTAATTCCATGGTTTGGTTACTGTTCCCTTATTGGGTGGCTATATCCACACCAAGCAGACAGAAGATGTAGATTGTTCATTTAGCCTCTATTCTTTCACATTATCTCCAGAAAATCTGTAGAGCAGAGAAAGTTTATAGTTTTTTCTTTGCATAACATTTCAGTAAGATTTCCAGGGGCTATAATCATAGCTAGGACTAGGATCAGGTTACACAAAGCAATTGCATGTGGCATATATATCTGTTAATCTCTTAAAAGTCTTGTCTCCCTTGGAGAAGTTCATTGTTAAATTGTGCTAGCAGCCTCCAAACCAACCCTGGCCATTCAAGAATAGCAAACTTAAGAATTATTGCCCTCAGCTGTATGTGCTGCCCTCCATCTCTTAAATAATTTCACATGAATCATCAGAACTCATTTGGGAGGTACCTTAATATAGACAAGATTGTTGTTGCAGTTTCAGCATGCATTGACTGGTCAAACTAAACCCTGGAGGAAGGTAGGAGGAAAAATTAGGCTCTACCTTGACCAGCTGCTATGACAGAATTGCAATCAGATATGCTGACTAGTAATGAACTTGTGATGAGTAACTATCATCTTAATGAAGGCAGAGACTTCATTAGAAAGTATTCCAACACACTTAACAGGATTATTTTATTAACTCTGGAGTAATACTAACTATGAAATTACTGGTTACATATTTGCGCCCATCTATAAGTATATTAATGCCAAAAATGTAGGAACATTATTCTTCTGCATTAATCGTAGAATTGTTTATTAGAAGAGTCCTCTAGATGTCAAGCAGCCCAATTCCCTGCTCAAAAGAGGAACAACTTCAAAGTTAAAATCAAATTCAAAGACAGTTCACATTGCTCAGAGCCTTGTCCAGTCAAGTTTTAAATACCTCCAAGAACAGAGGTGCACAACACCTCCGAGCACCTGTTCCAACACCTGACCACCTTCATTACGAATTTTTTTCCCCTTAATACCTAATCAGAATTTCCCTTGGTGCCACATGAATATCTTGAATATGAGAATACCTAAGGGTAAAGGTCTAAAAATCTAGGAAGAATATGCAAATGTCATCACCTTAATCAACACATCTGATGAATATTCATTATCTTATACACATAAATAGAAGCTAATGTTCTAATTAATGGAGCTCCAGATAGATTTTCAGCCACAGCATGGGCCAAATTTTTATAACAGGAGATCACATTTGTTCCTGGCTGGCTCTGTCATCATCCCGAATTGAGGTTCAGCTTGGTTCTGCCAGTAGGACTTGGTGCTACTTGCCCTAGATAAAGCAAATCAACTTCTGGTACTGGTTGTTGCTTGCTGTGTGCTGCAAGGAAATCGGGCAGATGCCTCCCTTCAGTTGACAGGTTGTGGTTTGTGTCTTTTGGATTTAAGACTAAGTTTCTAGCCCCTAGCTGCTACCTCTATAAGTGGGTAGAGGTGCAGTGTCAGCTTCTACTCACCATTTACATGTTTGTGTAAAAGTCAGAGAAAGGGATGTGAAACAGTCCCCTTCCCCATTCACAGACAGACCAAAGGATCACATACTGGGAGAGACAATGAATGTGTGTGTCTATGGTAACATTTAGCATGTATCAGGAGTGCACTTCTGAAAATGACATCCTGTTCATCTCTAGTGACCATGCTTTGGTTCATAATGTGATGTGCTGTAAGACCATGCCAACTAATTCTTCACAAATAAAGCTAAATTGGAAGATGAGCTAATGGGAATTCAACTAATAGTACAGAAGCAGAGCTAGTCTGAAGTAGCATCCCCTCCCCAAAAACACAAAGTGAATGTTAGGCCCTAAGCACTAATTGTTTCTTACAAATCTACCTCCGTTGCACCATGCTATTTACAAATGTAGATCTAACCTATGTTGCATGCTGTGTCTCTGCAGTTAAAATCATCCTAGTAAGGACTGCCAAAGGAAATTCAGCTCTGAGTGACCATAGCTCTAGGAAAGCTGCCTGGAAGGATGCCTTACCTACCTAGATGGTTGATCTCCAAGACCAGAAAAGCCTATGGAGCAGCCACCACAGCATGAACAGTACCATAACAAGAAGCACAGGTCTGCAGTCAAGTCCTGTAGAACTGTAGTCATCACCGATATGCTCACACCAGTCACGCTCACAAATACAGGTGGGCAAATAGTCTGTGTTTTGGGTTCAAACTCCAACTTGAAAAATTGTGGGGGTACAGGGGAGGGATCACTGACACAACCAGAAATAAAACAAACAAACCAGAATTTCAGATCAGCTGAAAAATTTTGTAGAGCCACAAAACTGTAGTCATCTAACTTATCTTGACACCTCTAAAGAATAATTTAAAATGTATTTCCATTGAAAGTCAGAAAAATGTATTTTGAGAATTCTAAAACACTGACATTCTTCTTAATTTCATAGTGTTTTTTTCCAACTGAAACCATCAGCCATATTAGATCAAGTTTCACAAGTAGTTCTGCTCCCTTGCAAGCTCTTTGCTTCAGAGCCAATTTTCTGCATGAAAATAAATAACGATTTGCTAACCGTACTTACTATAAATGTACTTACAAGCACAACAGGCACCTATATGTTCCCTGTTGGGTAAAATGCAGCAAGCCTGCTAGGCTGCCAGTGGCAAAGGGATATTTCAATAGCCAGAAATCTACGATATCACCTAAACTTTCTTTTTACATGTAGATGTCTTTACTGACCACCAGAAAATGTAATGAACACAGAACTTCAGCAAAACATACTCAGAAGATAACAGTATCCTCTGTTTTACCTGAAGGAAAAGCTTGCTTGTATTCACCAAGTTGGCAGCCACCGAAAGGATGAGACATTCGTAAGATAAATATTACTTCATCCCTGAAATGGCACATACCCAGCAAATACATTAACAGAATGTACGGTTTAAAGTTTTTCATTAGGAAAGTGAGCAAAGGTTTTTTCAGAGTGACAAGCAGAACCTTCCTGCTCTTTTTTCCTCCCACTTTTCTTTTACAGTTCATCTCACTTGATTTCCAAATAAAGGTTCTCTCAGAGCCTCTAGCTTAGTAAAACTTGTCAGACAATGCTCCGCTGGTAAAGAGGTCTTGTAAAAACCCAGTGAAAACATTGTGGGGGGGATGGTTGAAAGAATCCAATATACTGTACTATACTGTATTATCCATATAGAAATGGGGTCATAGATGACAATATGCCATTCCTATTCGTCGCAGGTCATCTGGGTTGAAAACCTGCCAGCTCACTTTCAGTGGTGATCCATTAGATCCCTAGAGATACAGAAAAAATTCAGATACAAAGTGCATGTGAAATGGAGGCAATCCATGAAGCTTATGGGTCTGCAGAGGCACACAACAGCTTTGTGATGTGTGGGCTATATGGTGACCAGCTTCCACATAGGGACTTCCAAATATTTCAGACTGAAACACCTACATTTCATTTCGACTTCTGTTTCCACACCAAAATATCTAAATTTCTTTTTCAACCACTGTGGAAGTAAAGATAGAGGTGCAGACGTGCGTGCATGCACTGAGCAGACAGCAACATTTTCAGAGTAGAGGCAAAAGAAAGTGCCTGAACAGCTTTTGCCAGGCCTGTTCCCCACATGCTCTCTGGATATCCCAGCAAATAGCAGCTTGCTTAAAACAACCAGCTGGCAGAAGATAAATATTCCACCCATGATAAGAAAAGAATCCAAGTATGAGACCAAAAGCTGAATTTGCATCAGAAAGTGATGAGCTCACACTTTCTCTCCAGGGACCAAGGAAAGGGGGCTGGCAAGGAAGCTGGTTACATGTAAGCAAGAGGATGGTTATGAAACACTTTTTTTACTTCAGCTATTAATAACAGTCTCCAAGCCACAGGGCACTTGAGAGGAGGAAGGCATCTCCTTGCTTCTATTAATCTTTTTGTCCACCTTTTTGCATTGGGCTGGCCACAGGGGAGAGGGAAGCACAGCACAAATGAAAAGTTAAGGAGGTTAAAAGGGCTGAAAAATATTTGCTCCTACTTGTTTGGAGGCAGAAATTAAATGATCAATAAAAAGTCACTGAGACAGCAATTACCAGTAAAAACTCACAGATGACCCAATAGCTCATGGAACAAAGCATTGTCTCAGCAATGCTGTCAAGCCAAAGAAAAAGCATAGCAAAGGCTATGCCATTGACAGCTTTCTTTTATTTCAATGTACATCTTCTAATTCTCATCATAAGATACTCCCATGAAGCTTGGTATTTATTGAACCATCTCTTTCAAAGAGATGTCTGGGAAGCAGGGTCCCAGATTGCCAAGAAGAAAGTAAGGATGGGTCCACTGACACCACTAATTCTGCTGAGGATCTGCAATCACATGCAGTGAAGATTGCCTATCTCTGTACCTTGGAAAGCTATTGTATGTGCTGCTTTACAACATAAATGTGCCTTTCTATACACATTTACTCCTCTTCAGTTCTTAAAGTGAGAGGAACATAAGCCCTTCTCTGTGTCTCCATACTGTTAGTTTACAGCTACCTCCTGAGCTGGAGAAAGCACTTAGCTTTCTTGTAGCACTTCAAACTCATGTTTAAACAGAAGAAATCACAACATGACAAAGAATCATTCAGATGCTTTGCATCCCACATTAGAGAACTTAAACCGAGACCCAACAGACTAATCTCCCAGAAGGTCCCACTTACAGTCTCAGCCTCATCCAGCACCTACAGCAGTCTCTTAAGAACATCACTTAAATGAAAGGACTTGTGGGCTATGCAACATATCTATAGAACACTATTTTCATGTAGGTTTTGTCCCTCAGCTGAGTTTGTGGGGGAGGGGGATGGTTTCACAACTTTCACTTGAACATAAATTCTGGTAAGAAAAAGGAGAGAAAATGACAAAGTTCTTGACAGGACTCTTATATTAGGGATTCACAGGAATCAAGCTAAGGAGACCAATTTTTAGAAGAATAACTGTATTTTTACCCTATCTTAAGATTGGCACATAGTCAAAAAGCATTTTGCTTATACACTGAAGTTAAGATGTGGTTTTCTAATTCACATGGTTACATGTAAGAGGTGAATTGGCTTGCCTTAAATTTTGGCAAGTACACCACCATCAGCATGGATCTTGTTTTGCACATTTTAAACAAAAGGTAACTATGAGAAACCACAGGATTTGAAAGGATTGCAGTTCCAAAATAACTACCAGCAGGCAACTAGCCTATCAAAGAAATAAGTGAGGAAGGAATCCAGCATCAGCTTTTCAGCAAGGCTGGGTTTCTTCCCCCCTGAGAAGATGGATAGACCAGAAAGGGTGTGCCCTGCTATGCCCATAAACTGTTCTCAATCTACCATGCAATGAGCTTGTAACCTCCTTTGCTGATACAACAGACTGTCTCCATCCATCAAGGACTCTATTGAGACTTTAAAACTATGCAAACAGAAGACTGTAGACATATTCTGTCTTTGGTGGAAAGATTTCTTTCTTAATAAGTACATCCTTATCTTCTGAATTCCCTAAGATTCACTAGCCTTTTTTTTAATGCTGTCCCTATTCTAGTTATTTCAAATAACTGTTAGGGTAGTATGGTTGGAAGAAAGGCATTTTCAAGACATCACTTCATACACAAAAAAGTATTTCCCAAAGGTACCTTGCAGCTAAATGTATGTGTGGTGTAAAGATAACAGACAAGATCATCCCTAAGTGAGCAGAGTTTCCCCTGCAAGTTCATAATGTCTCTTGCCCCATAAACTCTACCAACTGAATATCTACTCAGATCACGCAGCCTGATGGACATAAGCTACTAAAAACTACCTTGAAATAAACCTTGGGACTGTTTACTGGCAAGTAGAGACCACTAAACTATAAAGATAGTATGTATAACGGCTCTCCAAAGTAAGGAGTAGTTTCATGTTTGACCATGCTCTTTCCCTGTAAAGTCATTGCCTGGATTGTCCTTGTTCAAATTATTCATTAACTGGTGAGTTGCTGTCACTAAATTACAAGGATGCTCCATCTTCCTTTGTAAAGGAGTATGGCATTCAGAAAGACGAGATTTCACAGCTGACTGCTCTTTCCTTGCAAGGCCACTTGCGGAACTATTGTAACTGGACTGATTACTGTACATAAGGGCTTGAATCAAATAAAGGCCTTAAGAAATTAAATGTTGTGTAGATATTCAAAAAGTAGTCCTTGAATAGTCAAACTGAAAGGCACAACTAGAAGGAAGGGGAGAAGATAAAGAAGGTGGTAAGAGGATCAGACAACTGTGCTGTGAAATCAGAGATGAGCAGAAGCACAATTTGGTCATTCTAAAACCTATGAACCACATATATTGTTAATCTCTCTGCAGCTGTCTGAAATAAGTGGTTTCTCCCTTACAGAAGTAAATGATTCTTGAAGACATATTTGAAATAAGAAAGGTTGGTAGATGTGATAAAATATTTTTCCAATTGACTGAACTCTGCCCTTACTTATCCAGTGATGAGTTTTGCAATACTATCGTATGCCCTTGTGTCCAGAAAGCTTAGACATTGAGTGCCTCTTCACAAATGCTACAATAATTCATTTTTGGTGCTAGCATCAGGTTCTAGCTGCACTCAAATATACTTAGGTCAACAACTTAGGACTAGAATCTCAACATTGCTGCAGACACTCTGTACCAAATGAGCAACAGATGTTTCAGAATGGCTGAAAATATTGAAAAGATAAATGCCCTTGTATAGGGGTAGAGGGGGCCAGAAACTGAGAAGGCATCAACTTATCTCCAACCCCAACCTTTCCTTTGCTTATTCCCAATACAAAACTGGGAGGACCAGGGTATGCCAATATCTGCCAGCTACAGGAAAGTTAGGAGTGAGAAGACCTATTCCCAGCATGGTCTTCAACTGGGAATTAAGTTGCTCTAGTCAAATCCCAAAGGCATCTAGTCTCCAAGCACATTAGCCAAGATTCATCACATTTCTTTTAAGACATGTGTAAGATGTGCCATTTAATGCAGAAATAAAAAATGGCAGAAGCCAGCCCAGCTTATGTAAGAGGGCAGCAAAACAGAGTAAAGAAAACCCAATATCTCCAATAGCATCTGTTACTTTTTTTACATACCAAAGAAAGTTACAGGTGGTTGTAAAACCACATGGCCCTAGCTTAGACCCAGAGCTGGTGTATCTAAATGTAGAAAGACTACTGTGTGATGAGAATTTCTCATCCAGTAGACACATCTACTGCTGGGTCAG
This sequence comes from Haliaeetus leucocephalus, assembly GCF_000737465.1. Lineage (NCBI taxonomy): Eukaryota > Metazoa > Chordata > Aves > Accipitriformes > Accipitridae > Haliaeetus > Haliaeetus leucocephalus. The sequence continues at coordinate 10,129,698 of NW_010972642.1, forward strand.
TGCAAATTGCGGAGCAGACTGGGCTTTTGCTGCTGCTTTTGGGTTTGGGTTTTTTTGCAGGGAAAGATACATGTTCCTTTGCTTTGGGAGAGTGTTGTGGCATGATATTCCCTTGCCTATAACATCCTTTTGTCATTTGGTAAAAGTAATCTACCACTTCTTGCATCTTCCTGTCTGAAATGTCAAATCAAATTAGAGGGTCACAGTATGAAAATCTCCCACTCACTGCAGTGTAAGATGTTCTGGCCAAGGCAAGCTGGACTAAATATGTCTGCTGCCTGTCAAAAAGGATTCATAGCTTGAAAGACATGATTCAAAAAGCACAGAGCACCATTAGTTAATATAACTCTACTGATGGCAGCAACAAGCATTATCTGAAAGGTAAACATTGCACCTCTGAAGACTTTTGTCACTATCCATGTCTTCCCACCACACCCATGCCTGAAAGGCCAGCAGAATCCCACTGGGGCTTACAGACCTAAGTGTTATTCAGCCCTTTACAATTCAAGAACCTGCTTTATGATCCGCATTCTGACAGGGGAGGGTCAACCATACCCCAGAATACCCATCACCATACATGGGACCAGAGAAGAAAGCACTTCCTAGCATCACTTGCAAGGTACAGAATAGCCCTTTAACTCCACACTGGAATTTCACCAGTTTCGATCATTGCTTCACATTTGGAGGGGAGGAGCTTTGGAAACAGGCATTTACTCAGACACTGTCAGCTCAGGATTTATTTTCTTTTAGTCTTTACTCTTAGTCTGAGCTGTAATAAATGCCTCTGTCTCAGTAACATCTGATAACGCCCAATGGAACAGAGGTGCTCTTGAAGCAGAATGCTGTACAAATACAGTGAACAGAATCTGTGCCCTGGAAACTGTGCCGTTCCTGTTTTGTACCTTCCCTCCCCATCTAGTTGCTCATTTTGTTCAATATGTAAAGATAAGTCTTGAACTGTAATGTTTGATTCTAGAAATTAACTCTGTTTCAGCATCCTATGTGCTTCTGAACTCATATTTTTATCTGTACAATTAATTCTAAATCCAAGTGTTATTATAGACCATTGCATTCTATTAATGCTTTACTTTCTATTCTAATTACTACTCTAACAATACCTTGCACAGTATATTTCTTAATAATATCTCAAAACATTTAATAAAGACAATATTGCTACCCAGCACTGTTACATATTATCCTCCCCTCCCCCCGCCGAAAAAGTTAAGCCTTCTGTTTCCTACCTTTGTTCATTAACTTGTGGACAGTACAATCAATCCCCTCTGCAATAGGTCTAAAAGCAGACTTTAATCCATCATTCTATTAACTATAAATTGAGTTATTTAAGAGACAGCAGATCTCTATTCCCCCCTCCAAACATCCCAATTATAAATTAAGGCAATAAAAACATGAATAGCAACTAATCACTGCTTGTCCCAAGTTAGGGACCAACACCTTATTACAATATGGAATTCTTCCTACACTAAATTACAACATGGCTTAAGAGAAGGACTGAGCAGATGCTATCCTACCCCCCTAATTTTCTTTCCTCTTATTTTGTCAGGGGCTGTGTTCAGCCTCTCAGACTCCAAAAGCATGAGGCTTCAGTTCACTGACTGCAGGATCAGGTGAAGAAGATCCAGGATGATTCTTAACATGCCTCCACTACACCATCAGCCACTCTGATGAAGGGTATGAAGAGAACATGTCAGCTTAATGAAAAACATATTCTTTGGAAAACATCCAAACCTTTAAGAAAATATGCCATTATCTTTAGTCTTATCCCCTAGGGTTCTGCAATATCAGGTTTAATTACAAAAATTGTGACAAAAATCATAGTAAAGAGATGTAGCTGCAAGCCAATCTTGCCCAGAGATTCTGCCCACCAGGGTAACAACCAAATGCAGCACTAGGAAGAGACTGCAGTACAAGCTCAGTGAGCAAACTACATTCAAATCACTTCCAAAAAAATATTTCTAAGTCTAGCCTAACTCAAAGGGAACAAGAGATTAAGGTGGCAGGTACGTGGCTGAGATTCAGGGAAGCACTCCCAGGACAAGGAGACTTAGGAAGGAGAAGCAAAAAGGTAGTCTCATACTGCAGTAGAAATGCAGTGAAGGTAGACAAGTGCCAGACTCGCTGGCAGAACAGTCAATGCCCCAAATTGTCATACAGTAGATTTGGGGTTTGTTGCTGGAATCAGCTGAAGAAACAAACACTTATGTGGCCTCCTCCAGCAACTGATTAGCATGATCATGCCTAGAGAAAAGAGCATCCAAGTTTGCATGGTTAACAGGATGGGTTACAGCACTTACACTTGTAGCTACCCAACTGTGCAATAGGCAAGAAAAAGGAGCTAGCAGCACAGAGCTCTAAAAGAAAAGGGGAGAGGAATAAAAGACAAAATAGCCCAATTTCTGAAACTGATATCATCATCCTACATCTTTGTAGGACTCATTTGCAAGTGTGGTGGATTTTACACCTTAAGGATTGAACAGCTTTTCTGAAGATATCCACAGCAGCTGCAGGATACAGGGATAACCATTCTCAGTACAGGGACACAGTTTTGGTAAAATACTCCAATCCTGGGTTACCAGAAAGTGAACAGTTTGAACTTGCATGAATGTTACTTCATCCACACAAAAGAGAAGCCTCTGCCAGGAGCATGCACAGGTGTGAGTCTGGATGTCAGCACTTAATGGATTACATTAAAGAAAATATATCTCAGCAATATAGAATCCCAGAGGTTTAATAATTATCTTTCCAAAACGAGTGAGCAAGCGGCCCAGAAGGGGAGAATCCCTCAGCAGGTAGAAAACAGAAATTTCTAGGTAGTATTTTCCACCTTCCAGCAAGTATCTTTCTACAGGAAAATAGCCAAGTTATCTTAAGGAGTAAGAAATAACAGTATTCAACCATTCCTCCACAGCCTTTCAGCTATGGAAGAAAGATTTGGCTATGAAATTGTGTGACAATAAGTTACTTCAAAGAAAAATATGCAGCACTCCATCTCATATAGACTGTAATATTTAAGAACACTTAGGTTGTCATCAAAAGGAGGGATCAAGAGAAAATACCTTTATTCTCTATTTAGATTTCCTACAGACTTGGTGACATTTACTGTATTTTAGCAGTGCTGTGGCAATGCATAGGAGCCTCAGTCTTGGACCATGTCCCCATTAGGCCAGGCACTGTGCAAAATTGAAATTAAAACTGTCCCAGACCCACTTCCTTTACCATTTCATTAAAATTTCAAGTGTTTCTAAATGTCTCCAGTACCACACCTAATAAGCTGATTTTGTACCGAGGTGGGGAGATGCACTTTAAGAAAAAAAAAAACAATCAGTGAAAGAAAATAGCTGTATATATTACTAGCATTCAAGGTCCAAGAAAAGACATAACCAGGTGGAATGGTCTCATTATGCTAACCATACATCTCACCTACCCACACAGCCTCATTATGCTCAACTATACCTCTCACCTACCCACAAGAGTACTTCCTTGAGGACAAGCCTGTAATTTTTTTATTCATATTATACCAGGGCAGAAAACAGAGTTTTAAACAGTGGCCATGCAAGCTGCAGATCGCCTCTACAGCCTTCTTTGAGCCCCAATATGCTCCTCTGATTTAATCAGATGCCTTTCGTCTGATTAGGATAAACTAAGTCTGAGGTTTTGATCATTCCATAGCCCTAATTCCATGCCATGAAGTACAAAATCAGTAAGGGGTTTAATGCAAATGATTGCACCCATGGCACTAGCATAACACTTGAAGCATTTCAGCACTAGACAGCTCTGCAGCTTCTCACCGCTGACAGTGCGGAACCAGAGACCCACATGTGCTGTCCTGGGCACCAAGCTGAGCACAATTTCCTCTCAGCTATTACTCCTAATTCCATAAAGCAAATTCAAGTAATACCAATACCACGTGGCCTTTGCGCATGATAGCTGAAGGATGCCAGTCTCACTTCTAATAGGAGAAAAGCAGACTCCTGCCACAGTTACTCTTAGTAGGAGAATTTTAGGAGGAGTTGGTTTTTTTTTTTAAGCTATGCTAGATACAGTCTGTTACTTGTCTCTATCTGGAGAATGATGGTGCCTGCCGGATCCTCAGCCTACTGCTAAAAAAGAGAGGGATAATCACTAGAGTGCCTTGTCAAAAATGGGTACCCTCATAGTTGCAGGAATGTGCATAACTGCAGCTGTGCTGCATCAGGGATGCAGTCAGATAGTCCTAGGCAGGAAGATATTCACATATGTACTGCTCTGCCACATCACATAAAAGCATGATGAAAGGTTCTGAGAGTATCTTTCATCAGGGTTAGGGCTATGCTGCTCCCATCAGTCAGAAGGAAAGCAACAGGAAAAGTCCAAGTAATGTCCTGCCAGAGACTCCGTAGTATGTCTTGGCAGGCAGACTCAGTCTCCTGTGTCATGAATTACCTGACCAGAGGAAGTACAGCTTGTTGCAAGATTAAAAACAAATATCCCTTTCATTGGTTTAACCTTTGGTTCCTTAGGTCTGCAGTTCATCTCTCTGAACTACAAGCAGCAATCACAAGCCATGAGTATTTAGGAGGGGGCAATAGCTTCTCCCTATTCCAGAAAAGGAAGTTTAGTGTGAACTGCACTATTTAGCATGAACCCACACCAGATGATTATGAAATGAATTAGCAGTAAAAATTTATTTCAAGTATAAAAGCCTTTTAAAAAATAAATAAGCCAGGCTCCAAATTACCATTAAAACTAACTTCCACGGATGCTCTGCCAGTGCTGCTGAGCTAAGTTCTTTGCAGAAGCCGAGCAGATTGTTCAATGATTGAGTGATATTAATCAACAGGAACTATTGTGCTAGTTGCTTCATCTGGAGATTAAAGGGGGTTGTTTTAAGGAGAACAGAAAAATGCACCACCACTAAGGGTTCCCCTTTCTGCATCTCTCTCCATTTCCAATACAGTCTCTGGCATGACTAGCATTTTTTCCCAAGCAGAACTATCTGTATTTAGGTAACCACCAACCATAAAGGCAAAACAAAAAATCCCATCCTCTGAGAATTAAAGCTCTGAATAGAACAGCTCACAGACCACAGGCAACTGAACTGTTATATTACAAAGCTATCACACAACTAGCCATGGCTGAGTGATGTTCAGGTGAGTGGACGCAGCTTGCGCTGGTTTCTTTCCCTGTGGCACCCTGGCAAGACGACAAATCTCATTCAAGGTGGCTGCCTGTTTCTTTCATACATTTACAACCAGCACGATTAGGTCTTTTTCAGCTCTCTTCCTTGTCAAATATCAATTTGAGATAGCATGATGCTTATGTTTTCCTCAGCTTATAAACCACCCAATTTTTTGATCCATGCCAGTGAGCTGCAGCTGCAGGCAGTTAAGCAGAGAGCTAGTTGTGACATCAGTAAAGGAGCATCAAGAAGGGGAAAATTACATATGAGAGAATTCTGGCTGCCCCAGAAAGTCTCACACAAACTCTCTCAGGTCACTCAAACACTCCCATCAGTAGTCTCAACTGAAGCAAGTGTCTGGGTAAACAGTTCAGGAACTAGCCTAGCCTTTGTGATTTGTGTCCAGACATTATCTGAGTATTTTGCCTTTGACTTGCACATGCTAGGAGACATATGCAGGCTCCATCTCATGCCTTAGCATCACCAGAGTTTCTCTGTACTGACTGCAAGTCCCACTATAGTAACCAAATTCAAATAAGTGGTCTGCCTTGATTTCAAAGCAGTCAGAGTCACTACAACACAACCCAAATGTAGCATGTTAACAAACACATCTACTACAGCCACAGGAAACAGGTTCATGAGATTTGTTAATATTAGCATCTTAATTAGCACAAGAGTTATATCTGAAAGGACTGGACCACTTAATACCTAAAGTGCATCCATTGCTTCTCTTTGCTTTTTAAGGGCAAAGAAGGACCTACTCCTATAGCTCCAGTAGCTGTAGCAAAACATGACTTCACTTGGCTATAGCATGCTCTCCATGCTAAATCCCAAAATACCCTGTAGAGGCTAATAAGTAAGAGCAGGTATGAAAAGGAGTTAAGGGACAGACAAAGGGTACATTGTCTGCTGTGTTTTGAGATGAGGTGGAAAGTCAATGAGGCAGAAAAAGCTCATTCTGATGGCAAGAGCTGCAAAGGAGAAGACTCACATCAATGGGACAAGACTATCAACTCTGAAAAGACAGAAGGTTAAGAACGAGGCCAAACCTAAAAAAATACATGGGTGTAGGCCTACATTTTGGTAGGAGCCAAGAAGAAAGGGCAAAAATTCTACTTTTTCACATGTATCTTAAGACATTTATGGCTGGGATTATACAGAGCAGTTGCTTGCAATAGCAGAGGACTAGACTGATTCAGCAACTCACCCTAGTCCTACACAGAAATGTGAGAAGACAGTAGGAATGATCTGGATTTCTTGGAAGTGAAGCGGGAAAACACATGAGTAACTAAACGTTTTAATTCTCCTCTGTATATTCTGCAACTATGACCACAATACATCATTTGAAGAACTCTCTACTCAGTTAACAGTTTTAAGATGGATCAACCACCTCTAGCTTCCATTCCACTATACCCACCCTTCCCCACCCATAAGACTAGCTCAGTAGTCATTCAAAGCCTTCTGTAAAGCACTATGCTGCCTTGTACAAAAGATCAGCAGGGAATACTTTAATTAGTATTTTCTCCTGAAGGGTAAAAAATTATTCTGAAATTACTTTGCCTGGTAATGAACTGCATCTTCTTTCACGCTACTGTAGACATAGAACAGTAATTCCCGTTTCATGTGTTTGCCTTAGTTTAATTTTTTTGTTGTTGTTTTGGTTTACAGATTTGTTTCTATCATGATGAAAGCTAGACAAAATATTACAAAAGCAGGGGAGAAGGGAATGTCAATATTAAGGGAAATATTTTTCTCTTACCTTGCTAAAATAAGTTAGTCAGGATGGGTGGGAACAATCTCAGTGGAAACAGAAAACATGTAAACTATTTTATTTTGGGGGGAACTGAATTCATTGGTATGATTAGAAAGTACCAGGGTAAAAAAAAATCAATATATTTCACTAGTTGAATGTTCCCTGCCCCCTTATATTTAACATAGGTACTTCTAGTAAGGTAGCACTGGAGTGACAACTGACTTTTGGAGTGGAAACAACTGTGTTTAAAATTATTTTCTTATGTTTGATAAGTGGATAGTGCAGGTGAAATCTGGGCAACACTGAGGACCTGACTCAGACTATGTCTTCTCACACCCAACTCACTCCAGGTAACAGTAGAGATCTGTGCTAATCTGGTTTATTTCCCTGACAAGCATCAAGAATTTAGCAGGATGGGAGCTGCTCAGGTTTATATTCTCAATCTCTGAGTGACTCCATAACATCTTAGGAGGCAGGATTCATGCACCTTTATCAATAAAGCCAACCTCTTCTGTTTATTGTTTTTCCCATACTCATTTCTCCCACATAGACCATTCTCAATGTTTCCATTGCCTCATTCACCAGAGTTCATTGACTTTGAACTCAGAGTGAAGCAGAGGTCACTTCCAGCTTTCAAACCAGGTATGGCTCACACACACATGCCAACACCAGAAGTTCTTACATGGGTCAGGTTCTGAAGACATTCCCCTGCCAGGCTGGGTAGCCATTCACCAGCCATCTCAGTTAAAAAACATGAAGAGAGGTTATAACCTTAGGTGCTGTGTGTGGTGCACGTGCAACTCACATTCCTGAAAAGATGCCCAGCAATTACAGAAACAATTAAATCCATCTTTTCCTGTTATGCAGTGAAGTGCATTTCAATAACACTCCTATGTACTTACTAAATATTTTCCCCTGGAATATCTCCAGAATGATAAACATTCATTCATCACCACAAGGTACCTGTAAGATACCAAACTACTTGAAAACTACATCAAACAGGTGATCAGAGACAGAGCTAGAGGCCATTTTATATTAGGACAACTTCATGCTGCTCTGCTGACACACAGCCAACTTGCTGTGAGCCATTGCAGCCCCAGAAGAGTTACTTTTCTTGTAAGAAAACATACTTTGGCCAACAGCACCCCTGCATTTGTCAATCATCCCAAAAGCTTCATCCGACAGAAGGGAGTGGAGATCCAGGCATCCATGAACTGAGACTAACCCAGCAGCTAAGCCAGACCACAGGCTGTCAGCACAAGTGACCTTCAGCCACCTCTAATGAGTTCTCATGGGCAAAGGGTGGAGAAAAGCAGGGTGGAGGGGAAAGAACAACACAGCCAGACCCCACTTTTTCCCACAGGATCACAGAGTTACAGTTTAGGTAGCCGAGTCACCCACATCTCAGGAAAAGAGGACAGAGACCCTTGCCATTGTAGCAGGTGGCTCCCACTGGCCACACCTGACAAAAGCTTCCCAGTGAACAGCCCATAGCATAAGACTTCACTGGAATTGACAAAATCCCCCTAGAATGCAGGCTCAAGGGGTAGTCTGTATTTAAATAAGGTTTTCACACTACTATTGCAATAAGGGTAAGATTTCTCCCCCAAAATCGTACTAGTAGAAACTCCAGGATGCTGTGTTAGAGGCAAACCACCCGGTACTAATATAGCTTCTTTTCATTACAGAACTTGAACAACCTATTCTATTGGAAAAGTTGAAGGTTAACTAAGAAAATCCAGACACCAACATTTTTTGCTTATTTCTTGGCACAATTGCTAGCACATCACCAGGCTGTTTAAAACCTGTACCAATGTAGAAAAAAAGACTTCAGACAAAGTTTACGGAGCATTTGTACTGCAGAGTACTACTGTCTCTGATGCTCAGTCAGAAGAGCATACAAGTTTTGGTACTTTCATTTGTATACATGAGTATGTGTGCATATACATGTTTTAATTAAGCCTTATTAATGTACTTGCTCTATTTTCTCACTGTAATTATACAGTTATACAGAAAAACATTCAAAAGTCTAGATGACTCAGGAGTTTGACAACAAGATACAAACTGCCAAATTTAGCCAATAGTAAAAACCCAGCTACCCAGTTTAAGTCAGTAATCTGGAGCAGACTGAACCAATTAATTACAACTTTGACAACTCTTGTCCTTTTTTCTTTGTTAATTGTCTGCTAACAGGCTGTAAAAAAGCTGAAATTTATTCATTATTCAAAATGATTCATAAATGTCTTCACTGACTAACTCTTGGCCTACAAATATCTTAAGCTATGACTGTCACAACTAAGTAAATAATTTGCAATTCATGGTGTAACTTACGTAATGAATTTCTTCACCTTATGTAACTAGCCTGAACAGTTTAAACAGCTGACAAACACAGCATACATTTTTAATTGCACACTTGTAGTTAACAGTTGGGTGGTTACAGGAATCACCCTCCCAGGAAACAAACAATGGCATGTGATTTAGGTTGCAAATACCAAATCTTTCATTTGAGAATGTGCTGTGAAACTCACTTTCTTTGCCCACACTCAATGAATTATGCAAGCCTTCAAGCTATAAATGAGTTTTCCACATATCCTTATGCTGTAGTAGTAATATTACAAAGCTTCCAATTAAGCACGATTTTGTCAAATTCAGAAAATGACACTTTTCTTTATTCCATCCTCCCTGTAGTACTCCAAGATTTGGAAAATGCACATTTACCAAGAAACTGTTGCCTTTTTCCTAGCACCACAAAGCATGCACAACAGACTCTGCATCAAGCATTGGGGTTACACTAACACGCTATCTTCCTGACACTCCACTTCAGGAGTTTAAGACAAATACATGAAACTACATAGCAGAAGAGAGCTTTAAGCAGTTTCTCAAACAAATTAAGAGCTTCAGGCAACCAGGGTTTACCATTTATCTCAGAATCTAATTCCACAGCTTATCACCACAGTCAATTCTGTCTTGTATTGAACTAAAATTTTACATTCCATTTACATTTAATTATTAATTACTTCCTCTATGTGTTTCCCTAAAATTTCCTCTCACTAGAACCATGGAAAGTTTGACAATCTCCTGTCTTTCGCTTCATTTTTTGTGTCAATGTACAAACTGGATTTTGATACCATTAATCTGGCTCTCAAAAGTAACCCTTTATATTGTGCATAAAGTCAGGAGAAGGAAGGTGACTTTAATGGGGCTACTACTAAACATGAACAGAAGCTCTGATATCTGGCCCTACTGATTTAGCTTTGAAAAAAAAACCAAAAAATTGACTCCTAAGCCAATCATCCCAGTGTCCCAGTTTTTACTGTTCTTTGTTTTCCCCCCAGTATTATTCTGGTAGCAGGGTGAAATATTTCTGTGCAACCAGAAAATAGCTATCAACAGTTCTGGGGTATTCTGATGCTTTGCCCTCTTCTACACTTAGAATACATTTTAAAATCCTGTCAGTTTAATATCTCTTCTCACACAGGTTACAACCGTTCATATTTTTTTGCTAAAAGGAACTATTCCCAGACAGGACTCTGCCCATCAGCAACAAGAACTTTACAGAGCCCAGGCTTGAAACAGCAAGGACCACCATGAGGTCTCTGGCATTACATCTTGTGGACAAGCATGGGGCAGCGGTGAATCAGATCCTGGGATCATTGCCTTGAAGAAAGGTGTTTTTCCTTGACTAAATTATGTAAGTGTTCCACATTTTTTATTTCTGCTACTTTCCATGACTATATACTTTTATGGAAACATTATTGAACATTTCAGTTGAACAATTAGAAAACTAGGATTTCATTATAACAACTTTAGAGATTATATGAAGATGTCACTGAAATTTAATGGAGAAAAGAAAAAACAAAATAAGCCTATCTTGAACTACCTAAAAAACCCTACCTAAAAGACTGGGACTATCTTTCCACAACTGTCTTCTCATTTTGCAGACAGATCTCACCTCTGGGACTTCATCTGTCCTCAAGACTTTCCTTTACCAGTGGTAACACGTTCCTGATGATTTGCCCTGAATGTATAAGCAGCCATGTGTACTCCCCCCCCTACAACGCACACATTTGTCTTTTGTTCCTTCCTGCCCATGTTCCACCGTGCTATTTTAGTCTCTCTGCTTCTGTCTAGACAAATTTTACAACTATTCATATTACTGCTTTTTCCTAATAAAAATACCCCTGTGCAATCTGCCATCACAGGGCCTATATGCCATTTAAGATAAATTTAAACACCCAAAATAAAGCTGAAAAGGCGCACAGGCCTCATATCTTTTGGGTCTGCAAGATTCACACAAATATGAAATCCAAAAGCAGGTTATTCCAACTTCAGAGTAGGCTTTATTAGATTCTTTTCTGAGAAAGCTCCTACACTATAGATGATGGCCCCACCAACCCCAACTTTAACAGTATATCCTAGGCAAAATGATCTTTCTGATAAAGACTATAGTACTTACAAAGAGTAGCATCAAATTCCGTATCATGCTCCAACTGCAAGGCAATAGCCAAACTTTTATATTTTACCACTATTTCCCACAATATTTTGACTTTTAAAGGCTCAGCTCCAGGAGTCTAGCAGTTATACTCATAGAGGATAGCTGAAAACATACCCTGAATATCTGGTTATTGATCAATAACCAGAAGAAAATAAAAATTAAGCCAATATTTGTCAACCATGTATTGTTTTTAAATCTCAATTTTTTTTTTTAGTTAGATTGACTTTTTTGCACACTTGATGTGTAAGTTGTCAAGTAATGCATTGAATAAAATTCAGATATGAAGTATTAAAACCTAGACCTTAAACATAAATCCTGCATGAAAGAGACAGCCTTTCTAATACTTTTCCAATTTATAATATTCCTCTCAGCAACATTTGGCACAAAGTAGCAGTTATACCCCAAAATCTCACACAATTATGTGATACGTATTATAATAGGGTTCATTTAATATTTTCACTTATAATACCTAAAATGTCAATTCAATTAGGCTGCTACTATTATAGCTTCCTGGTGATAGTTTGCTCTACAGATATGTGACCTAGTGCTCTTGCTACTTGTTACTCTGGGGAAAAAAATTGTTGCTATTGCATCATGTAAGGGACCATCAGAAGGTAAGAAAGCTGTTAAGAGCTGTGGGTTTCAACCTATTTAAACTCATGGACCTATAAAGCATCTCAAATAGAGGTATGGATCCCTGGATAATGAATTTAAGCCTAATGACAATAGTCTCACTTTTCTCATTACCTTTCACAAACCCTTAGAAATAGTCCCTGGACCATTGGTCAAAGACCATTACTTTAGGGCAGTGAAGAATTACATGCTGACACGTACAGTACTGCTGACCAAGTAATAAGCTGAATAATTACACATATTGCAGCAAAGCAGAAACTCCTGTGACTGGCCAGTCCTAGGCTCTGTGCCAGCATACAGGTGCCCATACAAGCAACTGCCCCAGTAGGCAGTATTGGTGCAATAAAGGAAACTACACAAAGGCATTAAACTGCATGCAGAAGTATTGCTGGGTAAAGACCTAAACAAGGATGCAGCGTGAGAACTTTTAACTCCCGCTCCCCCTCAGCAAGTCACCAACCCTACATTCAGAAACCTCAAACTGGAAAAACAACACATACCTAAAGAACACAATCAGCCCCACTAACTCAGTTAGACCCATTTTTCCTGATCCATTTGGCCCCTGAACTAAGGCCTTTCTTGGAAAGCGTTGATAAATTCCTTGCTTGTTTAAACCTATTTCCACTTACTCTTAAGTAAATGTAGACAAGACACACACAAAGCACTTCCCCTCACTGCTCAGCCAGCAGCTCCACTGGCCCAGTCACACTGGGTCCTGGTCCCCTTCAGGCCCACAAGCTCGGAGCCATCGTGGCCTGCCAGCGCTGGGACAGCTTCAGTGGAAGCTCTCGGGCAGATGGAAACCCCAAGCTACAGCCTCTCCAGGCTGGGAATAAAAAAGTTTAAGAGCCAGCTTATGTGAGGACAACCCTCTGCCCCCCCTGCCCCACTGCAGCCACCCACCAGGCAGGGGGGCAGTGCCATGCCTGCCTCACAGGCAGCCAGTTTCATTACCAGGATCACACACAGCTGCTTTACAAGCCAAGCCTGTGCTAGTGCATCACCCAGCCCAAGCACCAGCACTGCTCAGGTGGGCTTCACCACCTTCGGTGGCTCACACAGGAAACCCCCCACAGCTCCTCCTAAGAGGTGACGATGCCACAAACCAACGGCCAAGTCTCCCCAGGCCAAGGGAAGAGCCAGGAAAGAAAAAGATGCCACGTCACCCCCAAGCTAATGTCATGTTTCATTTTCTGGGCACTGCACGAGCCATGCAGACACAGGGGAGGTCCCTTGCCACATCCCAGACCGGGGAGCTCCCCACCTGAGGGAGGTGTCCCATCTGTACCCACAGAGCCACACGAGCAGCATGGCCCCTTGTGCTCCTGCCTCGCTCACCGCCACAGGGTCTTAGCCAGCTGCTACTTGCCTTCACACAACCTGCCTGCAAGGAGAGCTATGTCCAGTCCCAGACACTGCTGAAGCCCACGCTGCTGGTTCTGCCCGCAGGGGCCACAGCACCCTGGTCCTCAGCCCCCAGGGAGACCCCAGCACCAACTCCCACCAGCCACAGGGGACTCCAGGTGCACAAAACCAGCTCCTACCCGCACCACAGGGCCCAGCCAAGCACGTACCTTGTTCAAATGGCAGGCAAAGCTTCACGAGGGGTGCAGCCCCACAAGACTAAACATGGTGGAGCTGGTAACAGGGTCCATCAGCACAGCAAGGAGTGGGCCAGGACCACAGCACACCCCAGAGATGGGGCTGGAGACCCCCACCCCACAGCAGAGCTCAGGAAGGGCCCAACAGCCCCAGGGCTGAGCTGAAATGGCCTCCGGGCATGAGTGGTGGGAGGCCCCAGGTGGGGCCAATTAGGGCCATTAAGGCCTGTTGGCCCCCCAGCTGAGGGAGAGCTGTACCAACCATCAGCCCCATGTGGTGTGTGGGGCTTGTTTTCCCCACGGAGACATGGAGGAGCCGTACCCAGCGCAGTGCTCCCCACCGCTGCCTCAGCGGCTGCCCACAGCACGGGTCAGTGGGCTGAGGGATCACAGCTACTGCAAATGGTACCACCGGTGTCCGGTCAGGATCTGGCCCTGCGATGGCAGAGCTGGAGTGAAATGTGGTGTTTCCTTTTCCCTCAAGAAAACTTCAAACTGATAAAAGGCAAACAAATCCCACCATAAATTTTCTCGGGATTATTTACAACGTTCATTTGGCAGAAGCAATTAACATCTAGAGGCCTTATGTATCTCCCCCTCCAGTAGTAAACAGCCAGTGAAATAAATGAATTGTCAAGCAAAGAGCGAGAGAAAAGCGCCCAAAGTTTCCCCCCCTGCAGCAGTGCTCGGAGGATGTGCCCCTCTGTCCCTCGCTCCTCCAGAAACTGCCGGCACCTGCGGCTGGCTGAGGTGTCCTCCTGCTCGTCTCCTTGGCTTCTTGTCCTCACCCCCAGACGCAGCCCTGCGGCAGCGCCCAGGCACATTTCATGCCCGCTGAAAATGCCCTCCAGAAATATTTAGCAAGCAAGGACCAAAGGTCTGATCCAGAGCTGCCGCCTTCAGATGTAAGCAGTCTGCCGTGCTGCAGGTGAACAAAATGAAAGCAATCTGAAGTTTACTTGGGGAAGAAACCAAAATTAAAAGGAACGCAGATCTTGCCCCCGAGCATGTGGGGGCTTCTGCTAGAGGCTACACTGCAGGTAGAGAGGAGATGGGCCTCAGGCAATGAAGAGATTTGTGAAGTGGCACAATGGAAGAGTTTCATCTTTAAGGAAGAAGACAACTTTTGTTCTTCTTAACTGTGTGGCAAGGCACATGATGGGTTAACTCGCCAGATTTTAATGTGTTTAGATATTTAGATAAAACATTTGCAACAATGGGCTACGTTAGCAAGATTCCTGAAATGTGTATACTCACTGGGAACATAATATGGAAGTCATAACCACGTAGCAATAAATTAATATGCAAATTAGATGTGTTGGGTTAGAAGAGGACAGGTTGAATGAATGGTGCAGTCGCAAAGATGTTATTTTTAATATTTCTTGATCATCTTGTTCTGTCAGGCCAGAAGTTCACAAGTGTGAAAGCGATAACAAGCCACTACAAGTTTTGTGGCATTAGAGGGCTTCTTTGGTGGTACTAATGAAGCAGTTGACTGACTGCCACAAATTTCCATTATGCTCGTTCTCATAAAAGTAACTAATATTGATCAGTCTCTATAATCTCTTATCAGACAATCAACACTTTGGCCTATTTTTGTTTGACAGAATATATGGGAAAGAAACTGATAGTGTGGAAGAAACAAAATGTGTGGTAGATAGAAGTTGTCTCAGACAGGTGAATGGGTAATCTCCAGCCCACCTCTCTTCTGGTGCAGGCTGACTCTATGCAGTATAGCTTCCAAAGTTTTGCCACCGGGGCCTGTTACCTACCTCTGTAGATACTTCACTGACAACAAAACCTGAAGAGAAAGTTAGTACTACATATTTTGACAGCAGAAAGTTCTTTGTAGTTTTCAGACTAATTTGTCACTTCCTTGTGTGTCACTTCTCATGATATACCCCTTTGAATCACACAAAGTAATTCTTCTCCTCTTAGCATTAACACCCGCCAAATATTTGTAGTCTCTTAGCACATCCCTGCCTTCATCATCTCTTACCCACATTTAGCACTTCTAATCTTTTCACCTAAATCAATCCTGAAGCCATCCTGATAATTTTTATTGCTTTTCTTTGAACTCCTTTCAGTTTGTGGAGACGCTGCTAGTAAAGTTTTATGCAAGGCTGGATATGACGATTTTAGGTGTGAATGCATCAGAACTGTATAGAGTAAATCTATTACCACCTTGAGCTGCGGTACAGTGCTTCCATATATGCAGCTCAAAACCATATTGTCACGTTTCTGCAAACACGCTGCTTTACAAATTAACATGTAATGTCCTATCCCGAGTCTCAGAGCTGATCCCCAGGCTTTTGCTTCTTTCCGAGTGGCATGAGTTCCAGATTGTTTTCATATCTTGCTTTTTCCATTAGTAGACCGATACAGAGGTCACAGGCTCAGAAAATCTCAATAGGAGGAGCATCAGAATACACTATAATAATCAGAAAAGAAGGCTTCAACATATTTTTCCAAAGTCTCCATGGCATTTTGCCCCAGAAGAAAAAAATGGTTTGGTTAAATCCTTGTTTAGTTTCTGTGTGCACAGAGATTACTCCTGGGACAGCAAAGGACCACTAAATCCCACGATCACAGTCCTGAGACCACTGCACAGCAGTATCCATCGCTATATACAACCTATATAGCCTCGGATTATGTATAGCTGTATTCCCGTGGTGAAGGAAGCTGCTGAGCCTCCAGTCACAGGATCACAGGGAGACACATGGTACAAAATCTTGCTGATGGATGGACAGGAGATTCAGAAGACAGTGAGGAAACAGTACTGGAGCGGGGGACTCAAAGTCACCCAGCTCACGCACAGGACAAATCAAAGAGTATACAGAGGAGGGTTCCCCCAGCCCTTTATAAAAGCCTCCCAATCTTGCCTTGTTGGTAAGGTGTAAGTCTCCTCTCTTACCCTGGACTGACTGTTGCCCACTCGCTGTCCTGAGGCTCCCTGAGAAACCAGTTACCTGTGTGTTCCTGCTGTGGAAGGCCAGGACTGCTGCACGCGGGCTGTCTCTGGCTCTTCAAAGATAGGGAACCTTATGAGTTACACTGTACAATTTGCATGGGAAGGCACGGGGTCAATGCAAAATGGGCAGGGGATGAAGGCTGGGTTAAATAACAGGCTAACTTAAAAGGACAAGCATAATAATAACAAAATGGGACTAGGGAAAGGGACAGAAAGGAAGGGAGCAGAGAAGAGCAGGATCAAAGGAGCAGGAAGAATAGCAGTATGGAGGCAGAGAAGAAAGGTTGCTCAGCCCCAGAGGTCCCTCAGCCACAGGGCAGCAGACTGCATCAGGCCACGAGGAGCACGATGTCGTGTCACTCATGAATGCGATGCAAAGGAAGCCCTGGCAGCTTCCAAAGGGACACCCTCCGCATTTCAAACACTACTGATGCAACACGGAGGAGCCCCAGACTGAGCTGCTAGTAGGTGAGTAGGTGTTGGAAGGCAATAGCCAACAGCCATTTCTACTGAGATAAAACCTGGCCACATGTCTGTTTGAGAAGTCAACAAAATCTCGTCTTTCTCCAGACAGAAACTGAGTAACTCTAATAGCATTGTGACAGTAATACTCCTTCCTTTAATAGCTCACTCTTTACTAGCAGATTTCAAAGCACCCTACAGACGAGGTATCTCCATTGCCAATAACAGGTGAGTGGGCTGAGGCTCAGGGGGGTGAAGTTACTTCCTAAAGCAGTCTAGCAGCAGATCAGGGAATAGAGACTGCCCCCTGCTCTCTTGCTCTAGTGCACTAGTTGCAAAGCAATGCTTCTTATATCATGATCTGCTCCCCTCTCTACTTAACGAGGATCACTTCTCCTTCAAATGGAAGAATACGCTTCCTCCGGTTTCTTATGGTTACCCTGGTGACAGGATAAAAGCCAGGTGACATCCACTCTTCCCTTTAACATTCATCATCAGAAATGAGGAAGGTAGGTGTGGTTAAAGGGAAGGACCAGAGCCCTCCCAAGCAGAGTTATCCCTCTTACCCTGTGCCAGCCCAGCTCCCTCCTCCTCACCCGACTGCTCAGCATGCTAAGTACGTGACAAGTGGATTAAAATAACATTTAAGACAAAACTTAACACTCATTAAAAAGAGGTGAGATCTCAAAGCAAGCTCAAACTGCATCCTCACCTCACCCTCAAGAGATGGAAGATGGCAGCTTGCAGCACAGATTGCTGGCAGTTTCTGTCACAGGCCGTGTCAGGCTGCCACACGCGTGCATTAAATACACAAATGCACATGTCAAGGAGCTCGGGAGGGTGTTCAGTGTCGTGTGCCAAACCCCATGCGGTACCATGCTCAATGAGGAGAGCTCTGGGACTAGAAACCCCAAAATCTGACCACATCTTCTGTTGGCCAGCTGAGCACTTTGCAGAGCAGAGGCCCCCATATTCCTCTCTTGCGCCCCCGACTTTTGATCTCCCAAACCCATTTTGCTTTGGAAGCTAGCGAGTGGGCACAAAGGTGGGGGGAAGGAAGACAAAAGGGATTTCTCCCAAGCTTAGTATCACAGGGTCCCACCAGTGGGTTTGTCTGGGAAATATTTTGCTAAAATGAAATGCGTTTGTGGTGGGGGAAAGCACTACATAAAAAACCCTCCATCTTAGGAGATCTGCTATTCAGATCATCCTGTTCTGGCTTGCTTTACAAATAGCACGCATTTAACCAATTAATGATGAAGAGTCAGCCTAGCTATGGATGAATGGCTTGGATTAATCTTTTTTGTCTTGTGTATGATAAACACCAACTTGTCAGCTAAATCCTGTCTATAGAAACTTTATTAAGGATGATTATGCATGAGTCAGAAAGGACACAGCTTGACTTTCAGATCCCAATTTGAGTTTAAGGGCTGGCTGGTTAGAAACATCACCTTGAAAACCTAGTAAATTTGATCTGGATGCCACTGAAGAGAATAAATACACAGCCTGGTGATGTCATTTTTCTCCAAAGTCACTTTCCTGTCTGCAGCAGGGTTTTATCTTTATTTGAATGAAGACCTTCCTTCTGACTTTTCTTGTCTTTGCACTTTATAAACTATTTAAGAAGAAAAAGAAAGCAAAAGAAAAAAAAGGAAAATATAATTTTCAGTTTTGTGCAATGACATTCTTAGCCGTGACACTACATATAGCTGCAGAGGACAGAAACCAATAAAAGTTATTTATAGGGGTTTTAAGTCGAGTAGATAGAGGTCAAGATGTTTACCTGACCCACTGCTACAGTCAATGGGCTGGAGGATATTTTAGAAGAACCAAAGTGGGATGAAATACTTAGGGACCCATAATAAAGTTACACATTATGAAAATTTAATGCATTTAATTTTCAAATTATTTTTGCCTTTTTTCACATTCAAAAATATAAGTTAGAAACTGTCAACCAAAAAGATATTTAATGTCAAATTAAGTGTGCAAGATCAAGCTAGCGAGAGTAAAGATGCTGGTTTAGTAAAGAATGATCCATCAGATACAGTTGGCTAAATGGAAAAATCAGGAAAAATTAAATTTGAATCAAGCTGAATAAAATTTTTAAAGCTTTTCAGTGAAATGTTAAGGCAAAAAATTTCATTTTAGGTCAACCCAGAATGTTTTGGTCAAACCATAAAGAAATGCTCTGATTTTTAATATTTTTAACTGGATCAAGTTTTCCTTGAGAAATGTTCCCTAAAAAATGAAAGTCCTTTTTAAGAATACTAAAAATTGTCATCTTTTCCACAATGATATTTTTCATGCTGCAAAAATATTACTTTTTCACCCCTTTGTTTCCCTTGACCCTTGCTTAACCTTCTAACACTATAGTGACTATTTTGTCACTATACTTGACAAAAATTCACAAGAGCCTTTGTTTGTCCCCCAAATTGATAAGCTTATCTTTTATGAAAAAACATTTGACCAGCTCTGCAATGCCAGTAATTCAACCATGTCATAGAGACATCATCCTTCTTTTTTCCATATATCTGATTACATTGACCTAAAGCTTTATTCAGATTTATAATACTGGAGACAAGAGTCTACATTTCTCTTTGTTCCCTGGGTGGACCATTATTTGAGCTATTTAGGAAGGAAGGATGCTTTTATAGCTAAGGCATAAGACTAGGAGTCAAGATATTTGGACACATTTCCAGCTCTAGCTCAGATTTTTGTGCAATTGCAGACAAGGCATCCTGAGTTTCTTGGCAAAATAAGGAAAACAGAGTATCTCAATAATTCTTTCCCTGTTTAGATTTTATGCTTTGAGGCAGTCTTTTTCCTTGCCACATTAGTCAACCCAAAATTAGATACACAGTTCTTAATTGGGGACTATGCCTTCTGCTGGGACCCTTGGTAGAAATCTCATTCTGAAGCTCAATTTTAATGCTTTGGAGGTGGATTTGTTTTATTTTCGGTTCTGCTTTTTGGAAGGTGGAAGCCGCATATTTTTTCCCATCAGCAGATCTTACCATAAGCTGGCAGCACCACCCCCAGCAACCTGTACTCCTCCAGTTTGGTGATGCCCTTCTCATTTACCAAAACCACCGTTTTCTTCAGCTCTCCCAAGCCCCGGCTGCCCGGACGAGCTGCACCTCGAGGGTTCGCACCTGGCACCACGCGCCAGCGCCACGCCGGCCACGTGCTGTGTCAGCAGATGCTAACGGGGGGGCTGCGGCTCCTGTGGGCTCCCCCAGTATATCTATGCCATGCTGCAGCTCCACTGAGGTCCGTCAAGATACTCCTGCCAGGTTTTCTGCTCCTTTTGGAGAATCCCTGTCAGTAAGCCCCATTGCCACCATACCACCTCCCTTGCTGCACTACCATGACGCTGACGGTCGGGGGACACAAACACCTCTGTGCAACCCATGTTCAGCTACGACAAAGACGGCCTCACTCTGAAAACCCGGGTAGCAAGAGCAGCAGAGCCCTGTTGGCCTCTGCTCAGCATTGCCGCATGGGGAGCCACATAAGGCATTTTTCACTCCAAATCACCCCAATGAAGAGCATGCAGCGCACTGGGCAGAGGCGTTTCTACAAGGGAGACCAGACAGCAGGATCCAATTCATAGCCATGACTGCAGGACTGCACACAGCTGCAGAAGTAGCCAGAGTGCAGGGATGGAGCAAAGCATCCCCCTGCTGTAAGGAGAGCTATAAAGACATGATTAAATAATAGCAAAGGGTTGGCCTCCAAGAAGGCACTTTCCACTGCTGTTTTCCTATAGCTGTGCACAGAGACATTGCAAGCACGGTACAACTGTCAGGGCTTGGGGAGAGGAGAGTGATGGAAGCGGGGGGCTCTGGGGATTTAGCAGCAGGCAATGGACAATATGTGCTTACCAAGATAAATGAATCAATAAAGCAAAATCAAAATTAAATATCTCAGTTACTAAAACAGGGGCTTTCAGCTGATTCAAACTGCATGTCTACTTCAGTGTTTTGGTTCTGAGAAAAATGAGCTATTTTGACTTTCCAGATCAGTTCTTGCAAGCCTTCCCCAGCTTGGAAATCTGCTGCCTGTAGCTTCAAGCAAAATGGCCCAACTGCTCTCCCTCCTCCTGGGCCATGGCTCTGGCTCTGCATCTCACCCCATCTGTACCCCAACGAAGCCAAGTATCTCTGGGTAGTCACAGCACGTCTGATGGTGCTCTATGGCTCGGAAAGACCTGGCAGACAGCAGCCCTATTTGTCCACAGTGTGACACCCTGTGTAGACCAAGCCTGAGCATGTTGTCGCATCGGCACACTAGGTAAAAAACGATGTGCTGGGCACAGCCAGGGCTGCTGGTCTCTGCCCTGCCTCAGCAGAGACGGGGGCAGAGGCTTTTTGCCACCTTTGTATCTGCTGAAGATGGAGGCTGTCTGGGGAGTGGGACCGTCCCATGTGTAAGTCAGAGCAGCCCCAGGGACTGCTCTGATTTATGCAGGCCTGAAATAGCTTTTACAGCTATTTTACAGCTTCTGTTATTTTCATTCTCTTGAAAGTGAATAAGCACAAAACTTAAAGCCTGTTCTCCTTGCACTTTTGCTGAGGTTTCGGTCCAGCCGTACTGACCCTGGGTCTGCTTAAGACTTCCCAAAAAAGCACCATTTGTGATGGTGGTTTGGTAATGCAGACAACTGTCTGCTAATAATTGACTGAGACCAATACATTTCACATAAGCCACTTATGGTAATAACTTTTGGTCACTAGTGATGCGAGCAAGGTCAAATTAAAACCCATGGGTGAGAGACTGCATAGTCCGTTCTGAGTCCCTTAGGACATCCGTTCTCCAGTGGTGATAACTGAAGTAGCAGGGTGGCTTGCCGAGAAAACTTAATTTGCAAGCAAGGAAATATCTTGGAGCTTGTGCGGGGCTGTCAGCAATGTGACTCTGCTGGACTGGAAATATTCTGAGCAAATATGATAAGATGAATTGGCCGGCACCAAGGCCTCAGCGCCATGTCAGTCCCAGAGCTCTATTTTAAGGGTTTAAGAGACATTTAAGTGGTGTAGAAAAGTGAATTTCGCCCTAGAGACGGAAACTGCCTATCCCAAAAGCAAAAAAACCACCGAGTAATTTTAACTTGCTTTTCCCTTTTACCTGCCTCCCCTCCTTTTAACTGTTTGCATATCTTGCTTGCTCTTCCAAAATGAAACAAGTCTGAACCACATGTCCCATAGTGTCAGTATAGTAGGAAACAAAAACTGACCATCCATGACCTGAATTGTAACTGAATGCCCCCAATCATAAAGCAAAGGGTTCAGCTCATCTGTGTTTAAGGATTTTTCCCTCCCTTTCATGTCTTGCGAAGCACAACCATGGCACTACCTTCTCCAGAGGCCACTGGCTCCCCATGCAACAGCTTAGAACCTGCTTCTGCAAAGGAGGTGCCAAGGGCAGGAGATGTAGGCGCTCAGGAACTAAATATGGAGCCCAAAAGGGCTTGTTCTGTTATACAGGTTACTTGAGAGGGGCTGGGCAGTGAACACTTCTGAAGTTTTGGCTAATAAGTGCTGATTCCCCACAAATTGCATCCTGTGACTATCTGCAGGTTAGGGAAAAACATAAATGAAGTTCTTGCTTTTTAATTGATATACAGCAAATCTCTGGTTTTTTTAATAGTCTGCTTTCCCATATGTTATAACATCTACATAGGAATTTTTAAGTGACATGATGCAGCATGTCTGTGTTTAAAATAATAATAATAATAACAATCTTATCTCAAGCCTACAGGATGCTGAGGGGTTCAGTGTTGGGTGAAATGTCACCCTTGCAGAGGATAGGCTGAGGAATTTGTGTACAGCAGGAGCTTGTGATCTGAGCACAGGGGTTTAGAAGAGGGCTGCATTTCATGACCTACAAAAGAAAAAAAAATGAGATTTACATTCCAAATGTGCTGAGCAGCCCTTTCCCTTTAGCTATTAGAGGCACTCGGCATATAATTCATAATCACCTAATGGCAGGGAGGTGGGGGGAGGTGCACCATTGCCGTTCAACATCAAAATCCCTCCAGGAACAGCAGTAACGGGGTTCTGCTCTTATTTATATCGTGACACTAAATGTCTGGCAGGAAGATACCAGCAAATATCAGAATAAATAATTCAGTAAGTGTAACGGAAGGTCACGAAGACTAACAAACATGTTTCTGTTTCCTCTCCTTTTCTCTCTCCCCATCCTTTATTTACATGCGCTTTCTCTTCTGGTCTCCCCCTCCCAAATCTCCCTTTTTTGTGCAATACTTCTCCTCCTTTTTTCTTATGTACACAAAAATATGGCTTAAAATGCAGCTTTACCATTTGCTTTCCAGCCTCCATCATGCTCCTGATGGTTTTCCTCCATCTGTCCTCCCTCGCTATCTTTCCCTTATATTCTTTCCCTCTTTTATTGCCTGCTCCTGTCATCACCCACCACATCCCTTCTTGTGGGACAACTGGCAGTGCTGACTTGCCAGGGTAAACTCAACTCTGAGTTACACTACAGTAAAATGCTGCCGAAGTTGACAAAATCCTTTTGGCTTGATCTCAGAGCAGCAGCAGAATATGGCCCTGCGTTAAGAGCACTCCTAGGTTATTGCATTGCTACACTACTAGATCCACTCAGTTACCCAAAGTATGGCAAGGATGTGTGCTTTGAAGTGGATGCATTTATGGCTTTGCTTACTTACACACATAAAATACTCCAAGTTTTGATCTACCTTCAGGAAAGCCAGAAAACCCCTTGGCTGACACTAAAAATCTGAATTCTTGGTGTCAGGCACTTGTTTTCCAGTGCCACAACTTCTGTGTAATGTTACATCATAAATTGTGAGCCCAGAAGGCAGCTCTGATTATGCCCTCAGATACCCAGTAGAGTACAGGCCACAGGACGGTCCTGAATTCATTTCTGTTCAGAAGATACAATCTAAGTTTTCAGAGTGTTTTCAATGGAGAATTTGCCACCTCTGAGAGCAAGATGTTCCCAGGGTTAATGCCTTCCTCGCTAACCGGGGAAGGCATTAACCGTTGTTGGCCTTATATCTCGTTTGAATTCAGCTGGTTTAACTCCAGCCTTCCACTCGTGATGAACCCAGTATCTGCCTGTAGATAGAGAGTCCTCTCTGAGCAGGTTGTCTTTCCATACGCAGTTTTATAGCCTATGATATAAGCCACCCCTCAATCTTCTCTTTGTTAAGCTTGGCTGGTTGAGCTCCTTAAGCCTTGCGTTACAGAGCGTGCCCTCCTCGACGGCACTGCCGCTTCTGCCCTGAACCCTCTCCGCTGCCTCAACCCTTCCTGCATTTGTAAGTGCCAAAAGTGGAAAAGCCACAAAACTTACATCATTGCAAAACAAATATTATCAGTCTTATGAAGACTTTGTAGCCCAATGGAGTGCTATGCAGGGATGATGTCTGGGCCAGCTGTACCCCAAGACATGTCATCTGAGGCACATAATTTGCTTCCAGTACAGACACTAGGATAGATCCGCTATATCTATATGCCATCTCACTGTCCCAAACACATGTACCTGAAGTACACATTGGTTCTGTCCACTTTGCAAAGAGATCTAATCTATTTCCAGTTACCTGCTTTTCATTATTATTTATCACTTCCCAAACTATTATTAGTATACTTTATGGATCACTTTGTCATGGTTTTTTTCTAGTTCTTTAATAAAAATGGTAACTAGCCTAATGCAAAAAGCTGTTAGCTTTAACACCCTGTGAAGTCTGGTTTATGTCTATAGAAAATTTCATTTTAAACTCTATAATTTAGCCAGCTTTTTAATCCATTTAATGTGCATCATGTTGGTTTCTGTAGCTTATTAATCAAAATATCATCTGGTACTGAGTCAAGTGCCTAAAAGAAGAGAAGGAATATTCAATCAACACTAGTGCCTTTATCAACAAAAATTAATGAGATCTATTGTTATAAATCCATGTTGATTAGCATTAGCTAGCATATCTGCATTTAATTCTTTATTAATTTATTAATTAATTACATTAGCTGCCACATTACTTTTCCTAGTATTGCTATATTTACACTTTTCAAGAGTTTGAATAATACCAGCTTTCTTCCAGGTCTTTGATATTTCACCCATAACCTGACAAATTCTAAAAACCACCATTTATATAAATTAAGTCTGGAAATTTCCTTAGCCAGCTCTTTCAAAATGCTTGGTATCAAATTATTCAGATCTACTAAATTAAAATGACTGACTTTATTAACTGTGCTCCACCGGTCTAAATTACTGCTGGAGAAGAAAGTATTTTGTTGTCATCATATGGCAAGAATAACTCATCTAGCTTTTTTTCAAAAGAAGAATAAAAATAATTATTAAACATATCCTTGATTTCCACTTTTTTTTTAATCATTTCCATTTGGCAAAAGACAAATACTATTGTTAGCATTTCTATCACTAATATGCTTTGCTATTACAGAGTATGTAATAATAATTTACTTGAAGTGTCTGGTTTTTAATAGCTTTTGGAGCTTTGTTTCCTGTGTTAGCTCAGCTACACATAGCTTTCCCTTCTTGTACTTCTTTTCCTATCTAGCTTTTACTGTTCCTAGTTTCTAATTTCCAGGTACTTCAGTATGTTGCCCTTTCTTCCTGCATGTGAGAACAGGCACATTAACAATTTTTATTTCCTGCCACTATTACTTCTTCTCATAGCAAAGTTATTGTAGTTTTTAACAATATGGTCTTCTTTCTCATACGTAACACCACAGCTTTTTGCAGATATGTAGTAAAATGTTGTCAATATGTTCCGAATTACCTGTTAAGATTGTTTAGATTTTATCCCCAAATTAATTTGGTCCTTCACTATTTTCAGCTTTGTGAAATGTTACTCAGTTCTTTCTCCTTTTGCCTTCAACCTTCAGGGCTTTATTTTCATTAGTACGCTTGCATAGTTCAGTGGGATCTCTTTCTCAATGGGCAAATATCTACAACTATTCGATATTTGCTGTCTCTGTATGCACAGTTGCAGACGTGCAGGGCAGGGAGATGCTCACGCAGAAGGGATAGGAATGCCGGATCTACTCTTCCAATGCCAGACCAGCAAGAAAAGACTTCACAAGCCTGAACGTGACGTGCCGTCTTGTCGCCATACGGTCTGACATCCCCCCGTGCCTTTAACACCACGCTGACCCCGACAGTCAGCAGCCTGGCTTTCACTGAAATCCCCAGCACACAACCATAGAGTCATCAAAGTGTACGGAGAGCTATGAATCTGTGCTGAAAGGAACAATTTAAGTGAGTTAAGCAGAATGATTTAAGTCACCCCTAGCTATGCAGTGCTCTGCCACCCATGGGTAAAGCAGGCAAGTTTTGTAAGCAAATCCTTTCCCAGCACACGGGCTTAGTCATCAGTGAAAGCTGCTGGCTCGCTCCCATCCCAACTGTGGTTCAGCTACTGCTTGGAGGTCAGCTCTGCAGGCACTTGATAAAGCTTCAATTAAGTGCTCTTCTTGCAGCACTCGCTGATTTACACATCTTCTGCCCGCATCGGCCATTTTGCTGAATAAGCCCGCATAACGGCAGGGACCGCATGCACAGAGGAGTCAAACTTTCCCTGCCTACTGCAGGAATTAAGCTCCTCAAGCCTGGGCGTCACCAGGCAGCTTAAAATAAATAATAATATTCAAATAAAGTTTTTAAAAGGGTGGGGGGAATAAAGCTGCAGAGGGCATAGTACAAATATTACTATAGATACTTAACTGGGGAATTAATAATACATGGCATATCTATTCCAGACAGTTTCTGAGCTGTATTTCCTTGTGGAGATGTGCACGTCTGCATTTAGATGCTACTGTGATGGGACAGTATAAAAATTTCAGTGACATGAGCATCATGGTACGCTTCTCCAGCCTGTGTAGCAGCCTGGCAGATCAGCCCCCCCAAAGAGGTTATGATCGAAAGGCCTGACCTTACCTGCTCATTAACGGGGGTCGCACTTAACTGCAGTGAGCAGCTCTTATCGAAGCCTTGCACTCGTGTTCAATTGCTTTGGCTACAAGTCAAAATGGAAAGTGACTCGTAATGATTGCAAATCCCTCCGGGAAAGATGAAAAAGTAACAAGCATAAGACGATGGAAATTATTTGGTCAACACAACGTGCATCAGGGAAGATCTGTGTTATTTATTTGTGAGTGGCACTGTATGAAAGGGAACATTTACATTTGCAGCTTTCACAGAAGGAAGGAGTTCTGCAGAGACAGCAATGTTAGAGGCATATTGGACTATTCAAGGAAAGACCCAATATTTTCATTTGTAAAGGTAGTTATATGAATTGATATAAAGTCTCAAATTATTTTTCCTTGGACTTTTTTGGGCAGTGGTTCAGAATAACAACCTTAAAAAATTCACTTGAAAATTTATCAGCCTAGGCACGAAATCTTCTTCCTTGCCAGGAGCATAGTAAAGAAACTAACGAACATCATTTTGCTCCCTCCTCGGGAAAAAATACATATCCCAGCCAAACAGGCAAGTGGAATTTGGCAAGACTGAATTGTTGACATGCTTTTATTATACCAACAAATAAAACGTTAACTGCAAGTGTTACACTGCACTTGCCTTGTATGTAGGTCATTTTCTCTAGGCAAACCTCCTGCTCAACTCAAGGAAATATTTCAGGGGACTCACATGGCAGTGAACCTGTACAAGAAGGAGTGATTAGTAAGCCCCTGGGAGGTTTGGTCTAGAAGGCCTTTCTCCATTTTTTCCTCAAGTCTTTTCAAAAGCAAAAATTAATGCTGGGCAAAATCTGTGTCCCACTGAAGTCAGAGGCATGCTTGCTTCCAACTTTAGCAAGACTGACTTTGCTCCCCTGGACTTAAAAGCAGTTTTGCTTGAGCAAGAACAGAGTAAAAGCTACGTGTGATCTTCAGCACATTGCCCTGGGCTAACTCCAGGGAACACCATCCTCTCAAAGCCCAGCTGCAGACATGAGAGCTTATTTAAGACTACTTTAAAATGCAAATTACGTCGGCATGCTCATCATATGCCTATGGATCCACTAACATGGAAATATGCACAGTCCAGAAACATCCATGATCAGAGGAGGCTCACCAGAGCCAGGATGCTGAGAGTTAAGAGTGAAAATCCCAGATAAGGGTCCATCCCGAACTTATCCAACAAAGAACAGACTATCAGCATGGATTTGCTCTCATTTGTCATGCTTTTCTTCGTTCAAGTCAGAACCCCTAACCTTGTTTTAATATGGATTTTCTACAGGCTCACCGACAGAACAACTGAAAGGCAGCCATGAATTGCAAGGATATGAATACGTCCGAGGGCTGTGGTGGCCATTGCTGATACAGTAAACAACTACTCTAACAGATTACTTCTTGGCGCTGCGTTTTGTAGAAGCCATCTGATTGCTGATTATTCCAGGTAGCAAGGAAAAAAAAAAATGGCACCGTGATTACTCTCACTTAATGATTTTGGCAACCTGAGCCTGTCCTGTCGTGTCAGTGCCACCCACAGTAGCGACATCCCAGGCCTTACACGCAGGGCAGTAACACGGCTGTCAGCAAAGCAGGAGCAGTTCTCCCGTGGGCAGCGAGAGACGGCACAGCCGTAGCATCGCGGGGGCTCCCCGTCCGCACAAGGAGGAGGTGTGCAGCTGCCTCCCCGCCACGGGCCACGGAGCAAAGGCGGCACTGGGCAGCGCAAAGGGAGCCCTCCAGCCAGTCTCCCTCTGCAAATGGCCCCACAGCAATGGCTGTGGAAGACCTGCATTGCCAAACGCGAGCCTGCAAGGGCAAGGCCGGCAAGGAGACTTCGGCAGGTGCTGGTGCTGCCTGGAGGCTACGACCTGTCTGTCTTGCTCTGTAACCCTGGTCTTGCCTCCTCTTCCCCTTCCCTTTCTTCTTGGTGCAAGGCAAAGCTGCGGAGACCACAGTCTCCTGGAGGTTTTGCCCCTGGCCTGAGCTCGTTTGAAGGGGTTAATGCCAACAGGCTTTTGCATCCTCTCACATAGGCCTCTGTACCCATGCCCCATGCTAGTCACAACCTCCTAGCAAAGCTGTATGCTGTGATACAGGCTATGCTCAGCCCATGACAGCAGAAGGGAACTGTTCAGTTGTCTGTCCTCGCCCCTGATGGAAACAAGCTGATCTCTGCTGTATTTTCACAAGAGCTGTGTCCCATCTAATTTTAAATGTCACTTGTAATAGCTGTTTTTCCTTCCCCAAATAACTTTTGCAGCCCTGCAGTCGAAGCCATCTGAAGCCACAAGACTGGAGTTTGAATGGCCTTTGATATTATCAGTGAGCCGAGCCATTGCTCTGCACCTCAGCCATCATTTTCTCTCTCCGTTGTTCACTGAGATGTACGCACAAATCCAAAGGAACCAGTCAGTCAAACGTGGTGAAGCTATCAAACATACCGCTCCTCTTCCTCAGCAGAAGAAGCCTCACTAAAGCTGGGGGGATATCTAGGTAACTGCAGTCAGTAGAGGGATTTAGGACCTCCACAATGAGTGACAAAGTTGTCATTAAAGCAGTAGAGCAGTACTGGGATCTTGAAAAATGCAAAGATAGTAGCATAAACAGTGAGGAGGTCTTGTTTTATTATAAATTATTCCCAGCATACCACAGTACAGTCTTGAGCCTCCTGAATTCACTGTCATCTGCAACACTCATATCCCCTTAGAGGAATTGGTGTGTTATCCAAAAGCTCAATTATGCAAACTTATTGAGGGTCCCTTATGATGTTTGGGCTATAAGGCTCATGCTGTATATTGATTTGTCTTCTCCTCCTCCCTACCCGCCTCGGGGCCTCCTCTCCCATTTCATGTACATTGGCTTCCTGGATTGCAGAGGGAATTGTCTCAAGGTCATACCAAAATACTTCAGTATGGCTCAGCTATGAAAAATGTATGTAGCCCAAAATATTATTTAGAAGCAATAGACTGAAAATAATGCCTGCAGCCTGAAGAAGCCCTGATTTATTTAAGGTACAGGGGTATATGTGCACACTTTTAAAAACTGCCTGTACTTCACCAGTTAAAACAATGAGAACAAATGAGGCTGTGATCTGTCAAGTGATCCTTCGTCACTCCCAGCACAGGCCCATAATCCTTCGGTTGTGATTATGCAAAGGAATATTACATTGATCCTGTAAAAGATCTCTGATTGGATCAACGTTATTTTCTCTTGCATTGACAAGGTCTTACCAGAGAATGACTATAATTCCACTGCTAACACTGTCTTAGTGAAATCCCCCAATAAATCCTCCAAGCAGCACTGTTAGTAATACCTTTATTAGACTAACTAAACAAGATATTTATATGCAGGGCTTTCCAAAGGACTCTGGCTCCTGCTTCAGTTTCTGGAGGAAAACTTGATGAAAATTGCTCTGCTGGAAGACTTGCCCCCAGGGAGGCTCGGCATGGACATAAGTGGCAGGTGAAACTACCCTTTCCAGACTCACAAGGTTGGTCACAGATTTGCACTTGTCCTGCCCATACTACAGTGAGGACCCAAATGCATCTTTGGCAGAAAAATCTCACGGCAAGTCTGGTTCACAGGCAGGATTGGAGTTCAGGATCTCCCCACACCTTCCACAAACATGCTGTCAGTACAACAGTTTGCTAACAGTCAAAGGAGAAACATGGTCTTTATGTACCTGCTATTTGTTCAAGGCCAAATCCTGGCATTCATACTCAACAAAAGACCTGTTCCCCTTCTAGACACTGCTGACTCTGCTCACCGGTGCTTCCATCCTCCTCCTCTCTTCCCCTTCTCTCTCTGTGTAAGTCTCCTCTAATTTTGTCTCCATTTTCTTTCCTCCACAGCTCCAAGCTTTCAGTCTCAGTGGTTTCTTTCCCACGCTGACCTACCCTTCATCACTGAAGTCGAACTGTCACCTTCTGGCTTGAAACACGATGCTCCAGTGAGATGAATGGCAGGCTCCAGTGAGATGAATTGCAGACTCCAGTGATTACCTTGCCAAGTTATTTTTTTCAGGCTGCCTGAGTGCTTGGGTACTCACTGCATCTCTGCTTTCCCTTGGTTCATTTCAATAAAGTTATCTCTAAAGCTGTGAGAGCTACAAACGTACCTCTGTCTTATCTTCCTAAAATTTAAATAGAACCATAAGAATCATGAATAAACAAAGTACTGTGTCTAACATAAAACTTGAGCACAGCTGAAAGACCAGTATATACAGCCATACATCAATTAGCAGATGAAAAAGCTGCAAAGACAATATATCAACAGAAAAATATCAAACAGCATGGCAGACAATATGCCTTCTTAAATCCTTTGAAACCAGGTTGGCATCTGTGATAGGTAAACTCTGGCTCTTATATGTTTCATGTGAAAACTTTCTCCATACTCTTTACAGCAATATACTGAAATGTCAGAGGAGTCACTTCTCAGCTCCCAGGCCCTTAGAAACAAAGGAAAAATAATTGATATTAGCCTTTGAAAAGGAACCACCTGATGGTAAAAGAAACTTTTAATGACTATAGAGAGGAGTCCTGACCTATTTCCTTCATCCATATCCAGTGTTTTACACGTTACCTCTACCTTCTGGTTCAAATATCTGTGCACCAGATGCCTAAACTGTGATGTCAACTTTGAAGGTCATTGCCATAGCTGTGATGGATAGCAAAACTTTCTCAAATTAAAACTTAAACTCAGGAGCACTGACCTGCCTTAAGGGGTAGATTCTGTGATAAATGCTATGTCCGTGAAATTGCACCGTATAGGCAGCCCAGTCTGTGGACTCCGATGGCCTTGATTAAGACATTGTCACATTGATGGGGTCCAAGATGCATGAGACAAGCTCAAGGACTCCCACCCGTTCACCAGCCAGGCTCCTCCAAATCTACCAGAAAGTTTCTGTGGCCTCTTCCAATGCCATGCAGAATGATACGCTCCTGCTCTAGAAGAAGGGTGCAGGTCAAACCGCATTTTAGCACAGATTGAAACCCTGGAAAGAAAGTGTTGTAATGAATGGAGAAGTGCTCATATGTGATTCCTAAGTGTTAGAGCAAGTCCTACCCTGGTATAAATTGCCACCAGGGTGGATAGAAATGGGACAATTTGTGCCCTCTGAAAGCTGGACGGCTGGATCTCATTTCAAAACATGCCCCTAAGGACATGCAGTGAAACATTATCACAAATGGCCTGAAAAGTCTTAGTCCTCAGAGGAGGTACTTCAGCGCCTCACTCATGTGTCCAAGATGAACATTCAAACAACTTAATGTTCTAGATGACAGATACAACGTACCATCCCACCACAGCAATCAAGTGCAGGTCACCTCAAATTGCAGGTCCAGGAACTCCCCAAACGCCATGAACTACATTCAAAGGGAGGAGAATCTTTAAAGAAGACATGTCCTTCCAGTCATCTTAATGCCGCCAGCCAAAAACTACACCCTGGCTGAAGTATGGTAACACTACCAAATGGACGCCATGAGCCCTTCGTTCAAAGGAAGGCTCGCAGCAGGCGAAGCGGAGCTTGGGCCCGAAGACTCGCCCATGCCTTAGCACTGAGGGCAACTTTCTGCTAAAAGAAATCCTGCTTCTTTCCCCTTTCTCTCTCTTTGTACTTTTATTCTTAGAGACATGCACAGGAAAAGAAGACACTGATGCTGAAGAGTTCATCTGCTCCTGCTGCTTCTTCTTCATTTGAAGGCATTGACAATGCAATTAGTTGCTGTGTCACAGGCAGGATGCTAACAGTAACTGATGAACAAGAGGGGGAAACATGTGCCACCAGTTCTGGTGTGCCACAGAGTGCAGAGGACACTGATAAGGACAGGACAGGGTTCCTAACTGCAGGGTTGAGGGAAAGGTTGGGGGGAAGGCAGAAGCCATCCCTCTAGTGCCATCGCTGTCAGTGTGAGGCCAGACCTTAAGCTGACATACTCCTCTCCTCCCTCCCACCATTCAAGTAGCCTCTCCCTCCTTTCCTTGATGACACTTGAACAAGTTGCCCCACTTTTCCCCGTGAAACCTCCTGTTTAAAAACCTCTCTCCCGTATTTGAAACAAGTCCCCATGCTTTCCCCAAACAGAAGTTTCCAAATCCTGAGGCCAACACGCTGCGCAAGCCCATTCTGCAGCCACTGCATCACTGGGAATCATGGAGTGGTCAGTGTTGAGACAGTGTTGTCATGCTCCTGTCCCCACAAGGTTGATGACACTGCTGGGAGTCTGTGGCTACCTCTCCCAGTTTCCCACCAAGATCAATGAATTACAGGGAATAGCATTTGAAAACTGGAGGCTCCTCAGGATACCAGGTTGAAAGGATTCTTCTTCCCTCTTGGATATGAAAGATTATCCCATAGAAAAAGGATGGCTCAAGTCTATATAAATGAGCACAGAAAACCGTTTATCTCTGCCCTTGTTCCAAACTCTCAGCAGTATACAGTGGCTTAGCATAGTGTCCCTCTGCCATAGATATACGTCTCCTAAAAAGCAGCTGTCTCACATTCACACAGCTCAGCGCACAGGCAGAGGACCTCACATCCAGCTGCTCCCACGTATGCGACATGCCCTTCGAGGCAACACCAACAACCTCCAGTCTCCCTCCCGCAGCCTCTGGCACCACTCTTTCCTGTTCACCCAGAGCAGAACGGGGGCTGCTCTTCATAAGGCTGTGGTCATTCCTCAACAAAAGTAGAAAACCAAAATTCCTTCTCCGATCCACCTTAGATACAACCCTCCTTCTCCACGTACTGAGGCGCAGAGCTGGGTAACATTTCTTCCAGTAACGCAGAAGGCAGCTTTGCTACTCGGAGTCTCAGGCAAGGTTCTCCCAACATCCAGACAGGCAGAGCATCCCAACTTGTCTTGCTCCATACCAACTGACGGAGCACTACTTCCACCTTTTCTGGGAGCTGAACTATAGCCCAAAAGCCTATCCCAGACTATGCTTTCCTATCTTTAGTGCTGTGGAGCCTTTCTGTTCCCTGCAAGACCTTTCCCCAAAACTTTTGGGAGAACTGTGGTCTGCTGCTGCTGTGCACACAAGTGAACAAAGCCCAGGAGTGGGTGCCTTTAGCCCTCATAAGCTAGTGGAACCTGTGGCAAAATCCTTCCCACTATAAGGAAACTCACCCAGCATCACCAGCCAAATGGCTGAACATTTTGTGAACTGAAATACACATCTCATGGTAATTTAAATATGTGCAAATAAGAGTTTAATTCCACTGCTGCCAGCCATCCCGAATGTTTAAATATAGTGCGGAAATTCTCTTTTATTTTATATAAACTATTTTAATGAAGAAGTTGAAGGCTCTGCATTCTCCTGGCTTATGAATACAAATGGCTGAAAATCTAACAGGCCTTTGCTGTCGTTGAGCTAAGGCAATATGAAATGAAAGCAGAAAAGGGAGCGAGGAAACAAAGACCATATAACTGTATTATCTAAAGGAACACTATGTAAAATGTGCATTAGAGTGGACACGGTCCTCATACCCGGTTCTTCCTGGGTGTAGGGGGTATCACAGGAAGGAAGTAAAGTGCAGCTCAGATCCAGGTGAAAAAGACAAAACAGCTGGGATGGTGCAGCTGGATTTGTCTTAGGTCCCTTCCCTCTCACCAGACACCTGTGGCTGGTATCAGGCAGCCTGGTGACAAACACTCCTTCCATCAGGTCCTGCTTGATACAGAGTGGAATACGCTCTTCCTTGGGGAAAAAAAGAGGAATTAATAGTAATAATAAATTAATCCTTCACAGTCCTATGGCATGTTTCACAAGGACACAGCACTAGAAAGGACCGTGTTCATTTTTCTTGCATAGCAGGCAAGTATATCATGTAATCCCTCTTCCTAAATATAACCATCTTCATCCTTAAAACCTGTTAGAAGTGCTGCGGCCTCATCACTCCTTCCAGAGGCCCACTTCAGCACAGCTTCCACCCTACATATATTCATGGCCCTCACACATGCTGTTTTCCCTACTAATGACATCCTTAGCTTAAACACATCTTCCCCCTCTCCTGTGTTTAACCTCATTTCTTCTGGATAACAATCATATTTGTAAAATAGATTTTCCATTCCTCTCCTCACACTGGTAACTCCACTCTGGACCTGCTTTGAATTCATCTTTCTCAGAGGTGGTTGACAAGAATAGCAAAGAAGAAGGCTTGATAACAGAGAAGATAACAGAGAAGGCTTGATTAACACCTTGCCCACGACTTCAACTTTTGTCTACCTGAAATATCTGGCCAACTCTGTTCTTCAATCACATCCGCCTTTCTCCTGGTCATGGCTCCGCCACTGTCTGTCTGCACTTCAAGATAGGTGCACCTTAGTGAACCCCTTGTCCCCACTGAGGTGTGCTCTGTTGGGTGAGATTCAGGCATGCACCTTTCCCACCCTGAAAGGAAACCCCTGTCCAGTACCTGGGCAGGGAGGAAGCCATCTGAGCCCCAATCTTCTCATAGCCTGGATGTCTGGGGGACCAGAACCCAGAGGGTATTTGCCCAACAATGTAAACACACCCTCCAGGACCAAAAGTTCACACTGAAAGAAATTTCACTTCTTTCCTATCACCCAGTCCTCAACATTGCCCAGTTTTTCACATATAGTATTCCAGGCCTTCTCTCTCTTGGCAATGTCTCATTCTCGGGGCAGCAGTAAATGTTTTAAGTTCACTTCTTTGTGCCTAGCCCAATGAGAGCTATCACCTCCGTTTACAGACCCTGCTCCAATATCATTAATGACGTTATTAAATAAGGTTGGTCCCCTACTTCAGGAACTCTGCTGTTGACCTTCATCTTGATACTGCCTCTCTCAGCACTTCTTGCTTTCCTTTGGTCAGTTCCTTAAACACATTGTAAATTGTTTACTAATTACCTTAACATTGTAACAAACCATTTCCTTAGGGATGGAATATAAAATCCTTTACCAAAATCCCAATAACTTAGGTCTAAGGCATTTCCTTGTCTTGAAACCCAGTTATCTTCCTAGCAAAATATATCAGGGTAGTTTGGCACACTTCAAATAGAAAAACATACGTTGCATGTTTATTTCATTTCCCCCTGTGCCTTTAATTAATCTTTCCTTTAAAACTTACTTTAAACTCTGCTTGGTATTATTATGATCAAACTAAAAGGTCCACTGTGGCCCAGACAATTTTTTCTCCTTTCTTTAAATAGAGATTTGCTACTTTTCATTCCTAATGTACCATCCTAATTAGACAGATTTATTGAAAATCCTTTTTTTACTGGACTTGCAATGTCACATGCCACATCTTTCAGAAGTTTGAGATGGAAATTATCCAACTTCCCAATTTGAGCTCATTAAGCTATTTGAGTTTTTCCATTTCCCCTGTTCCTGTTAGCTGGCTCCTTTGTCTCTCTGATCAGTGTAACATTCCTCCCTATCTCTTTAACCATTATGGAATATCATATGAGCAGAACTGGGTAATCTTGAGGACTGGTAAATAGAAAAGGGATGAAATTTAACACAAAACACCGGCTTAGGCAGTTAGGGACTAACAATGAGAAATTTCTTTTGAATGTGAACTTTTGTCTTGCAGGATGTTTGCATTGTTGGGCAACTGTCCTCTGTGTAAAACTCTTCAGAAGTCCTTTACGGTTAAAGATCAAGAAGTACAGTCTTCAGATACTGTCTCAATGGGAACCACCTAAGTACCTAAGACAAATCAATGCAATTGGATCATCAGCTACCATAAATCAGTATCACCCCTTCGAAGTCAGGCTAGTGACCTTAGTTTACACCTTTAACATCTGATTGAAAAATGGTTTTGTTTCTTTTTTGTTTGTTTCTGTTATAAAATCTATGTCATTAAATGACCACTGGGCAGAAAGCAAAAGTATCTACATTATAAAGGCTCTTTTGCATATTCAGAGATAGGTACTGATTAATGGAGACACAGAGACAAGCATCGTACATTCATACTTAAGCAGAAAGATCTTTTCAAATAGCTTCTGTTACCCAATAAAATTGGCATAACTGTTTCAACCCATTAGTGTAGAAATACATTTAGGAAGCTTTTTTTGAAATGTCTGCTGTTAAAACTCAAAACCATCAAAAGGTCTCAGAACTAAACAAGGTCTGCGACAAGAGATTCTCAGGGACTTTCACTCGATCTGGTGGGATACCTTAATGGGACCCACTTTGCCATATGCATGGGACATCGTGGAACATCTGTTCCTTTACATTGTTTCAGCTTGCATGCTTTTGGTAAGAAACAGAAGAATCACAGGGCACTTTTGAACAGGTAGGTCAGACACTTACACTGAACAGAGGTGGCACAGGGGGATGAAGGGGTTTCAAAGCCTCAGCACATTCCCTGTCATCTGACAAGAGATGCTGATAATCACCCAGCTTGGGACATATAGCTTCCTTCTCAACTTTGAGTGCAGAGTGCCTTCGGGGATGACTGAGGTAGAGTTGCTGGAAAAAGCAGGTGGGGATGCTGGAAAGATCCTCTCAGCTCTGCTTTAAGTGGGTGTGAGTGCCACTTTTCCAGCTTCTCTGGCCCCCTGAAAGCATGTTAGGCTACTGCAGCTTGTTCCAAGGTTACATCTTCACTGGAGTCAGAAACAGAAGTGGGCACAGACAATAGCAGGCAACTCAGGAAGGAGAAGTCTGACCATGAGCCCAGCAGAGCAGTACCCGGCATGTGCCAGATTGCCACAGGGTCTGAGCAGTTACTTCTGACCCAAGACCCCTTAGCTGGCCTGACATTTATTTGAGAGACTGCAGCGCTTTAAGTGCAGAAGCACTGGGATAGGGTATAACAGCCTGAAAAGACCTTTTCCATAAAAGCCCCTCAGCTCTGTAAATACGTTTCTTCACCCACCCACCCCCACTTTGCGGAAAATATCCTGAATTTGTAGTTAACATTTGTTTATCTACACTGGAGGTTCAATCTGAGACTGGAGCATGGTTGTTCCAAGCACTGGACAAACTTGCTGACACCTCCTGATGAGAACCATGCTGACACCTCTGTAAGGTTACACAGGATGAACCTACAGCATAAAGGCAGGGTAGTCAGTGGTAGTGACCTCTCTGCCCCTTAAGTTTTATGTTTTAGTGTCTCCTCCATTCAGTCTACAACCCTGTTTGAACCTGTCAGTCACCAAAAAGACAGGGCTTCATACTGGGCCCTGCGCTCTCCCATCCGCTCCACCACTTGGACCATCCCCATGACCTTTCTGCAACGACCATTGGCCACCACCTTCATGCTAAGCTTGCTTGGCCTTTCTGTCACCTCAGATCATCAGTATTAAGGACTTCTTGCCTGCTCTCCATCTTTTATCACTCTCTTTATCATGTCTTTCCTTTCTCCACATGCTGATATTATCCGTGCTGCACTCTTTCATTCATAGACCTTTTGCCCTGCATTCCCCTATCTACTCCTGCCCTGCTATCCCAAATTCCAGCTGACCCATACCAGCTGGTCTCTGCTATGTCTCACAAAGCAGAGCATCTCTAATGGGAACCCTGCTGCCTGGCTAACTTTCTCCAGTATAAATGCATTGTTCTGCCATTCAGTTCTGCTCATTTCCTAGACTTACTACTCCAGTTCAGCTCAATTAAACCTCAGACCCACAGTCATAGTCATCTCTTTGCCACATTTGGCTCATTCCTCAGACCCTCCCACCTCCTCCAGCCCCCACTTCAGCTGTTACACAGGATTTCAGCCAGTTCTTTCATGAGAAAAATGACAAACTATGATCTTCCTCTTCCAGTAGCTCTGCTTTGTTTCCTCTTCCCCTCCTACAACTCCTTCCTCATTCTTCTCTCCCACAGATGGAACACCTCCTATGCAGGTCTCTTCCTTCATTTCTTTTATTTGCCACTGAGCCAGTCTTATCCTATCCCCTGAATTCCATATGGCCATTCTTGTCCTCTTGTTCCCTCTTCTCCTTGACCTCTCACGCCCCTCTGTCTCTTTACTCTCATAATGCAAGTGCCATTCAATCTCTTTCCTCTTAAAATATTCTCATCTTGAAACATTCTTTCATCTTGAAACATTTATTTTCCTCTCTAAATACCATGTCTTTTTCTCTCCTCCCTTTCATCACCAACCTCTCTGAATACGCCAGGTACAAACACCACCTGGAGTCCCCCCCACCAGTTCAGTGCAGCTTCCTCTCCCTTGCAGCTGCTGCTGCCAAAGTCTCTACTTGACATACTGGGCAAATTTCAGCATGGTCTAAATACTCTGTTCTCACCTGCTGCAGCATGTCGACTACCTTCAGTAGTCTCCTGTGCTGTTTTAGCCTGAAATAGTGTCTTTCTTCAGCTACCATGACATTACTCACTTCTTTTGCACCACCTGTGAGTCTATGCTTTTTGCATGTCCTCCAGAAGACACTTTTCTTCTCCCAGCTCCGCCAGAAGTTCATGGGGCTTTTCTCTTTCTGTATTTTACTCCTTGGTAATTTCTGTCACAAACACAGATTCCACTACCATCTCCATGCAGCAATTTTCAGATTCACTCCTCTAACACAAACTTGTCTCCCTAGGTCAAACCCACAGTCTCTCTAATACTCCCTCACAGACATACAGATACCAAACTGAGCTTATCATAGCTAAAACAGAGTTCCTAATGTTCTTCTCTCTTCTTTTCTATATGCTCTCTTCAGTAATTCCCCTCTTGATCATCACAGCCAACACTATTACTTTCCTTGTTGTTCTAATCAACATCTTCATCTCATGTCTCTCACTACGTCCATAGATCCAGGGGATGTCTACAGTTCACATATTCTTTCTCCATCCAGGCTCTCATTATCTCATGCCTTTATTACTACTATAGTTCTTTTTCTGACCTTCACAAATGTGATCTTGCCCTCCATGTATCCATTCAGGATGCTGCTAGAAATATCATTTTCCTAACACATCACTCTAACCATGTCATTTCTCTTAGCAGCTGTAGACTGCTGTCCCAATATCTATCTCATTAGTGCAATCTACTTGTCTTCATTAAGGAAATGTCAACTTCTTCCTATAGTCAACCAAAGAGGTCAATCCCCATCACCTACTTATTAATTTTTCAAGCAGACATGACCCATGATTTTTCTGGTGCCATCCCTCAATCTTTGGAAGACCATCTTGTAAACATCTGCACCTCTTACTCATTATCTTTCTTTACAAGTCTTCTAGGAATCGTGCATTTCATGGTGCTTACAGAAATATGGTTAGCCTGCGGGTGTTTTAAAACTACTACCGGTCACGCTGAATATAATTACCTTGTCGTCTCCTTGTACTCTCTCATAAGGCTGCATTACTCACCAATATTTAAAGTGCAGCAACATGTCAAAAGGACGGGGACATTTTTCTGATCCATGATTTCTGATCCATGATTAAGGCTCATAAATCTTATGGTAGAAGTCTTACTGGTATTAATAATAATGAACAAAATCCCTATTATACTGCTACTGAGCTGAGGTACAAGAGATTAAGTCACTTGCCTCAGGTCATGAAGAAAAACTATGGCAGAGCTTGGACTGAATTCCAGCTTTGTAAGCCCTGCCCTAACTGCAGTACTACCTTTCTTCCATCTATTTTGGTAGTTATCTACAAAGGATTATGATTTCAGCAGGCTCAGCTGGGCAGTTCTGAATATTTATTTGTGGAAGAATTAGGCTTTATGAGAAAGAAAATGGGGAAATTTCCATTTTATAGTCTGATTTCTCTCCTGCAGAGAAAATATGTTAGTTTATATTCTTTTCTTTTAAGTGAATTCTATTCTGAAGGGTCTGTTAAGGGCACTTGGATTCTAGAATCCACATTTTTTATATTTTATTCCTTAAAAACTGAGAAACACTATTCCATTTCTTTCTTTTGCTCTTAAAGAGGTGAATATGTACTCAAGGGTTCCAAGCAACACTTTGTTAGCAATGAGCCGTTAAGTAACTTACATTGTAAATGACTGTCATTATTTTTGCAGAACCTACAAAACATAAAGTCATCTTCCTCATTTACTGGCTCTGCAATAGTTAATGAACTCATTCCACTCTTGAAGTTATTCTGAGTGCAGAGAAAGACTTTTTCAATGAGAAAAAGCAATATTAATGCGGATTTTTATTGCTGGAGATGACAAAATAATTCAGATCATTTCATCTCTGTTTAAGTAAAATAATCTTTCGTATTTTTATTTTTACAGTAAACAGAATACATCTGCACTCGTATTAAATCCTTCCTCCACACTTCTTAAAAAGTTTTTAAGCAATAGGCAGAAAGGATAAAAATGCTGAGATTTCTCAAAAGGATTTGGATGCTCAATTAAATGAACAGGAATTAAGCATGCCATCCTGCAGGCAGCTCTGCAAATATCAGTTTCTCTTGAGAAGGGCATGATCCTGTCATTTTTACTCAGGCAAAATTTCCATTTGTCTTCACCGGCAATTTTGCTTGAAAGCCAACAGCTTGATTGAAATTTGCCCTTTAAAACAGCATGATTAAAACCAGTTGCAGCTCTGTTAAATTACATATATGTTCTTAGTATTTTTAGCAGATATATATTATCAATCTAATTATCTCAGATGTGTCAGAGGAACACATCAGGTTCTCATTACTTTTGGTAAAGATACTTTTTAATGAATTGCTATTTAAGTTTGATGTAATTAAAATATTAAAATTGCTTATTTAAAACATGATGGGCCAAATCCTCCTGGAACTCATATGCATCAAACACCAGTGATTTCATCCCTTAAATGATTTTAGAAAATCTCTGAACAAGCGGGTGTCTTTGCCGTATCTTAGAAACATGCAGTTGTTTGACTTCCAATCGACATCGATAGGCTAAGAATAATTACAGCATCGAAAACGGTGA
This sequence comes from Haliaeetus leucocephalus, assembly GCF_000737465.1. NCBI lineage: Eukaryota > Metazoa > Chordata > Aves > Accipitriformes > Accipitridae > Haliaeetus > Haliaeetus leucocephalus. The sequence continues at coordinate 10,171,571 of NW_010972642.1, forward strand.
AGGCTAAATACCTGGGTAGCCTAAGATTCAAGTCAAAGGCTGTCTACTGCTTAAATTTCACTGGATCCCTCCAGCAGAACTCTGCTGTGACAGAAGGGAGCACAGACCTTGCGTTGGCCTTTCTATCCAGGGACAATTTTAACCTCAAAGGAAACACTGAAGGCCTGAACTTGCTGCATCACCACGTTCAATAAAACATTTGCTATTGACTTCACTAGGATCAGAATCAAGACTTCAATAAAGGCTCTTTTATAAGGAGTCCATTTGGAAAACAGTTGGGATTTCAAGCACACATATTAAACAAAGCATTTGGATTCTTTAATGTATGAAGGATACATGAAAAAATGGCTGTCCAAATTTACCTGGCAAAACCATTGCATTTTAAAAGTCAAATCTACAGCATTGCAAGGTATTGCAAGTAGTTTTACAAAAATAAATCTCTTTACTCCTAAAGATAGCTGCAAGTGGCCTCTCTTCAGGCTTTTCCAATTGTGTGTAAATAATCCCTAGCGACGGCCAGAGTAGTCCTGTTAAGCCTTTCTTCCTCAGTTGTGCCATGCATCTGACAGACCAAAACAGAGAATGCTTTCATCCCAGAAATCTTGCATATTATTTATGGTGAAGGTAGGCTGCACAGGAATTACTTGCCTTTTTTTTTTTTTCCAGTGGTGCCACGGGCTAAGTATACTCGCAATAAAATGTTTTAAAAATAGGATTTACTATGACTTCCATGGATCTTGGGGGAAGAAGGAAGGTAAAGGGGGGATTGAAATAATAAGGTCAACTGTAAATTTTTTTTTAATATAAAATTGGACTCCGATGGCAGGCAGCAGAGCCCCACCCAGACAGGTTTAACTGGCATCCTTCCAAAAGTGAGATGAAAGGTCCTCTGAGTAGTAATTGTCTAAATGGAACAGACTCTGGTTATTGTGCAACTTCTTCATCTACTTTATTGTACCTTTATAATTAAATGATGTAATTCCTTTTTTTCCTTTCTTGTTTTCCTCTCGACTAGTGCAGGAAAGCGTCTGAGCAATGTTGTTGTAGGATGCAGACAGACCCTGTGGCTTCCAGGGGTTTTTGTGGGTCTCTCTGCAAGTCATATACAAGATGTTGTGAGCTGCTGGTTGCCAAAGCAGGACGTAAACTCTGCCTTCTCCCGGCCACGAATGGACACTTACCTGCATTTCAACTCTCTGCTAGCTTAGTGGTGGAGGTGGTTGCTTCGCTGAGATTTTTTGATAGGGTGAGGGAATGCTGCTTTTGCTAGAAACTCGGAGCTAAACAGGCAAACAATTGATCTAATAGGATATAGGGAACACCATATCCAAAGGGGTGTTAGGCAGCAGGGCTATTTAATTCACGGAGGAGACTGGACAGACACCTGAGAACTGGAAGAAGCTTAGAGTATTGTGCTAAACAAACCCAGAGCCAGCGTTTCCTGACTCCGCAAGGCTTTAGGGATCAGGAGTGAAACTCCGGTCCTGAGATGCTAAAAGACTAGATCAGATGTGAAAGCAGAATCAGAGGACCAGCTTTGTAAGCTCTTTCTTTTTGACCGGTCCTTCTGTACAAGACTGTTTTCCCTCAGTCCCAGTAGCCCATTTGCAGGAATAAAGATTATTCAGGTGAGTAAAAGTTAGCAAGACTGGGCCCTGGGTTTGCATGTTCAACTCCAATAATTTCTTTATTGACTGTAACTTCTGTTGTTTCTGATTTGATTTTTTTTTTCATTCATGATAAGAAAGTGAACAAATTAACTGCCTGATTTTGATGCAGCTTTAGAATATTCTTCAGGCCTTTGGTCTCATGCCTGCCTGCCTCTCCCTGAGTATGCTTACTTGTGACAATCTGTTTTAATTCATTGCCTATTTAGCTAATTGTATTATTTTGAAATATGCACCTGGATTCTATGGAAATGTAAAAAAGGGATAGGAGAAATATAAATAGGACCAACTATTTTATATATGCATTAGTGTCTATTATATCTATCCATAAGAAATCTGAAGTAACAGATCCCCAGTTTTTCTAGAAAATTCCAACATAAAGGTTTTGATTTATTTGCCAGAAAGTAAAAGCTAATAAATACAGAATAGAATTACAGAAGTGACGCAGCCTATTCAGAAACAAAACTGGTTTTCAAAACCACTGGCATCAGAATACTGCCAAGTACCACAGGGCCTGATCCTGCCACAAGCCTTTGCCTACAGCTTGTATTAATTTCAGCAGAGTTCATAAGCAGAATAACTGCAGGGCATTTGCAAAGCTAGTTTGGCTCATAATGACCATTTTTTGTTATCCTTTGATAGACAAACCTACCATCCTCAATAATAGAAGTTTCGCCTAAGGAAAAATGTAGGATCTGTATCAAAATAAATGAATCACTCAAATCCTGTCCAGCTTAGAAAAAAAAAACACACCAACCCTTAATAGTATTTACATTCAGTTACATATAGCATTACACACAATATCTGGGGCCAGAACCTGCATTAGTTTATCCAGTTCCGGAAGAGGTGTGCTGGATCAAATTAACAGCTGGCAGAGGAAGAAGAGTAAAAGGCCTATGTACCAATAACATCCTCTTTTATAAGGTATTTGCCCTGGAGCTCATACAGAGAGAGATTTCATCTGTGCAGGAATATGTACCCCAGACAGGGTATTTGATTACTACAGGCAGAGAACATCCGCAGCTCTTCACACCTGCACAGGGCACGCTCTGCCCAGGCACCCACCCCTGCAACCTCTAACTCCAGATGAGTGTCTGCCACAGAAGAAAAACTAATAAAACAAGGTGGTGCTGTCGGGATGAACCTAGAATACCTGCCTTATTTTGCACTCATAGCTGTTCTCAACATCGGATAGCGATGGCAAATGTGCTTATTCCACTTTCATTGTATAGCGGAGGATCATAAAGAAACAGTCTAGTAGCTGGCCTTACATGAGAACAGGGACACTAGCTGACTACTCATGTAAAGCTGGTTCTTTCTAATTCAGTGATTCCAGCACACAAGGATTTTTAACAGATGAGTATTTTACATTACCTTTTGGTAAGGGGAGAGAAGAATCCATTAGTTCTTTTTGATCTAACAAAGATAAAGCAGACAAGCAATCCTATAATATCTCCAGTTCTATTTCTGAGCCAGTCAAACGCTTTATTTTATCAAATTGCCATTACACTTGCTTTTCTATGTTTTAATCTGGAGCTGCCAAAGGAACACAACTCCATAGCATTAGTGCTAATGTGTGTGACTTCATCATGGCTGAGAGTTATAGTGTAGATACATCCTCACTCCAGAAGGACCATCAAACAAACTAGAATGTTGGTATTCAGTGTTACAAGTCTCCCTCCCTTAACACTTCTCTCAATATACAATGAAGTTGGTTAAATGTGTATGAGAAAACCTTTGAAGTGGGCAAGGAGTGACACGCCCCAATATTTGCACGTACCTCCCTTATGTACACAATTTGCACTTCTGACCTTGGGGCAACGACTCTGCGAAGTGGCTATCTGGCCATCTGCAGACACATATGTCCAGGAATATGTGTGCAAGAACGCATGCTGCACCTGAGCCCGGGAATCCCTTGCTACCGGCTGAATGGTGTTTATTTAGAGTTAGTTCACTACACACACATGCACACTTATACGCACACACAAACACACACAGCAGGCTCTTTCAAAGACTGTCTTCTCCTGCATTTAACCACCTCAGCTTGAGTTGCCATGTTTTCTCTATAGTTAACACTTAGAAGAGCTGCCGTTACACATAACCCAGTGCGAGGCAATTTCAGCAGTTTCTGACAGGGGAAATGGACACTCCTGAACCCTGGACAAGGCAGGTGGTGAAGGAGGAACGAGTCTCACTTATTTCAAGATGAAAAACCTCTCTAATAACTGAAAGTCCATTTGCCAAAGGTGAGCTCTGGTGACACGTTCGTCCACTGCCAAGGTTGAATTTCTTTGTTTATGCCCCGAGCACAGCGAGCACACGTGGCAGAGCGATCCAGCCCTCCGCGGCCAGCACAGCACGTCTGCGCCCTCACCTAGGCGGAGAAGAGGAATCCCTCCCTCGGCACTGAAACCGGCAGCAGGGTGCCAGGGGGCTGACAGGCTTTGGACGTGTTCACTTGTCCATTACAAATGGGACCGAAGCCACCAGTTCGTTTCATAGGGGTCATTAAATAGCAACTAGACGTTAAGGTCACTGGCAACACAGACAGAATCCCAACTAGTGATCTAGGTTCCCTGCTACACCACCTGTTTGTACCGTTCCAGTGCAAGTCTACACCATGCTACTCACCTCTACTGCTCACTTTTAAAACATACGGAACAAAATGTATACATTGGCAAACACATGTGAGAGTATATCCCTCGTGAATAATTAGCTTTAAGCAGTAATTCTGCTTGCAATGTCTGAAGAGGGAATTAATGCAGGCTATCAAGGGAGTTTGGGACAGAGAACACACTTAGAAAATAAGTATTTTTAAAGATTGCACGGTGTAAGAGGCAATGATTTCACTGCAATGGAAATAAACCACTGGGGAATCATCTGAATGTAGCAGAAGAACCATGGGAGGGAAATGTTATTTTGTTGTATGGAGTAACCATGGCATGGGTAGCAAAGATGCTGTCATCCTTTACTGAAACCCTCATCATCCTGCAAAAACATACATCTTCTGTAGACAGGATGTTTAGGCTGGGTTTTATGCATATCTCCCCTTCTTATACTTCGGATCAAAGAAACATTTGAGGCAAAGTGACCATCACCTTGAACTGGTACCTTGGGGGAAAAAAAAGAAGAAGAAGGACCAAAAGACAAGAAAAAACATAGCACAAAAATGCTACAGGTAAACAGATGCATCTCCACCCCAAGACAAAATGATTCCTTTCTAACACTCCTAATAAATTCATTTAATGTTTTGTAGACATTGAAAATACTCCAAAACATAGCTCAGTGTAAAGAGCAAGCTGGGTTTCCTCCTGCTCTTTAGCATTTCTCTTTGTTTACTCTCCATTTGAGGATAGAAAAAGCCTACATGTGAGCACTGCAAATGGTGTATTTCGGGACTGATGGGGCATTCAGTAAGGGAATGATGAAATACAGACACATGTAGCCTCCAATAAAATAATATGTACTTTGCCTGAGTCACCAGGGTCAAAAAAAAAAAAAATAAAAAAAATCCAATGTCTGCTTTATTAATACTTTTTATTTGTATGTGGAAAATAATCTGATACCATGGTGATGGGCAGACTATATTAAGCTTAGAAAGACAGAGACATGAGAGAGACATTCTGGGGTGTGTCTGCTCTTACCCCCACTGCCTTTTTGCTCCCCAGACCCCACGCCTCAGCAGTAGAGACCCCATGGGAAACTGTCCTGGCAGTGCTTCGGGAAGCGATGCCCAGCCAGGCCAGTTCACCCATCGCAAGGAGAGGTACTTGGCTAGAGACGCCAGCTCCCATCTGTGAGCCCAAATGGCTCTGCTCAGCCTCTGCTCAGCTCGGGAAGACTTGGCATGTTCATTTGGTAAAAAACAGCCCTTACCTTTGGCAATCAGCTCCTCCAGCTCTTGGTCGAATCCTTGTCGGTGGCATTTCCTCCAGAGCCCCATGTTGGTCGAGTTGTACTGTCTGTTGCACTCATCGACTGCGCTCATAGCAAAGATCTGCCTCCTGTTTCTTGCCAAGAGGAGTTTCCCTTCCCAGCGGTCCAACCTAGACCTGCTGGCCCTGAGAGGCAGGTTGTTGTTGGAGTTATAAATGAAGCCAGGATCATTTCTCTTAGTGGTGATGCTCTTGCACCTCTCTCTGTGCTTCCTGGCATCAGTTTCGTACCAATGGTCAGAGCAGATTGCCACAGCCAGCATGCCCAGGGCACACAGAGCTAAAGAGAGGCCAGCATACAGCAGTAACCTTCCAGCAGCCATACCTCAGCTTCACAGAAACACCATGGACATCTTCACAACAGGCAAAGCCCTTGAGCGTGAGACCACGCAAAAGCCTCCGGAGCAGCTGCTAGGTGTCACTTGGCAGAGACTGCCTCCAACATCCCCAACTCCCGTGGCTCACATCCACGCTGCGGAGGGATGCTGAGAGCGCTACAAAGTTCTGCCCTGGAGGCAGTCCTGGAGTCTCATCTGCCTCTTCTCCTCTGCGGAGGAGACCTGGCGAGGAGCAATGCAGCCTTCCACTTCGAACGGGAGCGAGCCAGCGACCCACCTATACAAAGATGTCCTGCTCCCCTCGCCAGGAGCACCCGAGCGGCAGGGGCTGAAGGAATAGATCCCCCTGAAGAGACCTGAAAGCTACGGCTGATCAGTCCATTAATCTCTTTCAATCTGGCCAGCTCAGAAATCCAGAAGAGATGGCTTTCAGATCCGCAGGCTCACCACAGCATCATCACAGGACAGAAAAGTTCAACAGCTAGAGACCTCCCGCTCGCACGCAGCCGGTTATCCCGGTTTCGGGAACGGGTGACTCGCCTTTTCTTTGTCAGTGCCTCGGCAAGGGCATCATCATCCTCTGGACGGTCGGTCGGTCGCTCGCTTGGGTTTAAAGCGGGGTCGAAGGGGAGGGAGCAAGAGGGGGGGAGCAATCCGCTGTCGTTGCTGCTGCCGCCGTCTTAAATCGCGGCTAAAACACAACCTCCCCGGCGGGATCTGGAACGGCGGGCGCGCACAGGTCCCTCTCCCTCAGCAGACTTCGCCGACAGTCACTGACATCTTGCCTCGGCCGACACCTCGGCTTCTCTCTGCCAGCCTCGTCGTCTGCGCTGTCATCCAGGCAGCGTAACGCCCCGATCCCTTCCCTCCGGAGCGCCCCAGCGGCAGCCTCCCCGCGCCGCGGGCCGGGCAGAGGCGGCGGGGGGCAGCCCCGGCCCCGGCAGGACCCGTTAGGCAGCGCTGGCAGCGCTCCGCGGCCCCGGCATCGTTCTTCCACACACACCCACGCTCCCCCCCCCCCCACCCCCGCCACCCCC
>NW_010972642.1:10178557-10212077 GCF_000737465.1 Haliaeetus leucocephalus
TGGGATGGGGGGGGAGGGGGAATCTTCCTTCGTCCCCGGCGCTGGGGATGTGTTGTGCACAGTTTTGCTAACACGGCGGCACGTTAGCCATCTGCAAGATGAAGGCGGGCTGGGGCTACGGCTGGCTGGAAAAGGATGCTGAAGGGATGGGGAGGGGGAGGGAGGTCGGGGGAAAGCAAACCAAAACAAACAGGGGCGGCTGGGGGGGGGGGGGCTACACACCTTACACGGGGAGAGGAAAGCAGCCCCTAACTGTTGTCAACAGCTTTCGGTCTGCACCATTTCTCTGCCATATGGCCCGATCTTCACGACGGAGCTGAGGTTTTTAGCTCAGCAGCTTCGTACGAATCGTATCCCCAGCATCAGCAGTTATATATTCAGACATTTTTTTTTTCTCCTTAAATTTCCACTCCCTTTCTCTCTAATGGGAATAACTCACCCATCTTGTAGAGATCAAGTGCAACAGAAGGCGAGCTGGAGTCCCCAAGCTTTAGAAATCTCATTTCACCGTTTTTAACCCAAATAAGAGCGAATCCAATCTTCTGTACACCTGGGAATCTTTCCTTGTTCAAACACCGAGCCCTGCAGCCTTGGCTAAAGCCTACAGACAGAGAATACAGAGCGCTGAGCCAAAAGCCAGTGATGTCACCCATGCAACGTGAGACTCATTTCTTATTTCTCTAGCCTCCTTAAAGATAAACTGCACCACTTCCCAGGCAGGAAATGTCGAAGCCTTACTTTTTTAAGATGGGAAAATGTAAAACCTGGATTTAACTGGCTCCTGCTCATTCTTGGTCACAAGCCCTTACATTGTGTCGACCAAATCCAAGACAAGCGGAGCTGTTTCTTACTGCACGAAAAAATACCAACCTACTACGTAACACAGAGCATGAGCTTGGAAAAACCCTGGATTCAAGACCTTCTGTGTGATCCAGAAAACTGAGGCCTCCAGACTCTGAACTGTACTGTTTAAAAAGGAGATAAGCATGGGCATTTGCCTTGCATCAAAAAGCTCCAGTTCCTGGCACATCCTTGGTCTGTGAGTACCACAGCATCCTGGAGCTGGTGGAGGGACCTAGTTAGCCCCATGCAATATTTGGCTCCCCCACACCAGCAACTCCACGGCACGAATAGCAAACAACGCGGTTGCTCCTACTGCACCAAAATGTCCACAGCCCGATGCATCTCCACGGACAACTGCCGCCAAAATCTACATCCACGCTGGATCCCACCAGCTTTTGGCCCCTGAAGCCCAAGCTGTGTTATCTGAATAGAAAATAAGCACAGCCTTTATTGGAGCCCCTGGGCTGGTGACAGCCCTTGGCCCCAAGAGGGGAGTGCTGGGATTTTGCTGGCTTTTAACCCTAGCTACACAAATTGTACTTGCTCCAGTGGGGAGAGCAGAGGGGGGACATAGTAGCTCTTCATGTAGAAGTACATACTTGGACTTTCTTGTGGAATACAGCTGCATCAGAAAAAAACACACAGCTGGATCCTACCAGTTTTGGCCCCAAACTAAATTGTATAATCAAAAAAGGCAAGATGTCTCTTTCCATTTTACCTGGCAAAACCAGGTCCCAAGTCAGCTAGGATTTTCAGCTATGGACAAGCATCTCTTCCATTAAACAATTTTTGGTTTGAAAGGTACTGTATTGTCTACCCCCCTTGCATGATTACAAAACTTTCAAAGGAAAGTTGGTCATCCAAACCATAGACATTGTGATCATCCGCATCCTCTGAAACAGCTCTATTGCAAAATTTCAATGTTATGTTATGAATATTAACTGTATCTGGAAAGGTCTAAAGTTAATTGTTTTATTGAAACAAGGCACTGGTTTAAGTTTCTTTTTAGCAGTAACTTCCCTTTGTTGTTCATAATAAAGGCAAATATTTAAGGATCTAAGGCTTTTTAAAAACAGTTAAGCACAGGTGGGTCCACTTCTATAACTGGACTTTTCAAGCAACTACATGTCAGTACATAAAAAGAATTAAATTTTATAGTGGGCTTGGAGTAGCCATACTTGCTGTCTGTTTGGAGATAAAATTTAGAGATTTGTGGTCAAAAAGCTGCTGGCTCCTATAAGAAGAAAGCGAACAGGTTTCTTGTATTGCACCCACACAGAGATGAGAGTGCACCTGGATTTCTTTGTCAATTTTTAGCATCAAGACTCAAGCTGGAGGATGAGAACAGGGAACAAGCCTAATTTTACCAAACGTGTTTTTTGGCTGATAGGATTGTTGGATTTTCGATTTAAGCACAAGAGTCTGCTACATTTATTCCCTATTTAGACTGAACTGGAAGACAGAACTGTTTTCTGTCTAAACTGGAAGTTTAGACAGAACTGGAAAACTGGGGGTAAGAGCAAAATGGAGGACCCAGCTACTAGAGCTGTTTTTCTCATTATATTCGCCAAAGATATGTTAGGGGACAGGAAAATCATATAATGTAATCATACCTACATTTTTTTTTTCTAGTTTAATATTAGGATTATAGTCCAAAGAGCCAAGATTTTGTTGGACCCAGGCAGGTCCAGGTGCCGGGTTTTTCCCTCACACTCCAAGGCAGTAAGAGAGTTTGGGGCAGGGGGACTTTTGTCCCTGGAGAAGCCAGACTTGTTCCCTGTTCTTATTCTTAAATATGGGTCTGAAAGCCAAAAATTGGCATGCAGTTCCAGGTTTTATCTTTTTCTCTGAAAAGACATTTCAGTGGCAGTTTCTATGCATTTTTTTTTTTTTGCTTGCATTTGTAGCTTTATCAGATGGCAATCTATATCCTCCTGCAAGTCACCTTAAATATATAAATGTAGGAGAAAGTGTTGGATTTCAGATGAGCTCCACTTTGACTCTTAGAATTAAACATTTCTCTCCCTCATCATCATTATCTCCTTTTCTTTTCAGGAGGGGCAGAATATTGCTTGCTGCAGGCATTAGGAACCTTTCCTCTGTCTCTTCACAGGATTATTATAGACAGCCCCTTCTTGGAGCAAACAGATCATTATTAAAGCCTCTTCCTCCCACCCCCGTCTCGCCACAGGGGGAAAAAAACAATCCTTGTCGATCTTCAGATGAATGTAAGCTGGGAGAAAGGCATTAAAAAACCCCCCAAAACTCCACGCACACTTGGGCACACTACATGGAAACTATTCCCTACAGTGAATTAAGGGCATCTTGGCAAAGGAAGGTAATTCATGGGTCTTAAATGAATTGGGGAGTGAAAATGCAGTTTTAGTAAAGGATTGAAAGCTGAGGCTTTCCTTTCTGCAGGTTACGATTTCAGTGATCCAGAGGGAAAGCTAAAGCACATGGTTGCACAGGAAAAATGTCTGAAGGCATGGGACAGAGAAGTGGAGCCCGGCGAGTCTGTTCAGAGCAAATTCCTTGTGACAAGCCCTGTGCACTGCCTGCTAGACTTCACCACGGATGTTATCTTACAGACAGGGCCGGTCTCCTCTCCATTCTCTCCCAGGATCGTTTCTGCTTTCCTTAGCATCCTCCAGCTACCATCTCCCACCGCCTTCCAGGAAAGCTTCAGACACAAAAGCAAAGGGAGCGCCTATACGAAGCAAGGTACACACAGGCGGGGTGTTGGGTTAGAAGGGGGGAAGGGCAGAGTTAATGGACAACCAATTGCAATTTGCTTTTCTTCGTTTTTTTTTTTTTTACATCAAAATGACCTCCACCATATTTTTCTTCTTCCTCCTCTGTTTTTTTTCTTTTAAAGAAAAAGAGTTCAGTGCCATCTAGTGGGGGAGGGGATGGAGCAAGTCAATGTTCTTCCCATTTCCAGGGATCTGTACCACTAACTGTTATTCAACAGGGAGAGATGGTCCTCAGTATTTCCATTCTCTCTTTGTGATCTTCATGTCCCAAGAGGTGATGTTCAATTTACATGGCCTCCAGCCTTCATCCTTTGTAATGAACCACCTACTGAAGACAAAGGAACTCATACTAGTGTTGTATTACTTGGAGTAGCACTGGCTCTGGAGGCAGTTCACTGCTCTAATTACAGGATTTCAAATACAAGACAGTAATCAAACCAAACACAGATATAACAAATTATATCTACTAATGCTTTTTATCGTTCCAATGCACCTTGGATACTGGTGGGGGTGAATCCTCAGCATGCCAACCCTTCTACTAACACAGACATAAAAGATGCTGCCTATCCCATAGAAGCATCTTATGATAACTCCCACAAACACTTGACCCGTCAGTCAAACAGATTTTGGGGTGTTCAGGTGACTCAGAACCAAGCAGATGCTCTACAAAGGAAGACCTGGACCACAAAACACCATATAAAAGTTTGTTGACTAAAACCTGGGCATCTAAACCAGCTGTTAATGCTCCTTCTATCATTTTTTTTTAATAGAAAAAGGCATTTTCAGAAGGAAACATCAGCCAGCTGCATAAACACAACCTAGCCATACACACACGCACACAGAGACACATGGAGATTAGGCACACAGCTATGTACACACTTGTGTTTAGCTGTGCACACACTAGTATCTAGCTGCACACACCAACACCTAGCTGGACATCTTCTGCCCTCCCCCCTGCCAACTCCCCAAAGGCATTTGTTTTGCTCTCTCTAAAAAACCCATTTTGATTGCAAAGTTAAGCAAGTTCGTGAATGCCAGATTTAAGATCACCCATGCAACATTAATTCACCCCTTATGCAAACAAATTATGATACAATCTTTAATTACATGATTTTTGTTTCCATGGGTCTCCCGCTTTTTTCAGCACAAAGGATGGATGTTGCTCACTTAATGAACGCTATTCAAATTTTCTCCTATCCTTATCATCCAATGTGTGGTGCATGTACTATTTACTGCAGAGCATCCAGAACTTGTATTGAATACAGAATGATTAATTTCCTCATGGGCCTTTCTATAGTGGTGTTCTCATTGTAGTGTTTGAGGGCTGTTTTTTTTACAAACATCAATGAATTTATCTTCACAGCTCCCTGCTGAGGAACAGAGATAAAAGCCAATATTTTCAAACATGTCAGTGTATTTTGGGTGCTCAATTAAAGAAGCTTAGAACCAAAACTTTCAGAGTGCTTAGCACTTTCCTTCCTCAGAGAACAGCTCCCAGTTACCTTGGCTCTAGACACAGTGGGCAGTATTTCTACAAATTAGTGTATGGGTGACTGAACCTGGATACACAGAAAATGGGGACCACATGGACAGTAGTTGGGAAGAATGTCATTTATCTGAGTCACCTAGCTTCATAACCGCAACTCTCACAAAGGGTGAAATAAAATCAAATTTTCAATTTCAATTCAATTGCCTGAACCATGTGTCCATGATTTTTCCTACCTGAATTCATCTGCTAGGCTCACTACACAGCCTCCAAACTCTTCACCAAACAGCTGCCATCTCAGGACTGCAGAGTCCTCGTTCATCCATCATCTACCATGAATGGAAACAGAATTTGTGTAGAAAGTAGGACCTGATCGTGTATCTTACTTCATGAACACAAGACACAAGTGAATGGCAATTCACGGGCAATTTTTATTGTGGTGTTTTCTTAGTCTTGATTTAGTGACCTGAAGTTGTGACAAACAGGAGAAGCATGCATGAGCTGACACAAAATTAATCAGGGGGTCAGCAGCTGAATGGAGTGTAGCATCTAAAGAACAGATTTGTTTGGAGAGGAAGCAAAATGAATTGCTGAGCAGAAAGTGGGAAGACATGTAGGTGAGCAGTCCTATGTCATCTTTTTCAATAAAGCTGAGGGAATGGCCAACCCTAAATGGCCTCACACAAAGACAGGTAAAAGACAGTACCCAACTAAAAAGAACCACAGTATGATGCTGTTTTTCCAAAGACAAAACAAAACAAAACAAATGACTGGGAGCTTTCCACTAAAATTGCTTCCTCCTGTGAAAACTTACTCTTTATTATTTAGCTGTCAACTGTCAAAACCACATCACTGTTAACAACCTAAGGCTACACTGTGGACACTGCTTCTCATCAGAACATCTCCAAAAATATTTTTAAGCTCAGGCAAAACAAGGATGAACTTTTTTGAAGCAAATTATAATTAAACTTTCCCTCAAACTGCCCAGCGTGAACATCATGCTTGCAAAATGTCAGCCCAAGCAGTTAAAATTTAGCAAAGCTACAAGCTACTGAAAATAAGGCCTGGTAGGCAAACTTAGTCAACTGAAGACATTATCCCTGCACCACCTCCACACAGACTGAGTGTTCATGCGCACTGTGGTAAACTGCAGAATAACTTGGAACCTATCACTCCACCTTTAAAGGTGTTGCCATGAGTTTTATCTTTTTCAAGGTGTTAGGATCCAAATGTGTACCACACTCACAGGTGTGTGCCTGTCTCTCTGGAGTCCTGAGTAAACACTCAAGCTCTTGCAATGTCAGAGGAGAACCAAGAAAATATTTAAGAAAAATAAAACACCTAAGTTGCACATGTGTAAGTCTCTGTTGATAGAGGGAGTTCTGGGCTAGGAGACAACTCAGCCAAAGCATAGAGGCAATCTTTAGCCCTCAGGGCTATTTCAAATTCACTCCCTACAACAGAAAACACATCTCAGACCTTGCTTTCACAAACAGAGATTCAGCTTCACTCTGGTGCACTCTGTGATCCCAGCAGCCACTCTGTTATGCCTCCTGCTTATTGTCTTGCCAACTTGGTAGTCAACATCTTCATATTCTACAGCTTCTTCTCTGAGTTGGACTAGGTTTCACATGAACTCTCTCCTGCAGATCTGTTTCCCCAAATGCCTTGCTAAGAGGACTACTGTTTCATACAAGCCCCACTGTGCTTCCCCCAGTTTACCTTACGGATACATCAAGCCCAGCCTCCTACCCGAAATCCTGCTGCAGGAAAAACCCATTGTCTGCTGCAGTGATGAAGGTGACATTGCTGTGAATGCAGGAGTTAGTTATATAGCAAGGTTACTTGCTGCTTAAAGCCAGCTACAAAAGGAAGATGGCTCTTCGACATCACCATCATTGGGCTCAGCTGAAAACAGGAGATATTGCTTCTCATTAAAATTCATAGATCTTGCGACTTTTATAGAGATAGCAAGAAGAATCCAGGATGGCAATGATGAGATATTAGGGCCAAAGAGTACTGACTCAGAGCAAAAACTCAGACTTCTGGCTGCCAATAATAAGCATATTTTGTAAGAAGTTACTTTTATTCTTAAAGCTGCTTCTAACACATTGATCTTCAATACACTAAAGCCTGAATAATTCTGATTTTGCTGTAGTGCATCAATATTTAGTTCATATAGGCAGTCTTATATGAAGGTGCATCTGTAGTACTGTTAGTTTGCTTGACGTGGCAAGTCACACTACACAACCTTCCCTAAGCTTCTGACAGATTTCAGAACCCATTGTTCATTCCCAGAGAGATTTCTGGACATGAGTTCTACCAATGAGCAGTGTTTTGTGAACTAATCCACTGAAAGACAGAGCCACAGTCTTTGTAGACCACTAACACCATCTTTGGTAATGAATGTATCACATCTGTGATTGGCTCCCAGCTGCCAATTCAATTTGTTGCTTCTTTTAGTCACAATAGAAGAACAAGGATTAGTTAAAAATCAGAATTCATAGATCACAAGAAATCATCACAGAAGGGACTGGGAAGAAAACCAGTAAGCAAAACCAAAAATAGCACCTGCTTAGAAAAACTATGTTCTCTAAAAACACTCAATTTTGGAACATGACTCAGAAGTAAGACCTCAATCTTCATGTATTTCATTTGGCTGTGAAGTCCTAGCAGAGTAGATTCATTTAAAAATCAAAAAAGAAAAGAATGTATATACATATACATTGTGTGTCTCTCTGAAAGCAGCTGACATCTAGGGTGATAAACTCTCTATTTAGACATAAGTATGCTGCTATCTTCAACAGTTTTGCATTTACCTTTCCTCATTTATTACCACCAACAATATTTGCATGAAAATAAAGTATCTGGTTCTTCAGAGTTCATTCATTCATTTCCCCACACAAAACTTTAGCACTGTGATATCGCAATTGGTTGTTGAGGAATTGATTAGATCACAAAGAAAGGATTAGAGCTCCAGGTGGGAAACATGCAGCAGCAAGAGATGACTGCCTAAGCAAAAAGACCTAGTTTCCATGCAATTGCCATTGGTTTGTTAGTTTTAACAAAGAATAAAGGAAAGAGGAGGAAAGAAAATCTATACATTTCAGCAGAATTGCTACCAGTGCTCATTTTCTAAGAGATGGCAGCAGCTCCTTAAGGACTATTCTTCTTCTGTCAACACTGAGTTGAAATCACAACAGTTAGTTTCACATGCCATTGTTATTTTTCATTGGAAATTGCAATCCAATAAACCACTAAAAATACCACTAAATCTGATACACCAAATGAGGCATTTACAGAAACGTACAGCTTGATGTCTCTCTTCTAGAGCACCTTTCAGAAGCTAGGCATCTCAAAGTGCTTTACAGCAACAACGTAGATGATTACAGTGCAGTGAATGGATGCAAACTCGGTAGGTACAACGTGTTTGAGGGAAGTGCCTGTTTGGAGTGTCCTGCCAGGACAGTGAGTCGCTTTCCTTCCCACATATCTGACTTAGGGCCAGAGTGATCCCTACAGTCAAGAGGATTTATGGTTGGAGACCCCACGCAGCAGCTGACCATTTGCCCGTGACTTGCATGCTGGCAGCAGCAGCTGCAATTGTGAAGACCTCAAAGCTCAGTTCTGCAGGCACAGCCCCGTGCTGCCATTTTCGGAAATCCTGTTCAGAGCAGAATGGACCCGTTACTAGGGCAGACTGGGGCCACTGCAGCCAGGTTGGACACAGTTGGATTTCAAAGCTCAGTAGTAGTTAGCTGCTTGTCTGCTTAACTGATGGAAGAAGAGCACTCCAAGGCATCTCCAGCACTTCCAGTAAGCTCAGTGTAACAATGGCTTAGCAGGAGGACATCTCTAAGACCACGGCAACAAACTTGGCCCTTCTTTGAATACTGGGTTAGCACTAAGTACAACAGGGCCATTCACAGAGCAGGACTGAGCCTGAACGACTCAGGGCAAGCAACTGAAGACAGAAGGTCTTAACACCTCCAGAGAGTAATTTGTGCAGACTACCCACCACAGCAGAGCAAATGAGGAGTTTGATATGCTTTTGACAATTATTTGGGGTATTCAGTCATCTGCAACATAGTCATTATGGCTCATATTCTGAAGTTGTTCCAGTGAGAACTGCTGTGCCACGGAAGACATGTATTTATTCACCTTTGCTGTAAAGGCCTCAAGTAAGTACCCACAAAACAAGAAACAATGAAGAGTACTAGGCCTTAATGACCGTATGCTGATTGCCCAACAGGTATGTTAAAGAGATTGGCCTGCAAGAAGCTAATTCTCTTGATTGTTTCCAGAGAAATGGACTAAGGAACAAAATTTCCCACGGACAAAAATGGAAAAAAGAAAATTTGGGACTCATAACCATAAAATCTGGAGAAGGAATTTTTCACAGGAAAAAGGGAACAGATGCCCAGAGAGCACATGTAGGAGGTAGGAGCAGGGGTCATTCAGCCTGAGTACTGGCAAGGTCAGATAGAATGAGATGAATCAAAAAAACCTTTGCAGCTAAAAAGACAAGCATAAGCTGCAAGAAGAAAGATCCTGAATACTCCCCAAAACCTGCCCGCCAGACAGAAGAATGCTCCCACAGGCTGAAGAAACTGAGGCTGGGAAGTGCATGCAAGATTGATTATGTTTCTCTAGACAGGCAAATTCTGAGGCAAAGAGCAATGCCAGTTACCAGTGCTGTGTAAGGTCGCTGCATGTATCCTGGGGCTACCCTGACATAGTAAACAGCAGCTTCATGTCACCCACCAGGACCGAAGGAAAGAACTCCAAACTAAAACCAAAAAATTACCTGTTTCCAAGGCTCTGCCTCCAAAAGACTACAGAAGGGAGAAAGGCTAATCAATGATGTTTAGGTCTACAAAGAGTGCTACTGAGATGACTGGGTAACTGGGAGTCCAGCCAGATCTTGGAAAACCTGCTGACTTGCAAATAGAGACAGTCAGAGAGTGGATGGGTATCTAGAGTGCTCCCAAAGACCTAATGATGTATCCTGTGGTCAGCATTGGTTGAGATACCCTAAGACAAGAAGGGACCTAAACCAGGAAAACATGGAGAGAAATCTCCATTGGATTGCACCGTGGAGGTCAACAGGTATATACCATATCAAAGTCTGCCGAAACTCAGGGGACCCAACAGCTCACAAACCCAAGAGGTCTAGATGCTAGACAGCATCTTGACAAGAGTTCAGCATGCAGAAACAGAAACTTGAACCCAAAGAGACCCTACCAATCTCCTTGGGTGTTCTGTTTAAGAGATTGATGTCTTCCTGAAAATTTTATTGCTGGAACATTTTCATTCGCTCTTTGTTTTTACACTTGGTCAAACAGAGTTAGAGATGGACAGCTGTTTTGACCCCATTTGAAAACCTTGATGGATGTCCTTTCAGATGAGTTCTGCAAGGAATAATGGAAGAGAAACTGCAAGAGCTTTTATCAGCAGTGAGTCAGATGTCTCCATTATTTCTTCTCAACTGATTCCATCATTTTAATATTTTTCCTTTTTTCCTCCCCCCGCAATACTTTGTTCCAGCCAAGAAAGATGCATCTTTGTTACTATTACCTTTTAAAGTATTATGCTCATGTTGTTGGTAAAGTAAAAATAATACTTTACTTCTGTAGTATGTTTTTCACTAGGGGAAGCTGAAGCATTTTCTAAGAAACAATTATTCTTCACAACCCATTTCTGAAGCAGACATTATTATCCCCAGTTTACAGAGGGATGAAATGGCAGATAGGTTAATTAACTTGCTTAAGGTCATCCAGTGAGTTAGTAATGGAGCTACGAAAAAACAAGATTCAACAATTCTCATTCCCAGTCCCTTGATCTAACCACTAAGAAATATTCCTTCTCTTCAGTCTTAAGTACTTCATTTAAATCACTGATCATTTATTCTGACATATTGTTGAACTACAAATTAGCCAGTCTAAATGACAAGTATGTAGATGTGTGGAGATCTACAGCATCCTCCCCTCGCTTGCCTGTTCAGCTTCATGCACCCCCTGCTATGCTGAACAGCTCGCCTGCCATTAAAAATGGATGTGCTACAGTTCTTCTGGAGAGCTGTCAATACCATTTCAGGCATGAGTCCGAGGGCATCGCAAGAGAGAGGAAGAGCATTTGCTCTCTTTCCCCAGGAGGTAAGAAGGCTTCCTCAACAGCCCAGCTGTCCGGGAAAACAATAAGCTCAAGATGCCAACTGGCTTTGAAAAATAATTTCTATTTTTCTCTTATGCTGCATCTCACTCCCAAGTGTTTCCAGTGTTAGATAGCTGGAGTGGCAGTATTTAATAGCTGCATCTTTGTAGATTTCACTCTGTGGCATTAGTTTGGTGAGTTATTCTAAAGTCAATATATCCTTCAAATGCCCAGCCAAAGTCTGTCAGTCTCTTAATACAACACCTTATCTCCAGAGGGATTTGTACTGCTAGATGTCTCCATGGCTCAGCGTGAATTGCTGCGCAACAAAATACAGTTGAAGTTCACCAATTAATCATGATCACATAAAAAATGAGTAACAAATCTATTCTAAACACATATGTAGCCAATGCAGTTTTACCAAATGCTCAGAGGCTCCTTCTATTTGACTCAGATGAAGATAATTTTGTTCCCTCATGTCAATATAATAAGAAAATGTTAAGAGATCATCTTGCAGCATGAGATGATAGTTCTAAGCATAAGACTTAGGAGTGAAGCTGATTACTGTGTCATACAGCAACTACTCAGATACCTCATTTCCAAGATCAAATGAAACAAGTTCAGACTCTTCTTTCCTCTAAGTGTCAATAAAGAAGCACCAATGAGCAAACTGTCACCCTGATCTTTTTTTCTTTCTGAGTATACCTTTGCCTTCTCAGGACAAACTCACAGTGGCTCAAGTGCTGGATTTTGCCAAAAACCTACCTGAAGACTATTCAAAATTCAGTTGTAACTAAAACATATACACAAGAGGAATTAACCAGATAGGGAATTCCAAATCACTATTGACCAAATGAAATAATTCCAGACCAAATTACTGCCAACTATTTGTAAAAACGTCTTCCCCGTACTTTATCATGAGGTCTCTTCCTCTTTTTTGGCTGCTCTGCACGTGCTTTGTGCATGATTCTTCACTCCCTTGATTTCTTTCCTTCACAACAGTCCCCATGCAGAGAATGCCTATGTTGTCTCTCAGCCCCAAGTCAACTCATTCTCCTTTAACTCTTTTCTAAGGTTTCACTTTTTTCACTCACGTGTCTGCCACTGATTTTCTTCTAAATAATTGCTGACAAGTCAAAACACTTTCCTCTATTTACAACAAGAAGCTCAGGAGGATCTAACAACATGTCCATAGAATTCATCTCATTGCAAGCCCGTTCCTGTTGTCAGCCTCCGCTGCTTCCTTTCATTCCCTGTTACTACTATCCCTTAGTGCATCAAGCCTAATTTGGACTGTGAAAACCTCAGAGTGGGGACATTCACTTTATGTGTCCAAAAGACTCCACACACACTTACAGCGCTATTTAAAGAGCATTACATTGGTCTAATTAGACAGGTGGATCTGCATAGCAGTGTAGATACCACCAGCTTCAGGAACTGGAGGTCTAGCTCTTGTGCACCCCATCTCCGTAACTACCCCATCATGCTGCACTAGGGTGAAGGTGGATGAGCTTCACAAAGATGAAGGAGTGGAACATAAATGTCTTCCACTCCTGTCACCTTCCCATGGTGATAACTAAAATAATCAGCAAAAGAATACCTTCTGTGACTAGAGGCACAATAATAAAGAGCTTGGACAGCAGTCCAGCCATCATCCTGAACATTAAGTACTAGCAACTAAAAAAGGAGTGCAGCCACCAGTATACCGCTGATGGTAATTATTCGCAGGGATACAGGTTACAGCACTGCTAGGCAGCCAAACTGGCCTGTCTAACCTGTTCTCACAACAGGCATCATGTCAGGGAGAGTGATTTGGACAGTGTCCTCCACAGTGAAATACATCACCCAGTGAGTTAAACTCCCCAGGACAATCTAGGGAGACACAGTCCCTCAGATGAGGTGTGCAAGACAATTTATGGCTACATGGATTGCAAAGCAGACCATGCTCCGCTTCTGCAAATTTGCAGATGTGTTGAGTTGTCACTTTGTTGACTGTTGTGACCTTGATATTCTTTCCTGAGTGTCTGTACACTGCCTTACTGGCTAATACGCTAGCTAATGGCTGGGTGCTTTGCAAGCAATTCTCCTCATAACCACAGTAATAACAGTGATATAATAATGAAAATATGCTCTTGTGAGTGCACGTTTACTTTATTGCTGACCTCAGATTTAGTAATATTTGCATGCTGTTGCACAGCTGATAGGAGAAACAACTGATTTTAGAGGAAAAAAGGCAGAAGAAATTAACTATATGCAGACCTGTTCATATATGTGTGCTTCCATCACACCAAAAAAAGCCATGCTGGAGCCTGCAAAGTGTAGGCAACAACACTGGGTCTCTGAAGAGAAAATCTTTGTATTGTGACTACTTCCTAGTGATCCAGACCTGTGATGTGTAACTATGAATGACAAAGTCAGTTTGCCTACTGCCCTGATAAGGAACAGCCATAATTCTCACATCAGCCTAATCCACTAAATGTCTCTGTCCTGAAACTCAGCAGAGTAACTTTAGACTATCAGACCCCAGGGCAATAATGTTGCAGAAATCCAGAAATGGAACCAGAGCCATGCTACTGGGTCCACTTTTAGGTAAATCAATACTTTGAGGGAAAGAGGAAGATGTGTTTCCATGGTCTATATGCCAAATTTCTGAGTGTGGGTAAAATGCAAGAAGAATTGGATATTTTCATTGATGAGGAGAAATGAGATCAAACTGACATAATTACTAAAGCAGGCAGCATGATTTACCAAACCGGAATATTAAAATATTTTGCCACAACCCTTTTAAACAAATAAAGAAATTTGAAGATGTGAGAAGGTGAAAGTACATATTAAACCACCACCACCATTATTTTAGAGGTGCAGAGACAGTAACTTGTCCCAATTAACCCTACTAAAGAGGGGTGGAATGGAGTGGAGATGGCTACTGAAAATTAGACTGCTTATTCCTCAAAAAAATTCTAGAAAAAATGTGCTCGATTTGGAGCTGTATGAGAAAAAAAAACCAAATAGCCAGCAGCCATGTCTCATTAGATTTTCCAGAACTTATTTTCTATGACAGAAGTTATTCCAGTCTATCTGGAATAAGTAGTTTGGAACTCATAATGTTTAAACAATTTAATCATGGGACAAAAAAAGCGGTGGTTGCTTAGGAGCCAGCAATCACAATTTGATTATAACAAATGAAAAAGGACAGTCCCAGCCAAGGAAATACTCTCCTACACAGAGATACTTCAGAAAGACTATCTCCATCAAGATGAGAGAAATGATGACAAAAATACGGTTCAAAAATAGAGGTAGAAATATAAATGAGAATTCTTATGCTCTTACTCCATAGTCTAAGTCATGATTGCATAATTAACAAAATGGCCAATTTTGGCTGAAGGACAATTTTGGCTCAGAAGCAGGGTGAAGGAATGAAACACTCAGAAGTTAAAAGCATAGTATTGCACAATGTGGAAAGGCAAAAATATAGGAAAAAATGTTCTGGAGTATAAAAAAAATGAAGACTACAGAAAATGCAAATGTAATGTGACCACAGACTGTAAAATGGGGAGTGCAACAATGCCGAGGTATACGAGTAGGTAGAGATGGCAAAATATCACAGAAGTGGCAGAAATGGTAAAAACTTCTACTCCCTCCTCAGAAAGATTAAGAGGCCCTTTACTATCTACTTAAAAAAAAAAAAAAGCACTTTTCAGTCCATCAGAACGTAATGAAGATGGTAAACAACATCTACTGGAACAAACATTTTAAAATCAGGATGTTTAGAGAACTTTTGTATAACAATTTTTGAAGAACCGGCTAAAGAAATCCCAGGAATGTTAGTTTTTAATAGATCTTGGAATATGAAAGAAATTATGGAAGATCATGCCAACGTTCAGAAAGGGCAAGAGAGGTGGCCTGGGTGCCTAGGCCGCGGGGCTGATCTGCCCAGGACAAGCACGGAAAAGGTGACAGAAAATTAATCAAGGAAGGACAAAGGAATAACAACCTATTTAATGCCAGCCAGTGTACGCTCTTCCAGAAAACAGATCTAGCCAGACAAACCCGCTTTCATTCTCTGATGGCGTTACTCATTTGGCTTATAAATGTAATCACATAATTGCCATTTACTCAGATGTTTGCAGGGAGTCTGATTTAGCACCTCCTGGCACTGATTAAAAATTAGCATAAATCGAGCACCGGGAAGGCTCCTGTGAAGTGGGCTCGTGGGGAGCCAGAGGCCCCCCCACGAGCTGCGCCTGGGGGGGGGACCCGGTGCCTGGCCTCACGCCTCAGGGGTTTCCCGCCGCTCCCCTGGGCCCTCACTCCAAGGCGAGTGACCACGAGGCGCGGGCAGGGGACCCGCATCGCCTCCGAGCACCCCGACAAAAGGCCGTATGGTGCGGGGAAAGAAGAGACGGGTCAGCTCGCCAGGGGGGAGCGGGCGGCGGCGGCGACCACCGAGCCGCCCCGCCCCGCGCCTCACAGAGCCCGACGTCACCCGCCGCGACGCCTCGGCGGGGAAGCCACTGCGCATGCGCCGCCGCGGACGCCCTGCCGAGCTGCGCCGCTCTGCCCGCGGGTCAGCCCGGGGCGCTGCCGGGGGCCGTGAAGCAGAAAGGGGGGAAATGGGCTCCGGGCGCTCGTCCCGGGGGGGTTCGGCCGAGCCTGCGCCGCCTCCCGGGCCCTGGGGCGGGATCCCGGGCCCCGCTGGGGCTGCCGGGCGGGTAGCGCAGGCCTCTGGCACCGGGGAGGTGGCTGGGGCCACGCCGAGGTGCGGTCGGAGCCCCCGGGTGGGTTTCCCGGGTCGCCCTCCTGGAGGGGAGCGAGGCCGCCGCGGAGCGGGGGGCGGCAGGGCTTGCTGGAGGGCGGCAATGGGCCGTGCCCGGCTCGGGTGCCCCTCTGGCCGGGCGGCGGCCCGGGGCGGCCTGCTTTTCCCTGTGTGGGCACGGAACAGCCAGGAGGAGTTCTGGAAGCAGAAGGTTCTCCTGGCATATGCGAAGTGAGACGAGCTAGCGGATTGGGAGGAAAAATCCCAGCCTAGGATGGGAAAGCAGGGCTTTGGGGAGCAGGTGAAGGAGCAGCACTGCGTGGTGGTCTTGGTTTAGGGGTGTTAATTACCAGTAGATGATCCTGAAAGTATCATTGCTGTGAGTGACAAGAACAAAACTGTTCTTCTGGTAGCATCCACAGAATCGGAGGTCACCCTAAAACAGGCTTTGGATAGCTCCGGCACTGGGGAGTTTGTAGCCTTCGCCTTTCTTATGTCTCAAATGTTCTTAGGCTGGTAAGGATTAATGGAGGTCTCCAGCCTTGGCTCGGGCTATTTGGATTCCTTTAGCAATTCTGAAGTGAAAAGCAGGTCCCTCAGACCACTAGTTTTCATTGTTTAGGAGCCAAAGGTATTTTTATTTTAAGGCTGCAGTTGGAAGAGGTTAAGCAAGCTTTGCATCCGAGTTGAGTCTGGTGATATTTTCAGAGTGATGATGTGACGAAGAGTTTTGGGGACAATTTGTTGCTTTATCTATGAATGTAGGAGTTAGGACTGGCTGTTCTGAAATGGGTGATTTAGCAAGACTTGGAGATCATTCCCCAACGTAATAGATGTTCACATTGAAGTGCTGCACTGCAATCATTTAAGAGCTTCTATCTTCTCACACTAGGCCTGCTGCCTTAACTGGAGATCTCTGACACGTTGCCTTCCCTTAATTACTTTTCCCATTATTCTCTTTGACTCAGATTACTTGTATTATTTTCATGCTTGATTTTTTCCCCCTTGCTTCCTTTCTAGTGCTTTGCTAACAGGAGCAAATCAAAGTAGACAGTTGTATATCAGGTCCTCCAGTGGGCAGACATAGTGAGGTTATGAATACTTCAGATCTGTGTTATTAAACAACAGGCTCCCTGTTGTCATACTAAAATGGACTTAGCCCTGTCCTGCTGATTACTCTTGTCCCTGCTCCATGCTCTTTAATTTTTTATGCTCATCTTCTGGAATCAGCTGTGCAATACTTCTTAAAACAAGAATTTTAAACTTTAACGTAAGTGTAGTGCACTTGAATGAACCCCACTTAATTTCTCTGGAGACTTATGTCATCACTTATTCAAAAAGGCACAGTACAGGCAATGTACAGCTTCAAATACAGGATTATGGGAATCTTATTCTTGTCTATTACATCCTATTCTGCAAAGAAAGAATACAGTAAAGATTAAAAGAGCAGCAAAAATGGGGAGGGCTAGGAAACCTAAGAGAAAACCCTTCATAATCCTTTAAAAGAGTGTGGATGTTGTCTCTGGTGGCCTAGTAACAATGATTTTGTCCTCGGAGCATTTTTGTTGCAGAGGTGTCTTTAGGTAGGAAGTGGCTGAAAGAGAATGGGAAGCTGCTGATGTGGGATTTTATTGGGAAAAAAAAAATCTAGCACAGGGAAATGATTTCTTTCTTCTCTTAAAAAGAATCAATATCAGGAGAGACTGAAAAGAGAATGGAGAAAAAGCTGATGGAAATGATCAAGGGAAGGGAGTTGAGATGGGAAAGATCTATATGATTCATATAGAGAAACGATTGATTTTATTTATTTTTACAGTTAATAGGCTGTTTTTGCTAGGTGGACTGTAACAATGTTCATACAGTGTTTTAAACAGGGTGAGACATTTTCATGAGGAAAAACTTCCAGGTTGCTTCCTCAATATGTTTAAATGGTGTCTTACCTTGTGCTTGCGTAGAAGTCAGAGGCATTGCAGTTGGCACCATTTTTGACAGAGTTCACACCATAATTGTTCCTGTGACTGGAGTTTAAAGGTAGCCTTAAGCAAGCTGAGTGGGATCTGCTAATAAACTATGGTAAATTGTCTTTCAGTGTAGGTACTTTTATAGTCCGTATTGCTGTCTGTAGTGCCTAGTTAGGCTGGTAGCTGTACCTTAGCGTAGACATTCTTTATATGCAGGATTATGTACTAAGAGTTAGACTGATTTCATGCAAGGTGTGTGTGACTTCAAACATGTGATCAGTGTACAATGAGTTGTTTTGTTTGCCTTAATTCTGGGATACCTTGCAATATTCAGTCATCTTAGAGTTGTGGTTCTCTTGTGTTTCCTTTTGCAGTAAGATCCATCTGTCTATGTGTGCCTGCTCTTCCTTGGGAGATGTCTAATGTTTCCAGTTATGCCCTTCGAATGGCCCGGCTGAGTGCTCAGATATTCGGAGAAGTTGTCAGGCCAACTGACTCGAAATCAATGAAAGTAGTGAAGTTATTCAGTGAGCAGCCTTTGGCCAAGCAGAAGGAGGTCTACAGCTGGTATCCACCTCACAACACCTACTATGCCCTCATGAAGAAACTCCGTTACTTTGGTCTCTACAGGTAATATCTGTGCTTGTAGGGTGGGAGCAGGACTGAAGGTGGGAAAGGGGTGGGTGTGAGTTCCGTTACAGTTTTTTTTCCTTAAAGGAAAGGGGAACATAGAAAAGAGTTTAGTTAGAATATGGTGCATATGGAAAGATGTACTTGATTGTTGCACTGAGGACAAGGAGAGTAAAATAAGTGACTACTGTCTAAGTAACTTTTACCATAATTAGAACCTTTTGTGAGAAAGACTTTAGATGTAGTTATGGGCAACCAGTTATATCGGAAATAGTTCTTGCTTTGGCTTTGTGGGGAAGGGTAAGAGAGCTTTCTTGTAGACAAGAGATGGGTCTGTAGTTCTGAATATGGCAAATGAATGTGCTACAAAAAGGTGATGCTACCTTAACTCAAAAAATTGCACGAAGACAGTCTTACCATATATTCTTCAATCACTTAACAGCTAATATCTAAAATTTAGAAGACAAGGAAAGTCTGTGTTAGGCTGGAGGAGCTTTTTATCCTTTAAAATAATTAAATTAAATTCAAATGTGGTTTAAATAGCCTTGTTAATTCCAGCTTCATCCAAACCAGTTGTCTTAATTTCTAAATGAATTTCCACAGTCTTGAGTAGGAAAAACTGCACTGCTAAAGGAACATCAGCAGGAGTCAAATGCAGTTCGTTGACTTCAGTCAGGTAGCACTAAAGAAAACCCTTAAAAGTGAGGCTGCTGACCTTGTAAAGTCAAAACAGATTAATTTCTATTGCTCTATCACAATGTTGACCATCAAGGATTGCATCCAGCATGCTCTTTGATTAGGTGAGCATGCAGATATTTTCTAGAATAGCTGTTTGTTGATACAGAAAGCCTCAATGACATGATAATGTTCTTTACTCTTCTTCCCCTCCTAATCTCAAGTTCCTTCTCTAGCTGCTTTGTATACAAAGAGCTTGTAGAGGATCAGGTTTTGCTGGTCAAATATATAATGAAGAGTCATAGACTAATAGGGGCTGGTAATAATGCACAAGCTTTTTGTTTCTTTTTTAGTGAAGTTGTGTTTAAAAATAGCAGTGCAGCATCTTAGGCTACTTAGGATGCAGGTGTGATCTTTGAAAAACACCTTTGCACTGAAAAATACAGGGACAGAGATTAAATAGAATTTTAGAACATTGTTGAGGATTCATTATCTCTGCCAGCCCCTCTATCCTCCTTCCTGTTTTATTCTTCTGTTAAGATTCTACCAGTAGCTGATGCCTTCTTCATAACTCATTCTTGAAGTCACCTGAGAGCAGTGTCATGTACTGTCATTACTGCTCAGTGTACCCCTGTTTTAGAAGCTAATGACCTGAGCTTAGTATCTAGCACAGAAACACAATGTGCTATTGCTAGACTGCTGAGCTAGATGAGGAGGGGGAAATTCTCATTCTTGTCTTTTTGTGATTTTTATATTTTACTGCTCATTCACACACAGTGGATCGATAAGTGCAATGGAAGTAATATATATATGCACACACCATTTGTTGCTGAAAAGGGCAACCTTGTTAGTTCTGAAAGTACTGGAAGAAATCTTTCATGTTATTCAGTCCAGAATTACTGCTAGCAGTAACATTGAATACATTGCAGTGAGTTTCAATATGGACTTCACTGTCAGAAAAAGTTTTGAGGGTTTTTTTCATTATTATACAGTTCAAAGAACCTTTCACATCTAGGTATTCCAAGAAATAGAGTAAACTTTTTTCTTTCCTCCCCCACCTAGGGATGAGCATCAGGACTTTAAAGAGGAGATGAGGCGATTGAAAAAGCTCCGTGGGAAGGAAAAACCAAAGAAGGGGGAAGGAAAGAGAGCTCTCAAGAAGAAATAGTACCACTTGGGCAATATAATGAACTACTCTGGAAATGCTGGAGAACAGCTGTAACCCAGGCTTTCTGTTCCCAGCTGGAGAGGGCTTGGCATGTGAGCTGTGTGTGGGGCACAAGAAACTGAAATACTGGAGTCCATCTTGGGAGTGCACTTGGGTCTTTGTGGTTTTATTCGTTTTGAATTTCTGTAATTTAAATATACTGTATATTGTAGCATGTAAGAGCCCTCTCTTACCCAAGTAGTAAAAACAATAGTAAAAAAATAAGTGCTCAGTGTTTTTCTTGCAAACACCTGTAGCTGTTTCAGTTTTCTGGATCTGGAAGATTGTTTGATTTTTTTCATTGTCTGTTTTACTTTCTTGGATTAATATCAACACTGTTTTGCATGTGGCCACAAAAAAGTAAGGTTTCCTACTTCTACTGCTGCTTGTCATCTTGCCTATTACAATGAGTTTCACTTCAGGTGGCTTTAGGTTTTTTTCGTTTTGTTTGGGTTTTCTTTTTTTTTTTGAAGTTGCTGTTAGAATCTATTGTTCTGCGTTCTACACTGGACAATATTTCATGGTCCATTGCCTGCCCACAGCACTTTCATTGTACCTTGAATATTTAGATGCTGCAACAGAAGAGGATGAAATATGAAGGCTCAAACTTTTCCAGTTTGAGAGCCCCCACTAATTAAAATACAGTATTGTAAGTTTACTGTAATAAAAGGATTTTGAATTTATTTTGATTGCCTGGAGGACATGTATGAAATACTTCATAAGGTGATGAACAGTTTTACTGGTATTCAGTATATGGTTTTATCACTAGGCTCCTTCAGTGTTGCTAATATTAATGATTGTGTACATCTACCATTCTTCCTGTCGGGGAATAGAAAGTACAGAATGCAGCTGTGCTGCTCTGCCTGGCCAAGTGTGCATCTTGCCTGTGTATGCCCTGAAACAGCATCTTATAATTTCCAGACCATGTAAGTTTAGAGGAACATCCTTGAGGTAGTAAAGGAGAGCTATTAAAAATGTAGAGTGACTAGAGCAAAAAGTATTGCACAGTTATCTTGCGGTATGCTTGATTTTTGTGTACAGAGGCATTCTGAAGTAGGGAGGAGTACTAACCTACTGACATTTCTAAACCAAGCTTGTTCAGATGTAAGTGTATTTGAAGGGATCTGTGATCATTGAAATGAGTGGATCTACATAAATTTGTAACAGCTCAACAACTGTACTTCACCAAGGTTATTAATTGAAGAGGTGCTGATTGTATTAAAGGTGTTTCTGGTGAGCTGTGTAGTTCTTCATGTTCCTTAGTGAGTGTCACCTGGTTTTCTAAGCTTTAAGAGAAGGTGATTTTAGGTGATCTGTGGTGGTGTGAGAGAAGCACCTGAGTTCTTACCACTACAGTACAGAGGAGAGATATATATATTTTCCTAACTTCCATAGCATTTTGTTGACTGTGGTAAGATTCTCATTCTAATTTAAAATCTTTTTAGTAACTTAAAACTTTGCTCAACTCTAATGTGCCTATGGCATTTTAGTGTTCCATGTGTTGTCTGTGCATTGTGACCTGACTGGTACTGAAGTATACAGAGCCTGTGATGAGCCCTCTGAGAGGTACTGGGTTCCTGGGCTGTGTGCGCGCAGCCCAGGGGAAGTGGTCTGGTTCCCTTGGATTCCTCTTGAGGAAGAAGAGTGGCATGGAGCCACGTACTAGGCAGGAGAGGGAATTGCCCGTAGTAGGAAGGTTGCTGCTACCTGACACTGTGTTTCTGGCTATGGCTGCGACGGGTGAAGTTGCTCAGTTTCTTGCTTTGGTGGAGAGAAAGACCGGTTCTGAACCTCTTTAGCAGAATTAACTGTGGCAGCTTTGGACAGCTGGTGATTGTACTTACAACAGCTTTGTAGGCAAGAACTTGATGTCTTCTAAAATTAAACCAAAGATCAATAAAAATGTTTTCTCTGTAATTTAAGATGAAAAATCAACAGCATCTTTTTTTTGTTCCTCTGAAACACTTAAAGCTTTGACAGCATGAACATGCAGGGGCGAGAAAGTGTGCATGCATCAAAAAGTGAATTATGGTCCTGCTCCAGTAAAGTAGGTATGCATGGCCTTAAACTGTGTGTGTGTGTGGAGACCTGGTTATAAGTATACATGTAATGATATATTAAAGTACAGTGTGACTGGCCATGCTTACGCTTCTGAATCCACATTTAGCCTACTTAAGGACTGAGGATCTACAGAGCCTACTGAGGGCAGTGAATGCTACAGGTATTCTGCATATTAGTGTGCCACCTTGCTAGACATAGATATGGACTCAGCAGTGTAATATTAGATAATTAGGCTTGGGGATCGGATCTGTTTTTCCTTGTCTACACCAAGCCACCTAGCTATTTATGGATTTTCAAGAAGTTCCTGTCGAGAACAGGAAAGCGAAAGGCTTGTTTGTCTACTCATCTATAATGATCCCCTTTGCAACCTGCCAGAGCAAACCTGCTCGAGAATTAAAGCATCACCCTGGGGACGTACTTTGGGAAGATAGTTACAGGAGCATATCCAAAAAGGGAGAGAAACTGATGGAAGTGGCTGTGAAGTAAGCAGATGTGAAACAAGTGGACTGAATTGTTGATTTTCATCTCTTCACAGCATTTGCAAAAGCAAAGTGGATGGAGTAGAAAAATGTTAACTTTTTATTAAAAAGAGCAGTGTAAGTACAAGAAAGGTTCCCCTGCCTAATTTTTCATGAACCTTCTTCTTTAGTACTCATTTGCTAGAACTAGGTCTTCTCAAAAATGGCTGTTTCCCCTCCCCTGAGACTTCATAAAATAACAATGATTCAGCCGTTATTGGAGTATATCCTAGTATTAGGATAAACCATTGCTTGCTTGGAGTGTTAGTGTAACTATTTTGTTCCAGAAAATACAGCCTTCTCCTCTCCATAGGTGGGACAGAAATAGGCACTTTCCTACCAATCTGTGCTCTGTCATTTAGGAATAGACACTGCCTGAAGAAGGCCATGTTTTGTGAATTGCAGGGTCTAGACAAATTGGAAGTCAATCCTGACACATCATGCCAAGTATTAATGCAGTATGTGTATTTAGGAGGGGAAGGAGAGGTTCAGCCATTTTCTGAGGGGTAAGGATGTGCTTTACACAGCTATTGGTATAGTGGCACATCATTTTATGTACAAATTATCAAGCTCAATTAGATTTTTATTTTTGGCTTTCCCTTTACAATGATTCATTTCACCATTCAAACTCTGGTGTGTTTTGTTACAAAATTCACTCTTTTCCTGAGGGTGTGAGCTGACTGTCCTCAGCAGATGTTTAGTTTGATGTTTTAATTCTTGATCAGAATAAACCTGGTTAGCTGATCTCCAAGGGACTGAGAGTCAGAACCCTAACCTCTTCCCAATCCTGAACAGCTTTATTAAGTGCCACTGCTTCCTTATTTTATATGGCTTTATGTCTGTCTTTAATTATAGTCTGGTAAAATATCATCATAGCTGCTGAGTACTGCCTTGATAATCACAAGTTATTTTGTAAACAGGCTGACCCAAGTGCTGTATATATCCTATAGAGAGCACAGCTATTGCTAGAACCTCTTACTATTGAAAATCCTGTAGACAGGCCAAAGTTCACTTGCATATGACCACACTTTGTAGTGGTGGAAGGAAAAAAAAACGCAACGCAGTCTTGCTTTCTGGCAAAGGTACCAGTGTGTTAAAATACATGTGCTCTGCTCAGAAAAGTATTAACTTGAAAAAAAGTTTCTCCTAATGTGGAGAGAGTTTATTCTACTTATTAAAGCAATGCACTGAGTTTACACAGGTCAGCAAAATGCACCTGAGTTACTCTATGGTTTTAGGTAAATGGTTTGTCTTACTTGCCTATGTTTCCTCAGGAGTAAAATTAGAATAATGATCACTTAGTGAATAGTGTCATGAGGGTAAGCTGCTTCTAGGATGGGAATTTACCCCAGAAGAACCTTGTATAAAGAGCAGCTTAGTCTTGCTATGGTAGGACTTCTACTTCTGTGTATTTCAGAGCTTTATTTCAGAGAGATGATTGTATGCAACAGTTGATGACATTTTTAACACATAAAATAAGCTGTGGTACGTTACTGTGTTCACTGTTCTGCTTTAGATGTTAAGAGACTTCAAATGCTGAAAAAAATCTTGATTTGGTCAGAAAGTAAAAATTTAAAAGAAAAAAATCACAGATATTTCTTAAACTGTAAAAGTTTTTTAATTTTAAAGTATCTGTGTGCATATTCCTCTACCACTTTGAGTTTGAAGGCCGTTTTAGGATCATTTTAAAAAACAACAATCAACAAAGTCTATATGTTTTGGAAAAGCTTTAGGAATCCGAAAGGCTGCTTTGATGAGGGAATAACAGTGTTTTGTATGTTTTTTCTTTCTTTTAAAGCACAAATGATAATATGCAAAGAAAACAAGTGCTATGGGGATCTCAGATCGATTCCTTTAAACACAGTTCTCCTCTGTAACTGTTTGATTGTGACACTGCTTGTACAATCCCTTGGGAGTAGATTCCGGAAACAAAATCCTTCAAGAGGACTCTCTCTCTTCATCATCTTGAACAATACCTTTATCATAAATCCTGGTAAGAATTAAATGATGTGTGTGGGCCAGGTATTTAGATGGATCTTCCTATGCCTGCACAGCTGGGGTAGCATGAAGAAAGGCATTTTAGTGTCTGCACTTCTTTCTCCTCTTCACTTTTCCTTGTCCTTTTCCTCAAGTGTAATAATGATGTCTTGAGTACAGAGAGGAAGGGACAGACATGAAAACATCTGAAAGAATTTGCTTGTGAAGGCTGAGTCACTGCAGAGCACAGCTATAATGTGTCCAAATGGTGAGGAGCATGACTGTAGACAGGTGTTAGAGGTATATCACCACCACACTGGCTGAGAAATTACTTAGGGTTGTCGAAAGGGATAAATAGCAAATCAACAGGATAACAAGCATGATATTGAACTATCTTTATACATACTGCATTGAATTGTTCTGGGTGGAATACTGGGGAAAATTCCACAAAGTGAAATATTTAGAAAAATTGAGAAGATTCCCAAGAAGTGGGTTTGGCTTCTGTTGTCTGAGTCAGGCAGAGCTAGGCTGAGCCAAGCGTTATAAAACATAGCACTGGGACCACTTCTCTCCTGGAAGAGGAGGAGGCAGACTGGATGGCCTCGTACATTTTCTTGTATCATAGCTAGGTCGGTGAAAACAAATTTCACCAGGAGCTAAAAAAGGATTTTTATACCCATTAGGTTTTCTGTCTATGCTTGAAAGTACTTTACTTCATCCCAGGGCTCCTAAAGCTGTTTGTAAATATTTCATGGAGTTCAGAGGGTCTCTCCCACTTCAGTTGTTGCTTCTGCAGATCTGATGTTTGCCTTATGGGCTGTTTCAGTAAATAGGCTTTTAATGGTATTAGGAGCAAAAACCACCTGAGGTCCAGAAAGTCTAAAAACCATTCTAGTGCCACACGCAATGGTGTGTCGCCGCAAAGACGTAATTGCAAATGCATCGCATTCCTCAGTTCCCACTACAGTCTTGCCTGGATAAAAATGAATGGGGTCACTTGCCCCCAGACTTTCAAAATGGATGTCCAAAATGTGATTCCAGATTCAAGCAGCTACAGAAGTGGTCTAATTTTAGAAGCTGTGTGAATATTTACTATCTCCAGCTGGTATCAATGGGACTTACCTTTGAATAACAACTAGGTAAATCCTATGCCAGCATACCGGGTTGTAGTCCCCTTTAGCCTTTGGCTGATAGTGGTCTCTTCAGGACAGGACTGATGAAATATCATCTCTCTAGAGACTCTGTTATGCCTATGCATGCAATAGCTTCTTCCCCAGTGATATTCAGTGTTGATCAGAATAATATTAGGCTGTCTGGGTACCATGCATTGATTTCTGCGGAGAAGAGAGCTGCAGGTGGCTTAAGAAAAGCCTCATCCCCGAGAGAGTGGAGCAGTACAGCTGAAGTGTGCCATGCTGACATCTGGGTGATGCTGTCTTATTTACAAGCAACAGTCATTATGGACAAGGTGCAACATTTCTGATTTCTATACTTGCATGCAAAGGAGCATGTGTGTGACAGGCAGCATCAAGCTGCTGTTCAGAATATTTCTGGGGGAACAGCAGGCAATGATAGAGATAATCCAGGAGGTGTGAGGATATTGCATTCAGTATTGAGCTGGCTAGTTTACAGAGATGTTTATTATATATTTGGGGGGAGGGGGGGTAATTATTTCTGAGATGTCAGAGTTTATGCTGGCTTTTTATTTAAGTAGAAGACATATGACTGATATTTCAGCTGATGTTACTGAGTATTATGTTTAGTTTGCAGGCACAGGACCATTTACATGAAGGCTCCAACCTAAAGCGGTATTCAGCTGGCTTGCTCAAACTGGCACATTTGTATCGGAGAGGAACCCGTGAATGAGGCAGTGCAGATGCCACCTAGACAGACGATATTTCTTGCGTGAGTGGATGGGAGGTGACTGATACACAGGCTGCATGTGAGGCAGCATGTGTTATTTCTTGGCTGTCTGTCCTGGGTCTGTTTGGTGCAACTAATGTGCAAATGAGCATTGTTCGCAAGCTCTAAACTTCACAAATGCTTTTTGAATGAACACCATAACCCAGAAAGTATTAATTAGGCTAGGGAATATCAGAATCGTTACTGATAACTATAAAGTAACACTGCAGCCTCTTTATTTTTCTGCTTTTGCACTTAGTCATTCTGCTTATATGCTGTGACGTTTGCCAAAATACTGCTCCATTGCCTGACACCAATACAGCTAACAGTGTGATGTGTCTCTGTATGTTCAAATTCAAGTTGTTTGATAGCATCATCAGGTTTATTAATAAATATTAATGTCCTCTGAGGACAGATAGTAGGGTATTGACTAGGCATGCAAACCACTTAAAAACAAGATAAAACAAAGATCTAAGCTGGAGCCTTGCAGAATTCCTGCAGAGCGTGGGTAACAGAAATTGTGTTCATTTACCAAAACAAATGTGTCTTCTGGAGAGAGAAATTGTATCATATTAAAAAGGAATAATGATGTCCGAGGGCCTTTAGCATAACCACAAGCTTCAAGCAATCCACAGCATCAAAAACGTTGAGGCCATTGACCATTGCACCAGAAATTTTGCCTTTGGCCAAGTGCATACTCACAGGAACGATGAGAATATAGGAATGTGGTTCAGAGACTGTCCAAATTCCCACATGCTTGGCAGGCAGCTTGCCTTTATAGGAGAGACTAAATGTCTGTGAGGCTTGTGTTGTCTCGGTGGTAGTGAGGATTAAAAGACAAGGATGGATTATGAACTGTGATACTGACTCTGTCAGCAAAAGACACTTATGTTTAAATACATAAGATGTGTATATTACAATATAAGCATTCATTTTAAAAGGTTATCCATCCTGTTTGACCTGTCACTGAAGAACAATAACTCTTAAAACTCCAGCAATGTCGGATATTGCCCTGAAAAACCACAATCGGTCACTGTGTTCTCTCTGTCCCATGTCAAAGCTGCGGTTTCTGTATTTGATTCATATTATTGATTTAGCCTTTTTGGACTCTTAAAGTTTCCTTACTCCAGGCCAATACCAACCCTAATGGACTTTTTCTGCTCAGTGAAGAGGCTAGAAACCAAAAGGTGCAGTTACTATCTAAACTGTTATTAGATCAGAGATGTAGAGAGTTACCAACATGTCTGTAAAGTGCTGGAGAATAAAATTACAGCAGGTACTCAGGCCAGGGGAAGCTCAGCTAGCCTGAATATTATGAAGGAAAATCCTAAGACTGGAACATAATTGAACAGTCATTTTCTGAACAGCAAAATAACTTGTTTGAGGTGGTATCCTTTCCTGCCCTTTCTTCTAAGTCACTCAATTGCGTTAGTGGGTTTTTGTGCCTAAACAGGATGGTTTTGAGTTATGAATGTGATTGTTCTCATTGGAATAATAATGTGAGGAATCTAAAACTATTTAGTCCTTAAAGCTGATCAGCTTATCACTGTCCAACACAAAGGACTGAGAAATCAGATATCTGAACAAGCTGAATGCGTTAAAGGAATGATGAGGAACGCTAAGGTAACAGGAGGGTCTTGACTAATCTTCTCAAACGTGCGATTTGGTCCTGGTTTCAGTAAAGTATGTCAGGCAGGAAAATCAGTGCTCCTTACTCCTTTGTTTCCCTATTTTCATCTGCTTCTCATTTCCCAGGAGAGCCACATCTCCTCCTCCAGTGTCTACTTCTACTACGTTCTCTCTCCATCTAGTCTTTTGCCCCATCCCTTCCCCTCCTTTTCCACTGGCTGATACATTTGTTTTCTTAATAGTGGTTTCAGGGCTCACGCTCTCTCTTCGTGGTCCCATATATGCCACATCTGTCAGTATTTACACTACTGTTCAATAAAACATGTAGTTTTCTCAGCTTCCCATGCTAGTAAGCGAGTGAAGACAGGAAGCCAGCAGAGAGGCAGAGCACTGTGGTGCAGCACATACATTGCTGGACCCTGAAGTCGCTACTCAGATGAGGAAGGAAACAGGTTAGCATTTTGTTCTTGCGATGCTGAACAATGTGCAGGGTACAGAAGGGACCTATATGCGAAGTCACTCCCATGTCCCAGTCCCATCACCTTTCCTGCTCCCTGCCTCCCACACATTGCCTCCAAAGGAAAATGATTTGCTTTTTACCTTCTGAAGGTTTGGGCTGTGGTTTAGGGAGAGAAGAGAAACAGCTTTATAAGTAATGACTAAAATAAATTACGCTTGAATCAAATAAAAACTATGTAAATATTTCCAGTATCATTACAAGAAAATCCAGAATACATTATTATTTATATATATATATAAAAATGCTTGTTAGATCAACATTTCTTTTAATGGTAGAATGAAAACTGAATTAAGAACCTGGTGGATTCCCATTTTCTTCTTTTCTTCCTACTGCCTTTTTTCTCCTAGTCTCCACCCATCCTCATCACTTCTGCTCATGTATTTAATTCAAAGGCAAAGAACTATGAAGTCTCCATCAAGTGAAAAAAAATATGGATGAGATTGTTCATCTGCCAAGTTCAAATCACTACCTGAGTATTACCTGATTTCTCACTGAAGGTATGAATGTTTCAGGTTCAGCAGTGTCACAGAATGGTAAATCTCCTGAACTAGAAGTTCTCAAGAAGGTACCAAAGGAAAAAATATGTATGATCTGTACAGGAATAGTTTAAAGGGAAAAAAAAAAGAAAAAAAAGCAGCCTTGCTTTCTCTATTGCCTCACATTGAAGCAATCAGACAGTGATCACTAGAAGTATGAAAAGATGTATAGTATATCATAAAGCCAGTGGGATAATAAGCCAAAAGGTGCTAAAGAGAAGTGGAAAAAAAAAAAATCTGGGTTCTCTCCTCAAAAAATATCTTCAACATTCTTTTCCTGGAGAGCAAAGTAATTTTCTTAAGTATGTATTATTCTGACTAGTAATCAGAAAATGACTTAACTCTGGACAACAGCCTAATTTTTGTTCTGCTTCACATTTTCTGGCCAAGATAACCGGGAACATGACTGTTGTCACTAGTATCTGTGTTCCATCAACATCTGTATTTCTGCTGTTAAGATTGAGGATTAATCTGATATACAGTCAGTACCACTGCCTTAGATAGATGAAGTTGTGCACTTTCACTTCATACTACAGCATTTAAAAGTGACGTGTATTTTAATGTACTTCAGAAGATCTGTAATTATTTTCTCCTGGTGCTGAATTTAATCCAGCATTTTCAAATGTATATGGCCCAAGTGCAAATGCTACAATGTATGGGACAAATACTGTCTGTCCAGTGTGTGAAAAGGCTAAGCAGTTTTTGGAAATTTGGACAAATTTTAAGGGCACTTTAGACATGCAGAGTTTAAGATGTGTCGAATTTTCACACCACTTTAAAAAAATCAGTTTCTATTATCATACCAATATGCAAATTATGTAATTTTTTGATTAAGAAACTGGAAGGCTGGGGTTTTTTTTGAGATAGTCTTCTGTTGAAAGAATATCATAAATGAGACCAATATTAGGTTTCATCTAATATCTCTTTTGGACATTCTCATTTTGGAGCATCTCATTAAGATTAATTCTTTTTTGGGGGGGAAAGGATAAAGACGTGTTCAAATGCTCACGAGACAGTTTCTGTCAGGCAGCCATATTATTTTTTCTACTGACTAATTAAAACATAGTTCTCTGGAAATTCAGGTGTTGATTAGATCAGACAAATGTTCTGGTGGTGGGCAATCTAGCTGAAGAGTCTTTGTCTTTTAACAGCTGGACTTGTTTTCTGATCTGAATTAAAATAAAAAAATTCTGAGGAGGATCAAACCCCAGTGCATAACTAAGAGTTTGATGGGAGGTGGCAGGTTTTTTATTTACAAGTATGCATTACCTGCTGCAATACCAGATAAACTGGCTGCGCTGCATTGTAGGAATCAACCAGCCAGTGCCCCAAGTGGCCTCTGGATTTGATAACAGAAACCAGCCTGTCACATCTAGGTTATAAGTTTGATTTTGACCGATGTTGATAATGAAAGCTAGTCTCTGTAAAAGATGATGATGATATCAATTATCAGTAGATGGGATTTAATATCACCAAGAAATTGTTACAGCTATTAATGACTTATCTTCCATCATGACGGATTAAGCAGAGAGACCAAAGATGCCACCATGTGAAGGAGTAGGAAATTCCATTATCACCAGGTGTGGATTCCACCAAACAAAAGGGAAGTATAGCATAAATAGTAGATTTCTGTCTCCTTCCTACACAACTATCTTTTAAAATAGTATTATGTTCTTTATTTTAGGTGGAACACTGTTTTTTATCTCATGTATTTCAGGTGGTAACTCTGCTGTGTTCCCAGTTTTGGTCATCAGTTGTCAATATTAGAGTTTAGAATTGCAACTCTTCAGGTGGTACATCAAATGTAATAAGGAAGTCTAGCAAATATATTTTATGTGAATGCAAATCTTCTGAGAAAATCAGAAGCTCAGGAATAAAGGCATGCAATATTACTAAAAGCATTGGGAAAGGTATTACAAGTTACAGATTGATAGCAGTCAACTAAATCCACTGCTAGAATTATGCCCCAGACATAAATTGCTTAGGGAATAAAACAAGGGCTATGACTACACTCTGTACATTGAGACTAAATTATCCCTTGGTATAAATCTCATTGAAAAGAATGGACTTACTCTATTAGTTAACCCATATTACTCTGTTGGCTTTTCCACAACAGGCTGTGTGCTGGGAGAGCCATCTCATATTACCTCTGCTGCCTCTTCCTTCAAAGATAAGAGAAATTTGTCCCAGCGTTTAGTCCTCAGCATGTGCATTATTTTCCAGAGGCTGTGTGCGTTTTTCACTGCCATTACACATTCCCATCGCATAGCAGGAATCACTGATAATTATCCTCTTCATTAATGTGGCTATTAGAGAGACATTTCTAAACTTGGCGAGCTGCTTAGTTTGTTCATTTGATTCTCATATATTTGTGCAGCCCTTTTGTTGACTGCACTGCAGGCCACCAGTCGTAGGAAAACCTAGGCTCCTATCTCAGGAAGGCATAGCCTGTCAGATAATCAATTAAAATCCATTTAAACATTAACTAGATGATTTTGCTTATTTCTGTGTTCAGGAGGTGTTTAATACTGCATAGCTCTCTACAGGGAAGACCCTCAGCTAAATTCATGTCCGAGGTTCCTTCCCTCCGTACCACAGTGTCTGGTATTCCTGACTCTATCGTGTTTTTGCTGTGTCTGTACAGTAAATTGATGTTGCATTTATTTGCCAGTTACACTGCCAGTATCAAACTGAATTTGAAATGCTTTTACACACCAATGGCCCCAGCATGAAAGGTGAAATATAAACCTCAAATCTATCATCGGGATTATTACATTAAGAGTTGTATGGTTACATATTCACAACTGAAGTGAAACAAAGATAAGGATGTTTGCACTTGCATGGTTCAACTTAGTATTTCAACTGACTACCATGATATATATCAGGTTGACATAGAACAGCCTTTACCTTCTGTGAACTCTTGCTGCTGTTCTGGCAAATTAGCTTTTCTTTGCGATGCATTAAGATACTGTTACCAATTTGGCATTTATCATAAAGACCTTTTCAGCAAGGAAGCAACTTAAAACGCCTGATTTACTGAATGCTTTGTGTGTGTAAGCGGCATTTCGATGTTTGTGGCACACAGGGATATGACACAGGTCAATTTTTTACTTTAAACGGGGGCACTCTGCCACTTTTGGGGTAGATGGCCGTGGGCTCTGGGGACATGGCGGGAGCAGGCTTTGGGGGGCAGCTGTGGCTGCGGGCTCCAGCTCCTCCTCACTTCTGAGCTGGAGGGAGCGGCATTTCCCAATGCACCCTACCGACCCCCTTGGTTCTTCCGTCATTGACGCCAGAGGACCGAAGCCCCACGGCAGTCCCCCTGCGTGAGCCCACCTTTTTCTCCCCGGTAAGCCAGGCTGTCGGGGAAGGCGGTGCACATCCCGTCACGCAGAGAAGGTGCAGACAGGACGGACGCTCGTGTTCAGAAACCAGGATCCGCTCCCAGGCCTCCAGACAGGACAAGGCTAAACAGAGGGTAAGGGAGAGGTGTTACCGGGGAGAAGGAAGAGGTCCCGGTTCCCGCTGAGCTCCCCGCCAGAACCTTCCCTCGCCTGAAGCGCCCTGCAAAAACGACGCAGGAGCCTGTGGCAGCCCAAGGCCTAACTGCCATCCGTGGAAAAAAACAGGGAGGTTTTGTCAATCCCAGCGATCAATTATCGTAGTTGTTACTAGAGCAGGCACAACGTTTTCACAGGAAAAAGTGACTTTTGGAAGCGTCGCTGTCGCTGTCGCACGGCGGGTGTTTGTAAAGATTTACCTCAAAACGGCAACGCTACTGTTCGTCAAAGGGTGCCAGACCGGCCGAGGGTCTGGCGCTCCCTCTCCCCGCCCGGCTCTTCGCCGCGCTCCCGCTCCAGCCCGCACCGCACGTCAGACCCCGCTCGCTTCTCAATTCACCCCCGCCGGC
>NW_010972642.1:10212930-10301243 GCF_000737465.1 Haliaeetus leucocephalus
TTGCCCCGTCCCGCCGCGCTCCGGCCGGGGGCGGGTGGCGGCGGCGGTCACGG
Organism: Haliaeetus leucocephalus; assembly: GCF_000737465.1. Classification (NCBI taxonomy): domain Eukaryota; kingdom Metazoa; phylum Chordata; class Aves; order Accipitriformes; family Accipitridae; genus Haliaeetus; species Haliaeetus leucocephalus. Next base: position 10,212,984 of record NW_010972642.1, read on the forward strand.
TCTGGTTTCAGACGAGCCCACCTGCGCGGCCCTGCTGCCAGGCTGGCTGTTACCTGGCGGCTGTGGCCGGCAAAGGTTTTGGGGGGGGGGGGGGTTGTAGTCGGTGTCCCCCGACGGCTTTGAAACACTCAGAACAGATTTTAAAACCGGGGTCGGCCACGGTTGGTTGGTTGCTTTTGTGGGTGCTGGGCTCACCGTTTCTGCACGAGGAAACGTTAACGGACGGGGCACTCCGCAGGCACTGAGGGTGTCAGGCCTCTGGTGCGTGTGCATGTGTCTCTTACATACTTCCTGTGTTTTGGGGCATATTACTTAACTTCCCAATCCCACGGAGAGCGGGCAGTACTACCTGTTTTGCTAGGGTTGAAGCGTAAGCTGCTAATGCTTCTGAACCCTTTTTGGAAGGTGGAATAAAATGTGCCGTAACAGCGCAAGGTATTTTGCAGATTCGAGAACTGTAGGCATAGAAGTCGGAAGGAATTGCCAAATGCCATGCATTAAGTCTGTTCTGGAGGTAAATACAGATGCCAGAAGCTCTGCCTTCTTGTTCCGAGCGTTAGTTGCTGAAGATTATTTTGGCTCAGCTTTCCCGAGTGTGCCTGTGTAATCGGTACAGGACCTCTCATCTGTGAGCAGAGTCTCATGGCCCTGTGAGGTGCCGAGCCCTCCAGGTAGCGGCTCCTTGCTACTCTGGGGGGAGAGCCTCTAGCAGGGAGAATGAGCTGGCTTCGGTCATCAGCTCACAGAGGGGCCCAGTTTGTCTCCCAGCTCACTAGAAAAAGACTTATCTTTTTATCCATTTTGTTTATAATAGCATAGTGGATTATAGTGGAATTAATGAATTGAGGAGTTTGACAAGTACTAGATCTCATGCTGGGTAGACGGCCAGAAAGGAGAAATAGGGAAGGAGTCTGCCCCTATCGATGCTAGTGAGAGGCGAGATTGATTCCCGCATCTTAAGGAGCTACTGGCTTACTTGCTGAAGGCAGGCCAAACTCAGCAGTATATATGTATTTTACACATAACCAGCAGGGTGATTAAATGCTTTGAATAATGCAAGTCCAGTCTTAAATTTCCTGAGTAAGGAAAAACTCTCAACTGGTTGAGAAACCTTGAATACCTCAAGAGGGGGGTTTAGCAAATGCTTTCTTTTAGCAGCAAGATGAGGTTAAAAAGCTTCTTGCTGACTTTTATCACCCAGATTGTGCTGCTGCAGCTGTGCATGGAACTGAATTTCTGTTATTTCTGCCATAAAAACCCAAATCTCTGTGGAGTTGTTTCCATAACTGGTTTGTATTGTGGCCCTAGAAACAGTAATATCAATACAGCTGACCTGGGTAAATAAACTGCAGTGCAGGAGAGAGGAGAGGGGAAAGCAGTGGCAGGAGGCAAGAATTTTTTAAAAAGACCAATTTTCATACCAAGGGGAATGTTTGTGAAACTGCAGTAAGTCACTTGAACTTTAGAAATATTTTAGCCTGCGTCAGTTATTAGATTTGACTCCAAATGCTAAATTCTTCTCCCCCTGCCCTGAATATCTTGCATCCCTACATGAGAGATGGAGAGAGAGGCAGTCTGGTATCTGGAACACCTGCCAACCAGAGAGGTTGGTATGTTGCAGGTATGGGTGCATATATTCAAGGTTAGGAAGCGTGTAGGGGTATTCTTGTATTATTTAACAGCAAACTTCTTATACATTGGAAGTACTGAAACACAGAAGTCTAAGGCAGAGCTGGTGCTAGAATTTTTATTTTCTGATGTGGTTTAGTTCTTTAGTTAGCTAGTTCTTTCTCAAGTCGTAAGTCATTAAATCTTGTTTACTGTGTAAGTATACTCATTACTTCATCTAAACCTGTACTTTTAATAAAGTTCAAGACCAAAAAATTGCTGATACAGTTAAAATGGAAACTATCCTTAATACTGAAACAAGCCAACCTAAAGTGTAATGCAAATGCAAAGTGACATAAGTCAGAAAACTACTGAAGTGCTTCTGACTGACTCATGGCTCTAATGAAAGTACATGTTCTAGTGTTTTGTTTCATTCCTTCAAGACAAGGTAAATCTAAGCTTTAAAAGGAACCTGGCTGTGGAAGCCTGTCAAGGAGCATAACCTCACTTATTTTGGGGGGGGTACCTGGAAAGGTTTAGTTCCCTATAATCTTTCGGGAACTGCCATCCCGATATCCAGAAGGAAAACCTTCAGTTCTGTACTCAGTGTCTAGTCTTAAAAGAGAGGTGGACAACAAGAATCTCTGACAGACCTTGAAGTAGTCTTACACAAACTTTAAGTTGGAGGCCTTTGGTAAAGGAGGTATTCTATATCAAGATTGTAATCGAATGCTTCTGTGTTGGTTAAAACAACCTCAACATTGCTTATGCATTCAAGGGTTGGGGTTTTTAAAAACAAGTTTAAGCCATGCCATTCAACTCATGACCTGTTTTTAATCAAATAATGGATTTAGTTCTTCAGAAGTTGCCTCAGTACCCTAACTGCTGATGCTAAAAATCTTCTTCCCGTAACGAAGTCATTGCATAAGAGCATAATAATTGCTAAAGCATTTTTTTCTGTATTACAATTCAAGATTAGTAAGAGTAACTGCACATGAACTCAAGATAGTACATTTAGGAAATAGGTACTTCTTGGAGGCATAAGGATTTGAAAAGGGTAGGGGCAAGTGACTTTAGCAGAAATTTTCCTCCTCTGCTCGCTGTTCAGTTGCTGGTGTTGGGAAGCCTAGGATGAGTGCTGGCGTCCAGAGGCACGTAGGTTGGCTTCTTCCCCAGGATGAATTCTCAGGACAAGAGATTGTTTGGATGGAGGGCTTTCAGAGTGTTACAGGGTTGTTGATATAGTAAGGAGTTGCGTGACAGCTCGGAGGAAAGGCTCTGTTCTTTTTGCTAGAGATTATTTACACCAATATTAAATAATTCAAATGGGATTTTCTGTACCTTTGTGCCCTGAACTGCTCTTTGGAAGACAAAAATTACTTTGAAGGCTGTGAAGTGAGGGCCTGAGCTGTTGGACAGTCGATACTTTTCTAGATGGCAACGCTGGAATTTGTCCTGCATGAAGTTGTATATTTAGAAACCTTAATCTTATAAAACAGGTTTAAGAAGAATAAAATGCATAGAATGAAAAGGTGCCTCTAACCTTATAATATGAAGTAAGTGGTGGGTTCTCATAAAGTAACGTAGGTACACCGAGGAAAAACTGGCGTTGTTTTTGTTGCAGTAACATTTAGGGAACCTGTCATGCTAGGAATTAAAATAACTCTCCTTTTAAGTTTCTATTTCTCTGAAGATTTTACAATTAAACGTGCTACTTACTTGGAAAGTTGAAACAATATAAGCGGGTTTTTTTACTTCATTGCTTTTGTAGTTTTGGGAATACATTTTATGTTGAATCTCAATTATGTTTCATTGCATTTGTGTTCAGTGATTGAGCTGACTTTATAGTCTGTGAATGACATCCTATTTAATTGTGAGGACAAGTTAAACTTTAGCTACAAGATGCTTCATAACCAACTAATATTCTGCAGGAGTATATCTCAAAAGATAAGTGAAATAATTCTTTTGTTTTGCACAGCAGAGGAAAGGCCTTAGCTGAATACTATGTCTGACTTCGGGTCACAGGTTCTGGAAATACATGGTCTAGTAGGGGAGAGCCTAGAGAAGAAAAATAGGGGTGATCTGGGGTCTAGAATATCAGAGCTTTGAGGAAAGACTGAAAAAAATGTGGTTATTTAAAAAAGAAATGGAAGTTGTCAAATCTGATGCAAAGAAGAATTCAAATTACTTGTTCTCGAGGCTTGTGGCAATTACTATCAGAAGTACCGCGTTTAAATGGTTGCACATTACTATTAGACCTTTTTCTTCATAGTGAAGCGTGAAAATAGACTCTCTTAACTCATTTATAAAATGTCCGTTAATAGATTCCATCACCTCCACAGGCAAACATATGTCAGGAGTGATGGGGGAAAGTTGATCCAAGTGTAGAAAAGATGATGGCTTTGATAACCTCTTGGTTTTTTTTTTCCTTAGGCTTTTTATGATTTATTTGTGGCAAGGTAGATCGAACGTTAGAACACAACCTTGAAATACTTGAGTTTAGCAGGGATATTAAAGAGATTTCTGCTTATGATGTTTTTCCCAAAAGGCAATAGGATTAACAGCTCTGTCCTGTGGTAGCTTCTTTGATTACACAAAACTTGCTTAATGGAGTAGTGGCTCCTTCTGAAAAGTGTTGATGTCTTGGGAGGCTTGTTTCTTGTCTCTGTGGATATCTGCAAACTGGTTGGATACGAAGTGTTTGGTACTGAGTTTCTTGTTCATTTATGTTGTTACTTAAGCCAGTAATGCTATTCCCATTTTTATTTTGTTGTAGTTGTTAAACTCGGAGACCTCTTATTTTTAAAGTGGTTCTAATAATAGCCTTCTTGACACTTGTTTAGCCAGGAAAGGCAATTCTTTTGTTGCATGCAGTTAAAAATACTGTAGACCAAATAAGATTTGTTTGGTTTTTTTTATGGAGATATCTTTTGATGATAGCTGTTTATAAAAACAAACTGAAAAAAGCCCAGATTTCCTTAAAGCTCCAATATTCCACTATGTTTTGTTAGTTTGTAACAGATCTATAGTTCAGTTTTATTTTTCTATCTATAGAAAACTTGACTGCATTAAATATTTTGGAGGGAATTTATTAGAGGGAAATATAATTTTATTTGTACTTCCAAGGGAAACAAAAGAAGGTTTCAAATAATCATGACATTGCTAATTCTTTTCCAATCCAGCCTTACACAGAAGCTGTTTCAGGTTTAAGAGGTTTTTTTGGAGATACTTTTTGGCCAAGTGTAAGTTTTATGTCAGTTTTATTTTCAGTTTGAACCACTCACTTTTGAAGGGTGGTGTAATGTACAGTATAGTAGAAATGCTCTGTCATAACCGTAGTCGCTAACGGTTGCTGCTGCTCCCTATCCCTGCAGCTACGCTGAAGTCAATCAAATGGTGCTCAGCCACCCAGAGCAGGAGGTTTTGCCGTTTCCTGTGCCTGCGTCGGGCCGCTCAGCCAGATCTGCTCCCTTGTGCCAAATTAGTACCACGTAGGTCCTTTCCTACGCTGATTCAACTCACTAACACTGAAGAAAATTGGCATCGCTTTTGCCAGGTTAGTTTTCCGCAAGCTTAGCGAACTGAATCTCCTCAACATGGCACCCAATGAGCTCCAAAACTCTTGCGAGGTAGGAGACAAAAAGGAATGTGGTTAGGGGGAGTAGTGGTAGTATGGTGGGGGTTTTCCCCCCTCCTTTTTTTTTTTTTTTCTTTTTTTTAAGATCATATTTGTCCCATGAAACTGCACTGGCCTTCATTTAATTTTTTATATTTGAATGGGAAGTCTTGTTCAACTGAGGCTTCCTTAGCTGGGCTTGCCAGGTTTAGATCCTGATGCATTAGATCTTTATGGTCTTGAGCTTCCCATGCTAGGTTGTAACAATCTTACTTGGTCTCTCTGGGTTGCTTCTGAGCATACCTTTCACAGAAATGTGATTACATGCCATAGTTTTTCCAGTGTGCCAGGGATGTGGAGGTCCTCTATGAGGTTCTTGTACACTAAATATAGTTTTCCAACAGCTTTGACCACATGAGAGTTCTAGGTACAGTATTTAGTTTTTTGAAGTGTGAGATAGTTTTCATAATTTTCAACTGTTCACACATCAGTGTGTGTGAACGCAGCTACTTTCTCATAGTGAGCGCAGGACACGAGTCAGTATGCAATATACGTGTTTCTTTGCTTCAGCTTTTTTATTCCAGTTGCTCTTGAGCTTTTTGGGCATATAATGGAATCCTCCTAATCTTCCCTTCTGTGCACAGCTTCTTTCCAAAACGATAGAATACATATTTGTGCAACTGATTTCCTCTTCTGTGGCCAGTGCTAAAATTAAACAAGGCTGCCTGATGCAGAATTACGTGCCTTTTCTTCTTTTTTTTCCTGTTTGAACCCCTTGCTGCAAGTTTTTGGCTTGTTACGCCACCTTTTTAGCATATGTGCATTTTGAAGGAGGGGCAACAGTGCCTTTCTTTATTCTGTTTCTGATGACATTTTATGAATGTGGACCCTAGCAAAAAAAGGTGAAACAGGCAAAGGTCTAATTTTTAACCATTCAGGCAGGAGTTTTCGGGGAACAGTGCTGCCAGCTGTCATCACACCGTGATACTCCCCAACCAACGTGAACATTAAAGATCAGAAAACAGAACCTGTGCTCTTTTCAAAATGGAGCTTGTTGTGCAGTGTGGGTATAGTGCTCGGTTTCAAATGGATTCTCCACACTATTGATATTGAATTCAGGAGATCATAGGAATATGTTTGGGCACTGAAGGAAGCTTTTCATTTTCTAAGGTTCTGATCAAGTGAAATATTTTTGTGGGTTCTCCCAGTATACCTGCAAATAATTTGGTATGAAGAGGCAGTTCAATTTCTACATGAAGGGTACCAACTTTCTTTAAAATCTTTCTTCTAGGAGGCAAGGAAGTAAGGTTGTTAATGAACAAAATGTACTTACTGTTTGAAAATGTGTTGCGTAACTAAATGGCTAGGAATTTTTTTTACTGCAAAAAGGGGGATACCAGCTCTAATATCTTCATCTGTTACTTAGTGAGGCTCCTTAAACAGTATAGTCATTAGTAAAGCTGTTGTTAAATACACTGATAAGTAGTAAATACTTTTCAAATGCAGTTACACTGTGTTCAGTCAACATTTTCTGACATTTGGAGCACAGGCTTGGTAACTTTTTTTTTTTACTTTATTTCAGATAAAGGGATTGTTTTGAGGGTAGGCATTTCTGAAGTCTGAGTAGTGTGTCTAGTTTTTTTAATCTCTCTAGTTATTCACTAAAGGTGTTTGAAAAGCACTATAAGATCAACATGAAATAAATAATGAAATAAAATACATCATTATGACTTCAAGAAGCTGGTAGTATCTAGGTGTTTGAAACTGGATGGTTGTATATTGGTGCCTCAATCTTTGAACTGGTTTTGTGAAATTATGCATTAAATCTTAATAGGTCAAACATTCTCTCTAATTAGTTGTAAGTAATGTAGATTTAAATGTGAGTCTTTAGCATCGTCTGAGGTAGCTTTCAGAAAGGATTTCTTTAAGGATTCTCGTAATTTTGCTAGATTACAATTTGTAAGTGCTAATAAAGTCTTTTATGACGTTTTTAAGCTTATGTACATCGTTGAAAATTGATGTAACTTTTTCCAGTCTCTTGATTTGGTAGTTATAGGTTATAAGTCTTGCAGCAGGTTTTATGTACTAAATAGTTCTCCAATTTGATCAGCTGAAGTTTGACTGAGTCAAATGAAAATGGCTTTTTCAGCGGGGTTTGGATTTTTTTCAGTTTTCTAAACTAGAATGTTTTCAACATCCTTCCATGGTAGCTGTTGTATCTTGGTTTGGATTTTTTTTTCTTTAAACTCTCGAACCCTACAATGAGTGGAAGGGAGCCAATTCTACCTTTTAAATGATTTCATTTTTCATGTTGGTACTAGAGTTACTAAGGCAGCATGGTCCGCTGAGTAGAACATGGAATGCTGTTTAGGAGAATGTGGTTTCTGTGGCAGTTTCTATTTGTGACTGTTTTCTGTGACTGGGAGCAAATTACTTGTGTTTTGCAAATAAAAAAGTACATTTGCTGTATTTCAGGTTTTGAGACCTGTTTCTGATAAAAATGGGATACCTCAGTTACTTTATTGGATCACAGATATTTCTGAACAAACAGAATATATTTATACTTGACTAACAATTCCAGCTATCTCTTGCATTTTCTAACTGGTTGGTGGAAAACACATGCACAGTGTAGTAATAGTTTAGTGGTGGAATATTGCAAAGTGTATAACAAATTATTTTATGGATTGATAACATGAACTTTTAAATAGGTGCTGATTATCTTTTCTGGATAGTCTAATTAATTGTGTGCTCTGGCAAGGATTGAGCAGAATAAGTTCTGTAGTTCAGCCGAGACTGAGTTTATTTGTTTTGTCATTTTAATTAACGTGACCCAAGCTGTGTAAGAGCTCTGCTCAACTAGCGTTTGCTTCTTATAGGCAATTATTTTAATTAGCTGGTTGGCTGCTTGCTTTCCATCACAAATATGACTTGTCTTCAGCTTAAGGTGTGTGGAGAAATAGTCTGGTGTGTATGCATGATAGTCTTTTTTCAAATTTCACTGCTGTGTGGATTTAACACATCAAGAGTCTGTGGTGGTTACCTCTCTAAAGCAAAAGTGCATTCTTAAATAAGTTAGGAAATCTGGATAGGGGTGTTTTTCCCTTTTTTTCTTCTTTTTTTTTTTTAAAACCTGAGACTGTCTAGGAAGAAGTTGTTAAAGTCATAAATATAAATACAGTGAATTGTACAAGAACTTGATCTGTGCATGATCCTCATGACTACTGAATTAGTACCAAAGTGAATAAAAGAGACTAGTAGTAATGCAGCACAAAAGCCTTGAGGAATGTGGAATTAAAGATTTAGTTAGATCAAAGAAAGCTGTGCAACTGGTGGTTAACGATTTAAATGAAGGATACAGGCACCTTTTATTTTTCACACTCTGCTGTTCTTCTGTGGTAGAAAACATTTGTTACCTTTCCTTTTTATGGTGCTTGGAGGCAAATTCTACTTAGCAGCAAGCAGCAAAGATGGCAGGTGATGGAAAAAGTCAGGGAATGAAAGAGAATTGAAACTTAAACTGGAAGGCTGCTGCTTCTTCATGGTAGCCTGAATCCATCTAACTGTGGGCTGTAGAGAAGAAAGGTGACTTTTTGCACCAGCTCAGGTGGTCGCTGGCTCCTTTGCCAAGGTGTTTCAGCACATTGGACTGGCAGAAAACTAACCTTGACAAAGAGAACAATTTTCTGCTTGTTTAGTGTACTGAAATATTTCAGCTGAAGGTTTAAGTTCTGGAGAAAGAGAACAGGGAACAGGGAAGGGAAGGGAACAGGGGTAAACAGTCAAGGACAATATGATAATTGTACCCACCTTCTAGGTTGATGTCAGCTGCAAAGCAACCACTGCCTAAGACTCTTGGTGACTTTGTTCTTATAGAGAAACTGCTTGGTTACGTTACAAGGGTAGACTTTATTAAGCTTTATCCTTTACAGATTATCATTGTATTTAAAAAAATATTTTTAAACACTTGTAAAAAGTAAGGAACATTTGAAGTCTGAACTCCTTTTGTTAAAGAGGAGGCAGCCTAAGAGGCAAAGGTCTGACAGACTGAAAGGGTATTTATTCTGCTTTAAGAGTGGAGCTGAATGATGAGTAATTCAATTTGCATTTAGAATTAAACAAAAGAAAATAAATAGATTACTCTCAGCTGCAACTGATGGTTTGCAAATAAATGAAAGATGCAAGAATATTAAGTAAAAACTAAGTGTTAGTAATACAAGGATTTTGTGTGGTGGAAGTCCTCTCGTAAAGAAAGCAAGTCTTTATTGAATGTGTTTGTCTTAGAATCACAGACATAGTCTTCCACTTATTTTTTCAATAGAGTTTCTGCTGCTAACTCCTCAAAGATGATACTCTGATACTTGAGCCTTAACTTGGTCAGATGTTTCCTAGTTTTTTGGCATAGGGACATTGTTGCTGGATGTTTGGTTTTGGTGGGGTTTTTTTGCTTAATGGGAACAGTGTCACAACAGACAGTTGAAAACCTGCATTACTGGTTACAGGAGGTTAAGAATTGGCCTTTCCGTCCTAAAAAAATATGTTACCTGTTAAATGGAAAATAGTTTTTATCTTAAAGCCTTTTTAATATTTTACTAGCTGCTGTGCTTACAGCAGATGCCTGCTGATCACATTACTGTATTAGCTGACCTAGTTATGATCCTAGTCATTAGACAGGATGGTACAAAAAATGTTGTATCTTTTCTTGAAGATTTTCTTTCTTGAACCTACTGTTGTACATATTCACCAAGGCCATTCTTCATCAGTCTGTAAAGAGATTTTTGTGGAAAAAGAGGTGCTGGCTCCTTTTTCTCTTGGCTACAGTAACTTCTGTAGATGATGTTGTCCGTAACTAATTTACTATTCTGTGATGGTAAATTCTACTGGACTCATTCTGAACTGTCTAGCTAGCCAACAAGGAAAATACACTGTCAAAATTTGTGTCTCAGACATTGTAAAGGAGCTGCAATAAAAATGATTCACCAACATTAATAAAAAGTTGGGGAAGATAAACTAGGAAAGGCAGCCTCAATGCTGATGGTCATGTCACTTGTGTAAACTCTGATGTGAAATCCATTGCAATCTGGTTTTCAATTCAGTAAAGTTTTTCAGCTGTTAGTATTTTTCACACGTGTTTATTAAAAAGTTTAATTACACTGTTGAAAACGTGGTAAGCATGAAGAGCCAGCAGAGAGTAGGAAAAATGCAAAAATTAACACAGTGGGTGTGCGAGTTGAGAGAAGCTTCCACTGAGAGACAGAGAAGAGCTAGAGCCTGAAGTATAGGAGGAAGGAAAGGACTATCCTTCCCACTGTATGTGCATATTCCAATGGATGACTGCAGAAAATGAAAAGCAAGCTTTCTAAGAGGCAAGAGGACTGGCACCATTCAAGGTTGATGGGGGGGGGAGAGAATCTCAAGAAAAGATACCAAATGTGAGGAAGAGGTAACAGTGATTTTCAGCAAAGAAAATGGAAGATGCAAACGCTACATCTTGACATGCGAATGCTGAGGTGGGGTGCTCATATGTCCTCTTGCCTCTCATTCACTCTAACACTTCACTTTCAAGTTAAGACATTAATCCGGCTAAGAACGATCTCATACATGACAGCTTTCTGAAGCATTTTCTGACAAAGTGTATCCTAGCTCAGTGGACCAAACAACTGAAGTGCTTATGTATGAAAGAAGCCTGAAGGGACTGATTAGAATAGTATTGGATAGGTATTGATGATTTTGTCCTACTTATAAAACAGTTTCCAAGTCAAATGGTGAATATTTTTTTTTAAATTTTTTTTTCAAATTACCTAGTTGGTTCTATCAAAGTATTCTCCATCATCACCAAGTGCGATAATCCAAATGCAGGAAATACTGTGCCTGGACAAATAATGGCTTTTTTTTCTTTACAGAATAGATTTGAATTTTTGGATGTCTTCTACCAAATGTAAATCAGACAGCTTAGAGTTGGGATGAGCTGCAAGATTTAAGTACTGATGCCAGGTGCAAAAAGTATAAAAGATAGTTTGCTTTGTGCTGTCTCAGGCACTGTGTATTTTGACAAGCAGCAAAGGATGTGAAAATAACTTTGTGGCTTATAGCCTTGCATTTGTGGAGCCATAGTCTTCCCTGAATAGAATGGATTTAGGCTTCTACTGTATCTGACTTGCCTCTGGCTTGAAATAGGTCATCATCTTTATTACATTGCAAGGGAGTGCTTATTTGCAAAATTAATGCACGGTTATCCACAATAGGCAGATACAAGTTGATATATTCCAGTATATCTGGAATGTTTCCAGACTTCTGGCTGCCTGTGTCCATGTTAGCTTGTGTCAGCTTCCTTGTGTCAGCAGCACTAAAAGGAGAATCAAATCTAATCTCTTGTGAAGGAGAATAACCTTAACCTAATGCTACCAGATAGGACAGAAAAATTTATTTGAGGCTTTTTTTGGAAAAATGGTAAGGTTATCCAAGCTCTAAAGGATTCATTACTTTTTCACGGAACTACAATTAAACAGTGTGTCTCTATGCTGGTTTTGGCTGGGGTAGAGTTAATTTTCTTCACAGTAGCTGGTATGGGGCTACATTTTGGATTTGTGCTGAAAACAGTGTTGGTCATTCAGGGATATTTTCGCTCCTGCTGAGCAGTGCTCACCCAGAGCCAAGGGTTGTTCTGCTCCTCACCCCACCCCACCAGCGAGGAGGCTGGGGGGGCACAAGGAGTTGGGAGGGGACACAGCCGGGAGAGCTGACCCCAACTGACCCGAGGGATATCCCAGACCATAGGACGTCATGCTCAGCATAGAAAGCTGGGGAAGAAGAAGGAAAGGGGGACGTTCGGAGCGATGGCGTTTGTCTTCCCAAGTCCCCGTTAGGCGTGATGGAGCCCGGCTGTCCTGGAGATGGCTGAACACCGCCTGCCCATGGGAAGTGGGGAGTGGATTCCTGGTTTTGCTTTGCTTGTGTGCATGGCTTTTGCTTTACCTATTAAACTGCCTTTATCTCAGCCCATGAGTTTTCTCACTTCTACCCTTTCGATTCTCTCCCCCATCCCACCGTGGGGGAGTGAGAGAGCGGCAGCTTGGGGCTTGGTTGCTGGCGGGGGTTAAACCAGGACAGTCTCAAATAGCCATGCCCCTTCCTGTGGGAAGGGACTGGACTTGCATGTGGACAGTACTAGGTGCATTGCAGACTTACTTCAGAATACATTAAGATTTCTAGCAACTGTCTCTTAGGCTGGCATTGATTTTCATTTTTCTGCAAGATGCTTGGCAGTTGTGGTTTTATGGTTTTCTACAGGTGTGGAGTTTTATAAGTGTAATGGAGTGCTCATAAGAGTAACAAAAAGTAGGTCTGTTTTTTCTTAATGACCAGCAGGTTTCCTTTTACTTCTAGAGGAAAGTGTGAATAAAGTGTGGATAAAGGGATTACTGTGAGATCTTGCGGAAGGAATGGTATTAGTGTGTATGCATTTAACTTGAAAAACTTGGTTTTATTCTGTTGTCTAGGAACAAGCTCTTTGGTCCAGAACTGATTGCTAAAAGGATTCCATATTTCATGTTTTTGCCATCTCTGCTGTTAGGTTGTTCTTTGCTGCTGTCCTGGAATGCATGTCCTTATGGGGAATGAGACACTTACTAAAATCTTAGGCAATTTTTGTACACTTAGGTTTTATTTGGACAGTTGAAAGAAACCTGTATGTCTGTGAGTGCTACTGAACTCAAGAGATTTAATTCTTAAGACCTAGTGTTTCAGGTTTTTTCCACAGAGATGATGGGGATATGTCTTGCTCAAAGCCTGTAAGGCTGGGCTGGTGCACATGATGCAAACTTAGCTGAGATGAGTTATCTGAACAGGCAAGTCTGCAAGGAGAAAAGACAGGCTGAAGTTGCTGGCTCTGCTGGCTGTGTAAGTGCAGCAGGTATGGTGTATTTTTTGTGAGGCAGAAGCTGTGGGCACTGTGGTGTGCAGAAGCAGACATTTTCAAGTCGCATGAGGTCACTTGCACAAAGCACCAGTTCCGAATTCCAGTTAGGAAAAGGCTTGAGTTCCTTCAATTGAATTGAAGTAGTCATAGATCCTGCATAGTAGGATGCAATATATTTGCACAGGGGTTGATTCTCAAGGAGCTAGCTAGTTAAGGGTTGCTCTGGACCACAAAAAACTGTATAAGTATATTCACTGATATGGGAAGCCAGAAGGTAAGTTTTCTATAAGTGAAAATAAGTAGAAGTTGCCACATAAAGGGAAGCTGTGAAGCTTGGAAATTTGCCATGGCATCTGTGTTCTTGTGCGTACTTGATTAGGGATAGAATATGCTAGTCAATACTAGATTTGTGAAAGTTTTTTCAGCTTGTCAGAAGACTTTTGATGAATATGGCACACAAAATAGGTTTTCCATTTCTGTGAGCAACAAGTAATGATTTGGTGCGATGGTTGACTTTGATAAATTTCCTTCTGCCTTCAGCGTACTTTTAACTGTGTGAATAGCCTTTCTAAGATGATAGAAATCCATATTAAGTTTGGCTGTAAGATTCACTTGTGGAAAGGCTCTTGGTGTAGTGCACAGATGTATAGTAAGTAATTCAGGGCACTGTTTTCAGCTCTTCTGAGCAATGTTGTCTTCCATTAGACTTTAATTTCAGCTTCTTCAGGTGAAGACATTTTTTACCATAGCCTGGCAGCTGGCAGTAAGTTTGAATTTTTTTTTAATTATTTTTTTTATGTTTAAATTTTCTTCATTTGTCACTCAGTTTTTGCTCTTGTCATGATATTAACTTAGCAGGAAGATTTCTGCCCTTGTTAGAGGCTGTTTGATTCTCTTTCCAACATCTCCTAAATAACATGCTTCCGTTGTGCATATTGCTGTTGCTCAGTTATGTTTGTTATTCAGTGTCTTTACTGTAAGAGAAGAGAGAAGCAAGGTTGTGGTTATGGACACAAAATAGAAAATAATGTACGAGCAAGGAAGCTATTCATTATCAATCTTTAAAAAAGTATTGGGAAACTTACCTGACAGTTCATTCTACTCGGCCCTGGTGAGGCCACACCTGGAGTGCTGTGTCCAGTTCCAGGCTTCCCAGTACAAGAGGCATATGGCTGTACTGGAGAGTGAAGTCCAGTGAAGGGCCAGAAAGATCATTAAGGGTTGGTGAAAGGAAGACAAGTTGCTCAGGGAGGCTGTGGAGTCTCCATCCTTGGAGATACTCAAAAGCCATCTGGACGTGGTCCCTCCTGCTTGAGGAGGGGGTTGGACCAGATGACCTCCAGAGGTCCTTTCCAACCTCAACCCTTCTGTGATTCTGGGTTACTTTGTCAGTGAAGCATCTTCCCTCCCCACCTTCCCCATTGCCAGGCATTTAAGTATAGTAAATTGTTGATACTGGTTCTGGTACAGTACACGTTGAGGAAAACTTTTGGTGGGTGAAATTACCAGAATGACCAAATGACAGAAGTTGTGTTAAGTACTAATGAAACCTGTTTCTGAAGGTAATCCTGAAATGATTTCTTAGTTTGCCAGAAATTTTCTGTATACGCACCCAGGTTAACAGCAAGTTACCAGTTACACAGTAACTAAAGATCCTAAACTCTTACAGTGAACCGATTAATTCTAGTGTTGATTCAAGCTTGTTCTTTTCACCAAGCATACAACTAGTCCTTGCCATCTTGGGAAAAACTAGCAAAATACAGAAATCCTTCTCTTTGCTGCTGGTTGGCAGTCCAAGCTTCAACATGATAAATTGATTGCAAGTTGAGAAGCAAGCTGACTTCCACATTTGCCTCAAGGGAATTTACGTACAGAATATGCGAATAGCACTGTCTTTGTTCAGTGTGTCCCCCTGCTCCCCTCACTCTTTGTAGTTTGGGTTGCTTGTTCCTGAGCAAACTATTTTCATATTTGATGAAATCTTTGTTCTGGTATCTGTTCTAAAACTTGGGCTAGAAGTGAATCGATTATTAGTTTACTTTAGGAAATTGCTGGCAAATAACTGATGTCTAGAATTAGAAGGGGCAAATAAGGTGGTGTGCAAAATGTGAGTTCTGTGTTTTAGAGCTTGTTTCTTTGTGAACTTCTCAAGTTACATGGTAAAACTTGTTTTGATCCAACTTGGATTGGATCCTACTATTGGTGCCTACTTTAGAATATGAAGTTATTTGCATCTTCTTTTTAAAGAGGTAGGTTGTCACAATTTGTAAATGCAGACCTGGTTGAGGCTGTATATATTATAATCTGTGAAGTAGAAGAGAGTTGAAACTGGAAAAGGTAAAGGGTATCTTTAAAATAACTTTGTAAGAAGCACTTTTTATACTATCTTCATTTCTTTCATTGTGAGCCTAATAACTCTGACATAATAATTTTTTCCTGAGAAATAGTCTGAATAACAATACCTATGAAGATGACAGTCTCCTCTCTTCCTCCCTCTTCCCCCACTATAAATTTCTGACTTTGATTGGGCTGAAGTAGCTCCTTAAATCAGTGTAGCATTATTGCTTTAAGTGTTTGGGCTTGTGCGTCGCTGCCTTTTTAGGTATAAATTAGGGTTTATAATACTGTTCCCCTACAATGGTCTTAAAGTACTAAAATTAACTCTTTCAAGATGTTGTGAAGAATGACTACCAACCTGAGTTGTTTCATAGTACAGTGCCTAGTCTTCTCTGTGCACTAGAGGTAAATGTCTTTTTCAGATTGCGTCCAAGGTGTGTAAGAAAACTTGGAGGGTAGACCAAGTATAGAAGACGGTATAGAAGGTGCTCTTTAAGATCAAGACATCCTATTCCCATGCAAATAAAACACTAGATCTAGGTTTTGTGAATGTTGTTTACACAGATTACTTAAGGTTTGATAGAACTCCTTCACTAAACTTTATAATACTGTAGAAATGGGGCTGCAAAGTCTTGCAAGGAAAATACTTAATATTATTTTGATAAACATGAAAAATAAACCATTCTTAAAAGTTTATTCAATGGTTCTTGAATTTTAAAACTAGATTTAATTTTTCTCTGTTTATATCAGAAGTAAGCTGTGTATTACCAGCAGTGGATGAACAGGATGACTTTGTGCACTCTTTTACTGATAATTAAAATACTTTTATTACGGACTTCTGTTATTTAATACCAAGAAAATGGATTTTTTTTTGTTTTAAGACAGATTCTCTAGGCTCCTTTTGATTATAAAAAATTTTAACTTTCTGTTTTAGGTGTGGAATATCAAACAAATGATTAAATTAACACAAGAACATATAGAGGCACTGCTAGACAAATTTGGAGGAGAGCATAACCCACCATCGATATATTTAGAGGTAAGTTTATATTCAAATCAATGTGGTTAGATTAATGGTGTGTTGTCTTAATCTTATATGAAGCATCTTACATTAAAACTGAGAATATCTGTAGTAGAAGAGAATATTCTCCTTGTGTATTAGAAACTTAACTCTTCCCCTGGAGATAGAAGGGAACTGTGTGGGATTCCTGATACACATCTGTAGGGGAAGATCAGTGGCATGGTCTAATAGTTATGTTGGTGCAATTGAAATGTAAAGCATTCTTTTTAGGTGTGGAGGGGGGGAAGAGTGTGTGTGTATAATAGAAAAAGGCACACTCTGTTCTTAAAAGCAAATATATACACATACACATGAAAGCATCTTCTAAGACTAGCATTGCCTTTAAAGCAGTTGACTTCACTTTTTGTTCTTTGAAAAATAATCATGTAGAATCCAAAAAATTATATTAGTAGAAGGGAACTTCTTAAAGAAATACATAAAATTGTAGGGTGGAGTAAGCTGTGTTTAATTTGTAAACTAACTATAAATTAAATTTCTGTATTCTTTCATCATTCCAGATTCATAAAGTTGCATTGACGTAGGACCATTAAAAGCATAAAAAAGGACTGCATGCATAAGTTACATCTGTTAGGAACTGAATGGCTATCACTTACTCCAAACCCTTGGTTCTCTCAAGTATTGAAATAACTGGAGGTCAACCAGATTTCTTTTGTAGTCTTTTTAATTGTAATTTCTGCCTAAAGGCACTGGGTAATTAAAAATAAAGATCTCATTATTTGAGGTACTTCTAGCTTTTATCTTAATATGTCAGAACAGGGCAGTAGCGTGATTATACAAATGTTGACATAAGGTCCTTAACAGTTAAGGTCAAATGAGGCCCTCTGTAGTTGCTTTACTTATTGCTAATGTGAAATGGGAGTATTGAATGAGTGCTAATCACTATTTTAACCACTCAATGGTATATAAACACATCTCTGTTTTCATATGAACTGGTTCATTCCATATGTCTGGTTTTAATATTGCCACATGTATGTTGGTTTCATTAGATTATGTATCAAATTGCAATAATAATGAGCTTAATCTGTACTAAGTCTGGATTTGAGGTAGTGAAATTGTTAGTTCATTACAGTCATTTGTCACTTGCTTGTATCTAAAATAAACACAAGGTCTCTACACTGGAAGCTTTTTGATTATTCTGTAGTTCATTGATAGGGAAGAGGGCATTTGCAGTCATAAATGTGTACTAGGAAATGATTATGATAGTGTAAAGAGTATGGTAAGTCTGAAATAGTGACTACGAACCATGAAGCTTGAAGTAGATTTGCAAGTTCAATGGTTCCATGTGCCACTGAGAGGAAACTGCAACTCTGGCTTATCAACATGGTAGGGAAGCCCCTGCAAGATGGAGCAAGGTGTTACTCTGCTGCAGTGAGTTGTGCTGGATCATGAAGTGGTTCTTGTGACAAGTAGTGCTGCTTTTTCAGTTGAATTATCCCGTGAAACAGCAAGTCCTGTGAAGAGAGCCCACTGTCATTGAAATGAAAAGCCTTGTTTTTCCCAGCTCTTAGCTATGTGGTTCCTCTGCTTCCTTTATTGAGGTGCTTGCAGTACTAGTAGTGACTAAGCCACTTCCAATCACTAACCTGGAAAGAAAATACTCTGGTGTTGTTGGATGAGTTTGCCATCCTGTTAGTAGATTGAACTTGGTCATGATGAAGTCCAGTGAGCCCCAAAGCTGTGGTTAAAGGTTAGGGAAGGGGAAGAGCTTGCAGCTGTGAGCCAAGAACCTAGACGGTGGGCTGAGAGAGGAGAGGAACTTTTTATTTGGATGGTCATTAGCTTAGATTAGATCATCCTTGGACGGATTGATTGAAGTGAATAGGATTAAATGCTGCAAACCTGTCATTTGTTTAGAGCGTAGATTTCCTGTGGTAGAACTAAAGTGTGAAGAAGAAGAAATATATTACAGAGTACCTGGTACAGTCAGAAGCAAGATTACTGTCTACCCTTTACTGTTCATTTCAGCCTGGCAGCTGTTGTCTAGTGTGTCCTTTCTGTGCCTTTTCCCAAATTTTGGCTGCTTTTGGCTCGGTCAAGAACAGGGGTTGCTTTCTAGTGTCAGAATTTACTTTGCAGCAATTTACCTGAGTCTGATCTGTCACTGCTAGAGCTAACATTATGACTTTCTGTATTCCTTCACCTGTCAGAAAAAGGACCAGAACAACCCTGGTTGCAATATGGAAGGACAAAGCTATATGTAAAAAGCTCTGAATGTAGTGTGATAAAGTGTGGAAGAACACATTTGCTTCTAGGAAATGTGGAACTAAGAAAACACAGTAGTTTTGATATGAATAAAAAGAACAGGAGAGTATGTAGAATACATGCGGGTAGCTTAAGTGATTCAGTAGATCAATTGTCTGTCTGACATCCATTAGAAATGGCAAACTCCATACGTACAGAGCCGCTGTGTGATACCGGGGCTGTTGTTCAAGTTCCATACCTGGGCATCATCACTGACTTCTGTGCGTGACCCCTTTTTCCCTTCAAGCTTTCACATCCAGGCTATGTCTAGGTCTTGATGCTATGGTCTGTGTACTATCTCCAAAGTGCTTGAACAGGAAGGTAATGTAACTTATAGTCTGTCCATCCTCTTCTGATTTTTACATTTTGGTGGTTTTGCTGAAATCTCATTTCTGGCTGTGAAGTGCAATATTGCCCTGCTTTTACACAGAATCTGTATGGGTAATTTTGCTAGTCTGCTACTTGGACTGCATCACCCTTCCCTTTGTTTCCTCTCACTGCTCTGATCCCTTTGCATCTTCCGTAAAAAGTGAGTGACTTTTAAGGGCTTCTGTAGATTGTGCCTGTTGATCATCTCTTGAGTGCTATCAGCAAGCTCTTGGCAAAAGTTGGAATTAGCCAAAGCTAATTGTTAGATAAGTACCTGCAAATAAACACTTTGCTTTCTCCCATACTGCCTTTCACTTTTGTAAACATCTAGTTTGTTATTGTAATGCTTTCTGCAAAACCATGTTTTTTTGTATACCTATGAAAAGTTTGACAGCTATCCATCCGTCTTCTGGTGTGTAGAGTTTCAGTACAATAGGGTTTGTTCGGTTCTTTTGTACTCCTGTCTGGCTTTATATCCTTCGTTTCTTAAGCATCTAACTGCTCACGTTCACAGAACTTACAGCACCCTTTGCACTGGCTCCTGTTCTGTGCTGGAGCTGCCTCTCTAGACCTGTCAAGTAAAGTTGTGGTGGAACCTGGCAACAGAATTGCATTTCAATTAAAAGTGGAAAGGAAGGGGTTGGGGGAGCGGAAGCAGGCAAAGGAAAACTGAAGAATTGAACAAGAAAATTAATTCTGAAAATTGAGCATGCAAAGGATGTAGTAAAATTATTTGTGCATTGAATATAAAACATACACCTCATTTAAAAATAAAAAGGAATTTATGCCTTAGTTACAGTTGCTCAAGAAAATAGAAGCTAATAAGCTTTTTTTTTTTTCCCCACCCTGTGCTCATATAAGAGTAAGAAGACAAAATGGGTTGTTTTTGTGGCAGACTTTTTTTAATTCTGGGGGGGGTTCAATGTGTTTCACATCAAGAGAACTTTAAACTGACAGCTATTGTCGCAGCCATCATTTCAGGATTCATCAGTTGACTATGAAAGAGGAATGGATTTCTTGAAATATCAAAAGTGATTGACGTGTGCTGTGTTTAATTCAGCATATATTTAATTATTCCTGCAAGATGGGGTACTTGGATTCAGGGGTATCTCACTGCCTTGATCCATCACTCCTCAGTGATGGTCTTAAAAGGGTGACTGTAGAGGAGGGGGAGTAGAGCCTGCGTGCCTGGGTGGGCTCCTTTTTTGCAGCTGCCTAGGGTAGAAAATGTAGCGTGAAGCTGGAGGGCAGCAGGTAGCTTATCTCTCTCCTCTCAGGGCAGGAAAGTAGGGGCTGAGGAAAGAGACCAAAGCTGCAGAGAGACTTCTGGGTGTGCGTATAAGGGGCAGGGGTAGGAAACAAAATGAACAGAAGAAAGAAAAGACCGTTTGTCATTAACCGCACAATTTTCTTCTAATTATTATAAATAGTACTAGTTTCAGGAATCTTATCAATGTTCTCTAATATGATTACAAGAAAGTTTTCTATTTGTTCCATCTGGAAGAAATAATACATGTAGCAAGCAACGGATGTATTAAATATAAAAAATGGCTTATAGCTAACATTCTTTCTTAGGTAAGCCTAGTTCTTAACTTTTTCTATCTCCTGTGTGTAAGCATGTATCTCAGATCTAACAGACTCCTGGAAATCTCTGTCAAATATTTAAAATAACTGCTTGACTCAGTAGATGTAGAAATATCACTAATAGCATTTTTCTTTTCTTCTGGAAAAGAGGCTGCAGGAGCTCCTTGGTAGGTTTTACCACACTTTTTGGAAGCACTCTGTATCACAGCAGCTGAAAACATCAATGATTTTTGTCTTCCCACATAATTTCTTAGTGCGTTATATCTGTCCTTGAAGTGCTGTTTCCCAAAATACACAGTTTGTGATTCACTGTGGAAAAAGCCTTCTCTTAAGGTTTGTCTAAGCATTGTAAATATTGGAAATCTTTACTGTGAAGAAGTCTAATATTATGATACTGGGAAAAGCTGGAGTTCAGTTAGCAAAAATGGTTAAAATATGCAGTTGCATATTCTTCTATAATGGCCATCAAAATAATTTTTTTTTTTAATTTTTTCTTGTCTCTACCAATAAAGTACTGATGAAGAGGATAACCTAAGTTAGGGAAAGGAGAATTAAGATCTATGCATTTCAACTTAGTGTTGGCAACAAATGCTGTTTACAAACTGAAATGTGTTGTACAGATCCAGACTGGTCAAAAGCAGTCAGCTCAAACTTAGAAAGGAGAGATTGTGCTTAAATGACTTAATCAGATTTGTTAGCCTTTGTAGACTCTTAATGACTGTTCAGGGAGGCCTTACCTATTTAAACTTCCAAAATGCATTTTGTGTCCTTGCCTCATAGTTATGTGTACAGAGAACACTTCATCTGTGAGAACTTAACTGAACTTGAACTGTATTAGCCCATTCGCATGTGAATAGTTCCTCACTTGGTGAGAAGTTGTATCCTGGACCTGTAGGTTATGTCAGTTAACGCTACAAGAGTAAGCTGCCTGCTTTTTTTTATTCAAACTCCACACAAAATAAAACAGTGTACAAATGCATAGGTAAAATGATAGTGGTATCAAAATAAGTTTTAAAACTCAGTCAGCTTTCTAGTGTTGTCCTGAAGGAATCATCCTCCTTCCTGCTCCTACTGTTGGAAGCAATTTAAAATGAGAATCATGGGGGCAGAGGTATGGTTGTCCCCAACTACCGTGATTTTTATTTTTTCTCCCCTAGCTTTCTCTTTTCCTGGGCTATTAAACATATTTTATTCGGCAGCCTTGCTGTTGCTATTTTTGAGAGTTTCACTGTTGAATTTCAGGAGAGCGTTTTATTCCTTATTCCTGTATATCTGAAGAATCAATGCAGGGGGTCAAATTAAAGAAGATTACCTCTTTGCTGATCTAAAGTATGCTTATTGCAACAGCAGGCATATACAGTCTGAAATGCATCTCAGTGTCGAATCTCAGGTTGTTTCAGACTGTTTGTGGGATTCCAGGAAAATGCTAATCCTGAGTACAGGTGCTGGGAAACGGGGTGGTTCTCTGGGGAAATTCAGATTAATTTTTACCAGGCTCCTAACAGATGCCGATCAAATATGTTGGACCAAAACTGGAGTGTCTAAAGTTAGACTAAGTACAGATTTAGGAGTCTTACTAAATGAAGAAATCCTGACGTATGTTATGCCTATCTTCAGCTCCCATTTAACTTAGTGGGATTTGCATTTGATCAACAGCCTAAAAGGTCAGACATCTTTTAAATAGAAACACAATCTCGGTTTCAAAGACCAGGAAACTGTAGTTTAGGCTTTTAAGAGTCTTGCAGTATGTGGATATTATCTAATATTGATTGAGGAAGGGAGACAGAACGGTAAAACCAGTTGGTCTGCTTGAGTTTAGTCTGGGTTTCTAACCAGATGTGGTAGGGGGCAGGGAGAAGGAGAAAGTGTATTTTGCTACTTGGTTTTGTCCCAGATTAATTTTTTAAAAAATATTTCACTTGTTGCTTTTTGTTTCCTTAGATGTTATTACTAGAATGTATAGCCTGGTTATGGCCCAAGAAAGCAAATTTCAAATATAATATAAATAATATGTAATACAAAAATACACATTTTTGAGAAAATCCCTTGTCATCATCTTGACAGCAGAACTCTGTTGGCACTTCTGTGTAACATCATGCAAATTCTGTTGACTTCTGAGGTCAGTGTTTATATTGTCAATAGGTTGCAACATTTAAGAAGTAACTAACTCTGATGCTCCTGAGCGAGCAGCAGTTGTATTATGGCATGCAGGTACATTGTGTGTAAACACGCCAACTTCCTATGCTTGAGATGGACTTGGCAGCTTACCAGCCCTTTATACATTTTACTTAGTTGAGGCCTCACAGACTATATTATGTTATGCATACATATTGATGTGCAATATAATTAAAATTAACTTTTTGTTCTATTTTAGATAGCCATAGAATTATGTGTAGATTGACAAGATGTGTCAATTTGAATCTGTTAGCCAGCTTTTCAAATATATTTTTTCCTTTAACTTCGTGAAACACTGTAAATTCACACTAAATTGGGAGCCCTGTAGTGATATAACAAACAGATAAATTTGTTGAGGATAATATGTGTTATTAAAGACAGTCTGGTTTTTTGCAACTAATGAACAAGCTGGAGGAGTTGAAGAACAGAAGCCTCATGACAAGAAGCAGCACAACAACAAAGACGAATGCGGCACCTTGCACCTGCGACAAGGCGGCCGGTTTGGTGAGCAACAAGCTGAGCTGCGGGTAACCCATCCTCACGGTACTGCAGGCTGGGCTGCGTTAGCAAGTGCCTAGCCGGCACGAAGAGGGACCCGTCTACTCACTACTTGTGTGACTGCGTTCGAGCGGTGTTTAGCGTGGAGAAGAGAAGGCTGAGGAGGAATCTGCAGGGTCTTGCAACCTAAAGAGAGGGCCAGGCTCTTTTCAGACAAGCACAGCAAAAGGGGAAGAGGCAGTGTCACAGACAGCATCGAGTGAATCTCACGAGAGAAAATTCTTCATTGTGAGAGTGGTTTTAGAGCCCTGGAACTGGTTGCCCAGGGGCTGTGGAGTCTTCATCCTTCAAGACTTTCAAAATATGCTTTGGCAAGACCCTGAGCAACCTGATTGAACTTAAAAATTATCTCTGTGTCAAACAAGTGTTGGACTAGATGACTTCCAGGGTTATCTTCCAACCTTTTTTTTGTTTTGTTTTTTCTCCTGTGATTCTCTATCAAGCTGAAAGTAAGATTTAAGTTTTCTTGTAGAACATTATGCACTTCTTCATGGGAATATGTAAACTGAATGGATTTCATTCTAGATTTCATAAACTTTTCCTTCTGAGATACCTTTAAAATCCTTAATTTAATGAATTGCTTGAATGTTCAGCTTAATCTTCCTCACACTGTAGATGCTGTACAAACTTAATTTTGAACTTTTGTGTTTGTTTTTGAAAAACAATGTTAGAAATCAACCTTATAGTTGACACAGAGGGCCTTGACTGATTTGAAGGTTTGTGTAGCTGTTGATGCCTGTCTGCTAATATGGCTCTGCTGCTGCAGGTCACTGTTGTAGACAGACCAACTCTACGGCATAATCTTTCTTTTAGCTGGAAATACTTGCCATAGGTCAGCTTTGCTGTTGTAGTACCCTTTCAATTTAACTCCATGGTGTCCTGGTTTTGGCTGGAATAGAGTTAATTTTCTTCCTGGTAGCTGGTATAGTGTTGTGGTTTGGATTTAGTAAGGGAATAATGTTGATAACACACTGATGTTGCTAAGTAGCGTTTATACCAAGTCAAGGACTTTTCAGCTTCTTGTACTGCCCAGCCAGCAAGAAGGCTGGAGGGGCACAAGAAATTGGGAGGGGACACGGCCAGGGCAGCTGACCCAAACTGGCCAAAGAAATATTCCATACCATAGGACATCATGCCTGGTATATAAACTGGGGAGAAAGCTGGCCAGGGGCTGCTGCTTGGGGACTGACTGGGCACTGGCCAGCAAGTGGTGAGCAATTGCGTTGTGCATCACTTGTTTTGTATATTCAAATTATTTTATTATTATTGTTGTTACTATTATTACCATTATTTTCTTCCTTTTCTGTCCTATTATACTGTCTTTATCTCAACCCACAAGTTCTACTGGGGGCTTTTTTTCCTGATTCTCTCCCCCATCCTGCTGGGGGGAGTGAGTGAGCAGCCGCTTACTGTGGTACTTAGTAGCTGGCTGGGGTTAAACCACAACACATGGGATAATTCTGTGTTTTGACTTGGTGCTGTTGGCTGTGTAAGGACTATGGGTGCTAGTCATCAGCTGAAACCAATGTCTCACCGAAATACTTAATCTTTGTGAAAATGAGATTTTTTGGAGCTATTCTGTTTCTGCTGCATGTACTGTTGCTCCTTCTCTGTAAAAAGTATTTATTTTTTAAAAAGAGAAAAATGTATTTAAAGCCTGCTGATGCATTTCTAGTTCCGTTATGTTTTATTATGGGATCTTCTACTATGACATTGAGTAACAGTATAACAGTATAATACTTGAGAGCTTTTGTCTCCATTAAAAATAGAGCTTTTCGTGCAGAATTTAATGTTATAGAACCCAAAGCCAGCAGCAGCTCCCAGCTTTCCATGCTCATTGTTTATTCTCTTAAGATAAATCATTTGGCTTTGAGTTTGCATTAGTGACAGATTAAGCTGCCAGTGTAAACATTGTAGGATTGAGTATTTTGAAGGATGTGTGTAATTTTGTGAAGGAACTAAGCCCACAAGTATCCGGAAGCAATGTAGTGTTGCATGTGTTCAAATAATATTTTGCAATGTTCATGAGAAAAGGAAGTAAGTATTTAGAAAAGTATTGGTAAAATGGTAACAGTTTATGATTCTTACTTTTTGTTTACTGAAAATAATTCTTGACACACAGGGCTTTTACTGGAATTTACATGAAACGTTGATCCTGGAAGTAGGAGACACACATTTGTGTTACTGTATAGCCAAAAAATGCCATTATTTGTAATTGGGTAACCTTTCAATTTACTTTTGACAGTAGAATTGGACTAGAGTGAAAATTTTTTGGTTTTAAGTCTCCGAGTTTGGGGTCTATTTGTGAAATGCTAGACATCTTCAGTATTTAAAATAATAGTAAGTAGTAGTTCTCGGTTTCCTCCAACTTATGTCCATTTATTAAAAATGGAACCCATAAAATTTAAAATTTGAAATTGTGATGTTCACCGCCATTCTTTAAAATGTTTTTTTTCTTAGTCCTTTTTGTGTCAAATTATCATTCTCTTTGTTAACACTGTAGGGATGATGACACAAATTTTTAACATGGGTCCATCCTGGAGGATGCTAAACCTTCATAAAAAGCAAGGGGCCAACCACTGTTTATTAACCTAACCCAGGCTGGTTTTGTTGAACCTGCATGTACAACCCAGAGAAATAAATTCATAGTAAAATGTAGTATTTGTGGCAGCACTACTGAATGCTGGTTATTTTTTCTCTTAACTTTAATTTTTTTTTTCACATGTAGACCCTGCAGACTTTTTGCTCAGTTCAATTCTCCTATAACTTTAATTAGCAACACATTATGCACAGAAAATTTGAGGAAAGCAAATCAATAAAAAAAAAAAAAAAAGTAAAAAATCTTTCCCTAACATGAATATCTTTTGTGGCATTGAAAATGTATGCAGCTTGGCATAGATCTTGGTCTTGCTGGAGAGCTAAGTAGAAAATTCTGTTCCCTACTGCTTAGATGTTAGGTTTGTAAGATCTTTGTTTCTTCTTGTCTGTAAAGGTCTACCATGTCCTTAGTTAACACTGACATGCTTATGTAGCATGAAATACACGTTCCTTAACTGATTCAGATTTTTGAAGATACTCTGTACTAATTTATGTGCTGAAGAAATAATTCTGATACTTGGATACAGATCAAAATTTTCTTGTTATAAAGACAAAGTTGATGGAAACAAACTTTAAACAAAAATATATACCGATTATGTATTTGTATTATAGAGTTTGCCAGTAAAGTTTAACTTGGCTACATTTAATAAAAACTTAATGGGCAAATTTAATGTTACTGGATTTTTTTTGTTTAAGAAACTTGGTCAGTGTGTAATCAGGTTTTACATAAACTTGGTAGAAAATAGAATTAATCTTATACAGACATTAAAAAATTCTTCCAAAGGGTCACTTTTACATGTTTATGGATGACTTTGTAACAGGGAAAACTTAGTTGTGTTCTAACTGAAATAAAGTTTTTTGTACCGTCTGATATGAAAGGATAGTGCCAGAGGTGAAGGATGCTAAACAATGAGCTAGGTGAGTTGTCTGATACAGATGTTAAAAAGCAGATTTCAGCTTTCTCTTAATTATTGCATTAGATGTGTTTAGCTGTCATTCCAAAAGAATGATAAATTTAGCTGTGGCACAGTAATTTGGCAATGCAGCTGACAACATTTATTAAAGATTGCTGTCTTCTTTAAAGTAGCTCTGAATTAGACTGTTTAATGCAGGTGCTTTGAAACTGTGACTTACGATTTCTTTTATGCACTTAACCATTTAATCTATTAAAAAATTAGTTGTTGGTTCAGAAGTTTTAACATAATGAGTTGAAAGCCATTTCTTCTTTGTGTCCTACTGAAAAATTTCACCAGACCATTTTGTTCGTATTACTGGGAAATTTGAATTAGTTTAGAACGCGTTTTGTTTCATGTTCATTGAATTTAGATTTCAGTTTTTGTCTGAGGCTACTGCAGCATTAAAACAGCTCCTGCTTTTTCACAGGCCTATGAAGAGTACACCAGCAAACTAGATGCTCTACAGCAGAGAGAACAGCAGTTACTGGAATCCATGGGGAATGGAACGGATTTCTCTGTCTCCAGTTCAGCTTCAACAGACACAGTTGCATCATCTTCGTCCTCTAGCCTCTCTGTAGCACCTTCATCCCTTTCGGTTTATCAAAACCCTGCTGATATGTCACGGAATAACCCTAAGTCTCCACAGAAGCCTATTGTTAGAGTCTTCCTGCCCAACAAGCAAAGGACTGTGGTGAGTCAGTTTCTACTCACATACTTGTAACCTCAATATTTCCTGTATCTCTCTCCCTCTGTATGCAAAAGTTAATTTAGGAGCTGAAAAAAATACCTGTGAAGGTCAAAGAGGTCGTACGATCACTATTTGTGCTCTGCTGCACTCAGTTGTTTTGATACGTTGAATGTTTTCTACAAGATTAACACAAATACGTCCATTATAGCAATAATACAGAATACAAAACTTTGAGGAGTTGTGTAACAATGAAGATACTTCAAGAAATATTTTTCTCGAATTGCCTTTCTCAGATAAATAGTAATCTACCATTTTACAGTGGTTAGGAGGGGGTGGGAAGCTCTGGTTCTTGTATTATACAAAATTATTGATTAGTTTAACAGGGCAAGATTGGGGAAAGTAAGTATTTTCCATGTTGTCAAAGTTACTAGCAGCAGCGAATGCTTTAGAGCAAGCACGCAGTTAAGGAGGGCTGCGCAGAATCACTTAGTTTCTCTTTTTTTCTTTTCCTCCCCACTCACTGTGGTGAGTGTTTCACGTTGGGACCCTGATGCTATCAAGCCCTGTGTAGAGAACTGGCTAGGGGAGGGACATAGTTGCTCTTAGGAGGGGCAAGAAGTGTTGCCTGCAAACTGCTCAAAAACAAGTGTTTATCAGTTTTGACAATGTTACAGTGATTCCTGGAGTCATGGAAGAAGAGTTGACACTTTTTGCTGGCTATTTAATTGTCTGTTATAGGCGGAAATTTTTTATCGATTAAGAGCTGCCAACCGAAGAGCCTTGATAAGTGCTTTAGAATAATACACTGCAAACTGTGATGCATGAAATTACTGACAAGCCATAGTCTAGGCGCTGTTTTGCAGGGGAGCTGTGGTTCCAGAGAAAATGGGAAATGAATGGATAGCACAGCCAGCATCCATGTGAAACGAGTGCTTTTTGTAGCAGTCGGTCAGGTATTGGCTGTTACTGGACTGTGACTGTCTGTGGAAACTGGATTGCTGGCAAAGAGAAGAAAACCTAAACTGAGTCGGTAGTGCTGAGCATTGGGAACATGTCCTCTCCCTTCCCCTGCTGCTTTCCTTCCATCCCTCCCTCCCCCTGACCCACCAAACAAAAGAGATCATAAAACTTACAGTGGGAGCAACAGATTAAAGGGCAGTTGTTTTCACCTGATTTTTTTTTTAATTTTGCTTAATTGTTAAAGATACCACTAAAGATTGACAGTAGTATTTGGGTTTTGACCTAGAGAATGGGGGTTTAATATAAACTGTGACCACTGGGCAGATGTACAGTGTTAAGCAAGGTGATTTTGTTGTCTGCCTGTGAGGTATGGCTAGGCACGTAGTACCACCCATGCTGAAATTTGGAGAGACTCTGGTTTCTTCATGTCTTCTATCCCATCCTCTGTGGCTGTTGTAGCTGCAGCCCCTGTGATGGGGCTGTCTCACAAGTTGGTTTTGTTTCTTTCCTACAATGGGTCAAGCATATTGCTTCCTAGATTGTTCTGTGCATTTTCTTTTCTGTCTCTGCTGTGTGTTCTCCCGTTCTCTTCTCTAAGCCATGTAGTATATTTCTACTCTTACTCTTTTCTCCTTATCTGCAATATTGCTGTTCTGCTCCTTTCCCTCTCCTCTTTTTCATCTCCTTCTCAATCCTTTTATCAGAGGTGTGGTAAGGCTTGTCTCAAGTCTAAGCTCTGTTTTGATTTTGAAGGAATCATTTTATATAAAGAATAGTTCAGAATTATGAAATATACTACATCAGACTCGTAGGCAAGAATGAATTTTTTTTATGTTCAAATGTGTGTATTTCGCCAAGTTTAAGTTATTTCTGAACATGCAACTCTGATTACAAGTTAGGAAAAAGACAACTAAATTTCAGTGTGAACCAGGTGATACAATTTGGGGCCAGTACAGAACTGTCTTGCCTCATCTGAGACGTGGTTTTGTGCATGTTGCTGGTCCATTGTAACCAAAGTGGTCCCAAGTACTACAGCAGCCTTCTGGTACTTGTTTAGAACTGTTAAAAATGCAGGAAATGGCGGTGGCGGGGAGCAGGGGGGGAGATGCTTACATTTTTGACTAGCAACTGCCTTGTTACTTGAGAGTTGTCTCTGGTTTTTGTTTATTAGTAGTATTGTTTGTGTGCAGGATCAGGCAAATACATCTGAGCTGGCTCCAACTAGAAATACAATGTGAGGAAACTGATGGAGTACAAAGAAATAAGACCACGTTGATCAGTGTGATTTTGGTGCATAGGCAGCGTAGCTAATGTTAAGTTTCTTTGTAGGTGCCATGATAAAGCAGAGCGCTGGATAAAAAGTTTTTCCTAATGTTGGGAAAGGTGTGAACGTGCTTCCTTGAAAGCGTAGCCAGTGAGTGGCGAAGCCTGCTGCTGCTGATCAGTTAGCAGTTGAAGTTGGCATCTTGATTCAGCTGGCCACAGAGCAGGCTTAGAATGTAACTTTTTTTGAAAGCAAACCCGAGTTTATCCCCATAATGCAGAGATATAAATGTCTGAAATACGTATACTTTGTCTTTCCTCAGTGGCATCGTTCAACTGGCAAGTTAAATGTCCTTTGGAGAAGCATCCTGCATAGATGTGACCAGGATAAGTCTGTGTGGGTTTTTTCGTTTTGTTTTGTTCTACGCCGGACAAGGATGTTGAAATAATAAAAGTGCAAGATGGTAAAAGTCTGCCAGAGATTGTCAGTTATTTTGCAGAACAAATTGATGAGGCTTACCCAAACTGTGGGTGGGGAGAATGTAGGGAAAAATTAAGTTTAAAGCTCGTTTGGGTTAAGGATCTAAATGGCTGTGGGGCAGATAGTAACAGAACTGCTAATTAAAGGAGAGGTTTTGGATGGGAGAGGGATGCAAGAGCTCTGACCTCGAGCTGGCTGCTAGAAGTCTGAGAGATTGTTAGATGCTGAAACTTGGTTTTGGTGAAAGGGAGATAGTCTTGAATGGGAAGTGGATGGTAGTGTGGCAGCATAAAAGCAGAGGTTACATTTACCGATGAGATTTCTGAGAGAATGCATAGAGCCAGAAGAGAATACAACCTTGTGGGATCCTTAGATAATTGTGTTGTGGATTAGGATTTTTTTCTTTTCCAAATTACATGATTATATGATTGAAGGTGCAAGCAGAGAGAGAAAAGAAACAGAAGACACTCATACAAATGAATGGAAGGAGACACACAGCTGGTTGTTGGGGAGGGGTAGTAATCCAAGGAGAATGAGGATTAACAACTGATCCAGAGGTATGGGAAGAAGTCATTAAAGATCTCAATAGGGTAACTTCAGTTTAATGTAAGAGGCAGAAGACAGTGAAAAAGTTTAAAATGAACTGAAGAGGAGGAGTTCCAGGCAATGAGCATAAACAGCTTTCTATGAGTGTAAAGATTACAGGAATATGGTATTTGCATATAGGACAAGATTTAAGCATTTTTGGGAATTGCTTCTAGTTGTGTGATTATTTTATTATCATTATTATTACTATTATTATTTATTTTTCTTTGAGAGTTTGGGGGGGGGTATTGTTTTTTGAGCACCTGGGTAAAGTATCTTTTGCATGTCTTTGGGACTGCCAATTTTAAACTGCTAGGCTTGGGATAAGGAAAAAATCCCCATTCTGAGTTGCAAGGACTGTTGCAATTTTTGCCTTCCTCCATAAAAGTTGACAACACAGTTAAAATTATTTATGAATTTCACCTATTAGGTTGCTTGGTTACCATAAACCTTAAAACATTAGTAAGACTTTTTAGACAGGTTTTCTGTGGCACATCAGTTGTGGCTGGTCCCTTGCAGGAAAGTGTTCAGAGACCTTGGGTGGAATAAATATTTTGTGGATGTATCTGGAGTGTATCTCTGTCGCAGTGAAAGAGTACAAGAATGAGGCAGGCATGTGTGATATTTTCCCTGAGTTGTCTTCCAAATTTGTGCTATTTGTCACTCAGGAATTTTATGAGTTTAAGTGTTTTCTATGTGGTAACCCTCCATCCAGTCTCTATTAAACCCACACTATGGATACTAGAAGTTTGTGTCTTGTGGTAAGGAATTCCATGGGCATGATTGTTTGTGGTGTGAGTAATCATATTCCATGTTGGTCTTTAAATCTGCTACATGCTAGCTCTCTATACTTTATATTGGAGTAAATAAAGGCTTCTGACAAAAGGCATTTAATACAAGGCCTGGTACAACAACAAATGGCTAAAACTAGTCATAACTTAGGAAAAATATTAGGAAGTTTCTGATGTTGTAGTGAAGTCTGGTAGGAAAGAAGAGAATGGAGTGGAGGGGCTTCTAACTCAAGTACTTTTATGAACAAGATCATATAACTTGCTTATATTTGCAGCCCTGAATGATTTTGATTACCCAAGAAATCTCTTCCAGCCAAGTACTTACAGTGTGGAAAGAAACAGTCTGAAAGCAAATGAGCAGCCCTGAATGCTGGTATGCTTGAACATGGAAAGTCAGAAAAAACTGGTGTTTAGGTGTTAGAAATGATGGGCGGTTGAAAGCCGTCAGGTGGTGACGGTTCTTGCTCTTAATCTGTATGTAACCTGTTGCTGTCTGCCACACACTGCTAGCTTCCAGAGGAGATGTTTGCTTCGTGTCCTCTGACCATCTTGTTGGAGTGGCTGTAAGGGTGGTAAGGAGTCTCTGCTGCCCTGGTCAATGAGTTTATAGGGATCCTTTCTCACAGCTCCAGCATGTGTTCTCTTTCTGTGAGCATGAACAAGGAGTGGATTGGGTAGTTTTGAATTTCATTTCCATCCATAGTGGTCTGAGTAGTGACAGTGGAAATAGGAGAAAAGGGAAAAAAAAAAAAAGAGGAGCAGATGCTGTTCCTGCTTTGGGAAAGCTTAGCAGCCTCCAAGTACTTCAGCTGTCTGCAGATTCTGGGTGGGATCAAATCATTGTGTGTTTTCACCCACCGTGAGGGCTAAAAGCTTCCTATGGCAGCTTCTAAACCAAAAGTAATACTTTGGTAAAAAAAAAAAGTTTCCTTTTCTTCTGTGTTCAACTATAGAAGATTGTGTGTGGTTTTGGTGGTTCTTTGTTTTGCTTTTTCTAAGTTTAAGAGTAATTAGAGGTGATTTGTGTAAAAATTCAACATAAATTTGGGCCATGAAAGTTATTTTCCACTTTATTATGTGTTGATATGCTTCATATAAGTGTCATAGATATATGTATTAGAAAGTTCATGAAAGTTCTCAAAATGCAAATGTGAGACTGCACTTTTCAAAGGGAGAATTTGTATTTTTAAGACGTACAGAAACTGAACAGGATTGTGAATGCTGTGCATGGGGACAAGTCTTACTTCAGGTTTCTGACTCTTGTCACACCTTGATTAATTAGTACATCTGTCTTAATTAGACAAGCAATCATGTGGTCTTCTCTGCAGTCATGAAGGCTGGAAGAATCAGATATTTTTACCCTACCTAAATTCTTAGCATAAATTAATTCATCATGCATGCACAACTGGGCTCCTTCAGATGTTCTGGTTTTAAATCCATTACTTGATACATTTCTTTTGACTTAAGATTTGCATCTTTCTGGAATTTATGCTGTGAGTTTGTGCCTGAAGCCTACCAGTAAGCACTGGATTTCTACAAGCATTCAAGCTGTCCTACCCGTTTCAGCTGTCAACTATAAGGAAAATTCAGAGAAGGGATGTTCGGGTCGCTGAATAAGCTAGTTTCTTGCTTCTAATTACACATCTGGTTTAACATGATTAGGTTTTTCTAATCAAAAACGATTAAAAATTCTCATGTCATATCAAACATGCAGCAGAAATGGAGTTTATTTGTAGCCTGTGCCAATGGATGTTTGGTGAATGTATCTGAATGTTTTGGAATTTTATGCATCATATGAACAGACTGGTAGAATGAAGTAAGCAGTAGCTTACTTTCAAGTAAGCTTTACCTGATACATTTATGGGGTTTTTGTTTGGTTGTTTGTTTTTTTTTAATTCTTAGAACATCAGGGAGAACTGTTGGCCTACCTGCCCTATTGCTGAAAGGGAAAATCAAATTAGAGACTGAATTACCAGTTTTCATTGGGAAGAAGTTTAACCGTGGAAGATCTCTGTTAGTCTGTCAATAAGCAAACAAAATTTTATTACATTCCAGGAGCTGTACAATGAAATAGACTTTACAGCTGCCATGAGTAAGTCCTTCATGTCTAGGAAAGCCTGAAGAATGTGTCTTTGGGAGGTGTTTAGTGAAGCAAGGTGAACAGCAGTGCTACAGCAGACTGTACCGGGGTCTTGCTTGAGTGGAGTTAATTTTCTTCACAGCAGCTCATATGGTGCTATGTTTTAGACTGATGACCAAAACAGCGCTGATAACACAGCAGTGTGTTAGCTGTTGCTGAGCAGTGCTTGCACAGGGTCAAGCCTTCCCTGTTCCCACTGCTTCTCCCAGAGAGTAGGCTGAGGAGGGGGCACAGCGGGGACAGCTGACCCCAACTGACCAAAGGCATATTCCGTGCCATATAACATCATCCTCTGCAATAAGATTGAGGGGAGTTTTTCCAAAGTTGCTATTGCTCAGGGACTGGCTGGGCATCAGTCTGCTGGTGCTGAGTGATTTTTCTGCATCACTAGGAAAATTTCTTCCCTTCTTTTTTTCCTTCACTTTTTAAATTGTCTTTATCTCAACCCAGGAGTTTTCTTGCTTTTGTCCTTCTAATTCTCTTCCCCCATCCCACTGAGGGGGGAGTGAGCAAGCAGCTGGGTGGTGCTTAGCTGCCTGCCGGGATTAACCCACCACACAGGCTAAACTCAGCGCTGGATAAATTCAAAGTAGTATGTGTTGAAAAGAGAATAATTTAATCTACTTCAGTTTTATTGACACACAGTCTTAGATTGCAAAGTCAAACTATTGAAAACTTGCCATTATAAAATCGATGGCTTGTCATCTGGAATACCTTGTGCAAATGGATCACTGCTTTTTAAGAATATTCAGGTAAGGAGAGCTTAGTGATTTCTTAAGAGATAGAAAGTCTGCAGAAAGTAATGAATGACAGAGAAGAATATTGTTTGGAGTGTTTCCTTTACCTCATGATGTGCTAGGCAGCCACTTGATGAAATGGAATGCGAGTCACAAATTTGAAAATAATTGGAAGAGATGTTTTAATTCCCTGTCTAGTAAGTCATACTTAAATTCGTGGCTTCTTGTGTTGTTTAAGTAAACTAGCCAACCAAAGCTTTAAGGTGTGTAGAGAATGTGTATACTACCTGGAGATGACAGTGCCCATTTGTTTTTAGGATCAGTTGCAACAGTTTAGAGAGCGATGTGAATTCTAGCCCTTCTGTGGTACAGTTTCTTGCCCCCCTGCCTTTAAAGCATTTGGACTGTGATCATCTGAGACAGGATACTGTGCAACTGGTCTCTGGGTCTGACCTATTAGAAAGAGGTATTTAAACTGTTTTGTAACCTAAATTTCTAATGCATTTGGGTTTTGGTTTGGAGAGCAGCCAGCTGACTTTTTTGTCACTTGAACAGAAACCTCAAGGTCCTGGGTTTTGATTCCTATATAGTGGCTACAGATATTTTTCTAGATGAGCATTTCTCTCGCGTCTGAAGTCTAAAGCCGTATTTTCCAAACTTTTTTTGTTAGTGGGTCACTATCAATCTTCACAACTTCTGGCACTGGTATTCACCCTAACTAAAATTTTAAGATAGTGATCCTGCTGTCTACTATCACCTTACAAATGATCAGTGCTCTTCTGAACACAGTTTGGGAGCTGTCCCTCCAAAGCTTGAAAAATGGTAGGGTGGAAGCTGCTGTTGACTAGGCACAGCAGGTTTGATCCAGTGTGGTTTAGGGATGGTATACTCGTAAGCTAATATTTCTGTATTGACATAAATCAGTCCATTGTGTTCTACAAATGAGTACCCCTTAATTGCATTGGAGGTGCGAGTGGGTGCTGGTAACTGATGTCTTTGCAAGTTAAATGGGATACATTTGATGGAATGGTAACAGCTTTGTAAAATGGGTAAATTCTGTTCAGCTTCCCTTGGAAACAAGATTTAATGCAATGGAGTTGTCTCCCATTTGTCTTACTAATGTGGTCCATTAAGAATGTATATTATTAAATGCTGCTTTCTTCTAGAAGTCGGTCAGAGTTTCATGCCCTGAAATCCAGAACAACAGTGTCTGAAAGGCATGTTCTTCATTTTATACAGGATGTGATGTTCAGTATCATCTTATGTCCTTTTTGCCATGGAGGGGTTTAATTTTATCTGTAAGTGCTGTAACAAGTGGCTGACTGATTTGGGTAAACATTTGTCCTTCATACCTAAAATAAGAAACTAAATGTGGATCTCATGTTTCAGTTTTTACCATAAAGCCTAACATGTTGGAAGGCAAAACTAGTTATCTGGCAGAAAGATAGCTTAGCTTATTTTCCTCCCAACACATTGAATTCTGTGAGCATGTTGCTGGCATTTTTAGTCATGTAGGTACCGGGGGAAAAAAAGTGTGATCTTTCAAGCTGTATGTGTTGAGGTAAGTAAATCAGTACTTTGAAGTGAAATTTCAAAATCCATACTACTTGGAATATTCTCACTGTTGTACTCAGTACTCTTTCACTGTTTAGAATTTTTCTGAAGCTCTAAGGTATGTTGCACATACCTTACATGCATACATAACACTTGGCTAAAGTGAGCTGAAATACAGTGCTAGGCTGAGGAAAAAATGGAACCAGCTGACTAGTTTTGAGAACTATAAGACTAGATATTCGGAGTTGTCCAGCCTCTCCACTTTCAGAGAATACCTTTACATTGATTTTTTGAAGGGCTTCTCAGTCTCTTCATTGCTGTAAAATACTGGAAACTGAACTGGTGTAAGGAAGCATTTTTAACTTACCGAGACTATGCCAGTTTCTACTCTGATGTTAGAAAAGTGATGTAAGAGTTATTTAGGGATGTAGCCCTGAATTTCTTACTGAATCAGGAATGACCTGATTTACAGAAATAAATGATTTATTATGCATTGCTTAAATGCTTGTGGCTGCAGTACTAAATATATATCAGCAATGTTGTTATGAATACTTACTGTCCATAGAAATAGTTTACATGAATAAAAGAAATGAGGAAATTAAGTGCTATAGTTCTGTTTAATTTGTCTAGGTAGTAAGACTGAGAATTTTTGGAATCTGGAATAATTTTCATTCATTTCCTTGGAACTTCACATTTGCAAAGTTGAACATGTGTTTTGGTGTCTTCCTGAATCACTACTTGCCCGATTGAAGATGCACAAGTATATTACTTTCTCTGGTATGTTATTAAGCTACACACTGGACACATCTTGCAGTCTGTATTGGCAGCTTCTGTACTATCCCTTAGTATTGTATAGCCCATACTATTTCATGCTTTTTGCTTTTGAAAATTGAATCAACTTTCAAATTCTTATAAAAACATAAACCTTTTCTGATCTACAAATCTTTTAAAAAGAAAACCGTTAGCAATTAGAATTTGGAAACAGATCTCCTAAGTCAGTAGCATGAATTCCTAGGTGGTAACTGTTACAAAACATATTTAGATTCTCTCTTAGTTACAAAACAAAGGGATCAAAAGATAATGGATGGACGTGGACAAAAACGGCTTTGAAATAATGTTAAGCATTCTTTGTTTCAATAAAATGCAAACTTTGTTCGGTTTACTGGATTAGCCATACGAGTGCATGTTTTGGAGTAGATCAGAAATTTTCTCATGGGGAACCGATTTTGTCAAAAAACGCTGATGTGATTCAGTTAAAATGCTCTGTGGGAATCGTGTCAAAACTCTTGATGGAATTGATAAACCCACTGGGGTGCCTGCCTGCCTGCTGGGCTGGAGCTGCCGGCTCCAGGCAGGCAGCCCGGGCGCTCGGTGGGTCGGGGGGCTGCGCCACGCCGGGGCTCCTGCTCCCTGTGTTCCCAGGCTGCGGGGGCCGCACGCCTTCCCTCTGGCTGGGGGTGAGTACAAAGCTGTTCTGAAACTTCTGCTTCAGGGAGCCTGTCTGTTAGCCGGAAAAAAATAATTTGTTTTGTTTTTTTTTTCTTGAGATGGAGTCTCTCTCCAAATCACTTTCTTGGAGCGGGATTTTTCTTTAATTTTGCCACAATTTGGGTGTGAGAAGGGGATGGTGGGGGGAAGAGAGGCTTTAGAGGGAATGCTTTGCAGGGTGAGATTTCTGCTTTACAGCAGGCGCTGGTAGGGACTGAAGGAGGGGGCTGAAGGGCTACATGCACAGATGGTGATAGAGCATACTGTACCAGTCTGGGAAAATGATTAATCAATACTACAGGGATTTATTCTAGTATTTAGTTCTTTTAATTTAGCCTTCTGTTTCTCTGCTCAGGAGTTCTGTAAGAGAATGTTCTAAATGTGATGCTGATTCAGGATCCTGGTGATTTTTGAAAGTAATCAAAACAGTTCCCTAACTGCTTTTTAGCTGGATCTTCTTGCAAATGGCAGTGAAGAGAACAAATGTTCTATCCATGTTTCTAATTGCAAGTTGCATAAACATGGCTAGGATTTTGATGAAGGGGACTTGTGGAAGTAATACTGAGGAATAGCGAATCATAAGTGAGCAAGATGCTTAATGCACATTTTTCATAGTCCTATTGCACTTGAGTTGCTGTGGGCAACCTTCATTCTGATACTTCCCAAGTTTAGAGAGCTTGCCTTTCTGACTTTATTGATCTCTTAAAAGGAAGCCTGTAACTTCATAAATCTTTGTTTTCAGCAAAATTAACAAGAAAAAAAAATTACCTGAAGTGGCATTATTTACACCAGTGTAATTAATTAATTGAGTTGAAGCTTTTAGGTTCCTGATGCAGATCTTTGCTTCATGAGGTGCTGGAGATTGTTATTGCCCTTTATGGGAGATCAGTGCTGGAGGAAGAAAATGTCTTGCAGTGAGCAAAAGGCTCCTTCCCTTTTTCTCTTCATCTCTTCTTTAATGTTGGTCACCTTTTCACTGCTTGGCTTTCCCTCCTTGTCCTGTTCCGTTCCTTCACCCAGGTCTAGGCTCTACTACCCTGGTTTCTTTTAATACTTACCGCCTTGAAGTTTTCTGCCTACGCTACAACCTCTGCCCCTCTGTGCTCAGTTCTAGTGCTTCTGTTAGGCACTCCCTTCCCCCTTGTGCTCCTTGTCCAAAACGACCTGTCTTTTCTCCTAATCACAGCACGGAAGTTTCCTGATCGGGATGTGCCTCCATTGCCTTCCCAGCTGTTTCAGCCAGTTCTTCCCTACGTGGTAGTTCATCGTATCTTTGTTTCCTGCCCTGTGCCTCATTTAGCTCTTCGGTCCATCTTTCCTCTGTCCTGCTTGGTTGTTTCCCACCAACCTGCTGATGGCATGCCCTCTGCCAGTATACACGTGCTTTCCCTGGTCAGTTCTTAAATTTGTCCTGCCCCTCTCTTCCCATTTCTCCATCATGCCCAACCACTTTCCTGGCTCTCTTTGTTCCCCTTTTTCCCGCCACGGTCTGTCTGTCACCCTCTCAGTACTTGAATTTCTTCTTCCTTTGTGGATATCAGTGGTGAAGTAACTGAGGTTGCTGGAAGGGTAGACCTGAAGTGTCTGGGGGGGCTTTACCTCAATGCAGTGTGAGCTGTACGTAGAGGAAGAATAGCCTTGAGCCAAAGAACACTTGCTTGCCTCCATTGAAATGGCTCATGATTGGACCTGATGTGTGTGGGAGGTTGGAGTACAGGTCTGAAATCCTCAGAGATTTTAGTCAAATTCTTAAAAATATTTACTCTGTATTTGTAAATGCATGTATGTTGGAGGCAGGGAGGACTTGTCACCCAGCACTGAGAGGACAGACAGGTTTTTTTAGGGATCCTTGGCAGAATGATGATGGTACTAAATCGTAGTTACAACTAAAGCTTTATTTTCTTAACAGGATATTATGATTATTGTAGCATAGAACTTATGATTAGAATGGCACAGGATTTCTACAAGCAGAATCAATATTCTACAATTTATAAGTAGTGCAATACAGAACTTGTATTACCACTTACAATTTCTAATCACCTGGACCCTCTGCAGATCAGGTCAAATCTTTAATACATGGTTTGATGTATCAACATAACAATCGTAATCTAGACTTGAAATTCG
Source organism: Haliaeetus leucocephalus (assembly GCF_000737465.1). Classification (NCBI taxonomy): domain Eukaryota; kingdom Metazoa; phylum Chordata; class Aves; order Accipitriformes; family Accipitridae; genus Haliaeetus; species Haliaeetus leucocephalus. Next base: position 10,252,830 of record NW_010972642.1, read on the forward strand.
TATGGAAGAATACGAGTCATTCCCTCAATCCTCGGAGGAAGCAGAGGACGGCAGAGGCATCCCTGGCCATGGCAGCGGGTCCCGGGTCTCCCTGTCCAGCAGCAGCTCCGGTCCAAGTTCCCCCCTTAGGACCGGGAACTGCTCGGTTTTACAGACAGTGCTCTGGGTGCTGTTATGCCTCCCTGTTCTGTGGTGGGGCCATCACCACCGCCTGGTAGCCCCAGGCGCCTGGGACCTTCAAGGCCAGCAAGGGAGGGAGTGATCGGCCTGGCGCCCAGGAACCTTGAGGCTGGTATGGAGGGGAAGAAGAAATCCGTTTGGTTTGTCTCTTGGTTCACAGGACCTTCAGGGCCTGATAATGAGGAGAAAGAGAGCGAATTGTGACCTGCTCGGTCACAGAGAATGGCTGCTTGCTTCCTAAAATGGTGCTAGTTATGCTAACCACATTGCCGGGATCAGGAGCAGGGGGTACCGGTCACAGAACGACCCTTTGAACAGTTGGTTTCAGTGTGAACAATGAGTTTGGTAGCGACTTAAGCAACAGAGGGCTGAGTTTTACAGTGGAAAGTTGTTGACTATATTGATGATAATAGGTGCTCCCAGGCTCCCTCTTGATAGCAGTGACAGGCATTAGTAGCAATTAGGGTTGTTTTATGCTGGAGGAATGACCTACAAGTGATTGAAAGCCGGAGCGTTAGCTGCTAGGATGGGAAGAAGTTACTTAGATTAATAAAAAGATGCATTAAGAAGTAATGGAATGCGTAAAACAAAGTCACTTAAGGCAGAATATCAAGATTGTAAAGCAGTATGCTATAGGATGTTTTTCCCAAGGAATTAGTGGAAATTCTTTTTCAAATGTTTGTGTATTGACCAGATGAAATGCACAAATACCCTTTAAGAAGCACTTTCATGTTAATGGAGGATCGTGAAGCAAAATACTCCTTTAATTTGTCTCTTCTAAGAGAGCATGTTTGAATTCTAGAAACGCAATATATAGCGTAACCTCAAGTGGTGTTCACAAAGCCACTTGAAATAGGCTGCTACTTTTCACTGCCATCCTTAAGTAGGGCATAGGGCCCCTAAATACCCATGGAAATCTAAGTGCAAGGAGCAAAAACTAGGCTCTGATCCAAAGCCAGCTGAAGCTGATTAAGAGACTGCTTTTGGTGACCGAGGGCTCTGGCTTAGGCCACTAGCAAGCTAGAATTGAGTCTCAGGTGTTCAGACAGACTTTTTTGGTTAGTTAAGTCTGTGGGTTTTTCTTTTGATTCACATTTGAGGTGCTGTCTGCGATTATAGGAGGTGTCCCAGTATGTATACCACCTAAAGTGTTACATATTTTCACTATTGAGTTTTAGAAATAGTAAATGGGTAATACTCAACACCTTAACTACACTTAATCACCAGGTTATGTATTGTTCTGTTTTTATGACTTGACACTATACACTGTTAAATCACAGGTATACCTAGTGATGATATACTTAGTCCTTTAAGGTATGCATACAGCTAGAATAGAGTATAGGCAAGGAAAATATCTCTACTTTGCATAGTTTGCAGGTTTTTGTTTGGCTAGTTTTAGTGTGCTTCTCCATTCTTCCCCTCCTGTTAGATACTTAAACTTTTCAAATAAGGAAATGGAAGAGAGGATTATGTTTTTCAGATAAGAAGTGTCTGTAGAGTTGCAAATATAGGTTAAAGTGAGAGGTGATGGTCTGCCTGACTCAGATGATTGTTTTATTTTACTTGTTTGCATGCTTATCTTCTATTTTGGAAATAGAAAATAAAATGTTTACATTTTATCATAATGTTTTTTTGAGTGCAGTCCAAGTTAGTACTTACATTTTATTTCCACTTGGCATGTTGCCCCACTTAGTTTTACAGCTTGGCCTGAACTTTTTATACATGTATGTGGTTATTAGTTATCTGTGTGCTGTGTCTCCACTTTCTTCAAGTTGAGAAGAGTTGGAAAGTCACTTCTGGAGTTGGGACAAGATTTCATTCCAAACATTAATAGAAATGAGAGCTTGTTCTCTCTTCTAGCTGAGCTAGATTGCTTATATACTATTCACCAATAAGATTTTCCACAGTACAAAAAATTTTTTTAAAAACTCTTGTCTAGCATTCTGTAAAGCATCATGAAAAGTGGGTTTTAGCACTTGAGGGTCAAAATGTTTGCATTGGTTTAGGGAGGATAAATTGGAACTTGTTTTAATTAATTTCTTTTATGTTTGACCTTTAGGTTCCAGCAAGATGTGGAGTGACAGTCCGAGACAGCCTAAAGAAGGCTCTGATGATGAGAGGTCTTATTCCAGAATGCTGTGCTGTTTACAGAATACAAGATGGGTATGGTTTGTGTGTGATTGTTTTTGCTCTTAGAATCTTTTCTTGGAGTTACCCAGTATGGCCAATTCTGTCCAACATTGTGGAAGTTGTTTCCAAAGTTCAGAATGATGTGATACTTTGCACTAAAACAATTTGCGCCTTGAAGACAAGTCTAAAAAGAATGGTAAACTCCTAGAAAAAGAATTAATCACTTCAAGAACAGGTATAGTACGGAGTAGTATGCTGTATAGACTGCTGGCAAAACACTCATTAATCAAACTCATGCTAATCGAACAAGTATTAAATAGGTTTTGTTAACTTTTTTGGTTTTATTTGACTTGGTTATAGTGCATTCTTAACTGAATATAGGGTTCCAGGGGGGGGAAGAGTTTCCAGCCCTAAAAAGTTTGTAGGTTATCTTACTGCACAAAATTAGCCATCTCTTTGGAACTCTTGTGGAACAGGTGCTTTCACAAGTGCTTCATTTGATCAGAAAGGTACCTGTCACCTTGGAACCAAGGAATCAGTCACTATTGGAGCTGATTGCAAAAGTGCATTTTGTTCACGTAGTTTGTCCAGGGAAGGTGTGCTTTCCTTGGTATGTGCTGAGCTTAATGTCTTGCCTTTAAAGTTTCCTGCAGTTAGAGACTGGGTAGCAAACCCCCACAGTGCAACTTTCTACCTGATCTCACATCTTCAGCAGGAGACCTGCAAGGGCTTGTGCACCGGTGCTAACGAAAGGCTTATTTACACTTTAGAGAGAAGAAGCCAATTGGCTGGGACACTGACATTTCCTGGCTCACAGGAGAGGAGTTGCATGTGGAGGTCTTGGAGAATGTGCCACTCACGACACACAATTTTGTATGTACTGTTTTTTGTGTGTACTGGTTGAGTAGGGTTAAATCAACTTTGTACTTTCAAATTCATATTACAACTTTGAATAATATTTTGTATCTGTGGGATGTGGTGGGGGTTGCCAAAGAAGTTTTTAATCACAATAGCTTAAGTGAATTAGATAAGTAATCGAAGTAAGTCATGTTGGAGTACTTGATCACCCTTAAAACTTTCATGTCTGGATGGAATACACCCTCTAAAATCTATAAATGTAGGGGGTTTAAATCAGCACTGCATTGCAGAGCTGTAATAATAATCTACTATTTTTGTATTGCTGTATCTATAAAATGTATTCTGGGCCTCCCTGCTGGCTCTGCAGCAGCAATTAACTAATGAACTAACTATTCCCAGAGCGGTGCTGACATCATCAGTGATGCTAGTGCACAAATATGTTTTGACCTGATAAGGCACCAAGTAAATGGAAGCTGCTAAACATAATTCATCTAAACATTTCCAGCTACATACCAAATCCTGGAAATAATGTTTGTCACATTGAGAAGAAAGACCTTTTATTTAGATAAAAAAAACAAAATTCTATTTGCAAGCTATTTAAACTATTTTACTTAAGCTGGTTTGGCTATGGCTAGTTAGCTGAAAGTCTAGTAGGTTTAACGTTTTTTTATATCCTTCTGAAATTTTTATTATTACCTGTAGTAATACAACTAGAATGTTTTTATGCCAAGTATTGCTGAATTTGAAAATGAAACTAAATCTCTTCCCCCCGCCCCCCCCCCATAATAGGGATAATTTATGCTCACCCATTTGCAATTTTAAATGTTTCTGAGTTTCAGTAGTCAAAATTACAACTATATATGTAACCATATAGAAAAGCCATATATAAAAGCCATGTGAGTATTTCCAGTCCTGTGAGTGTTGAATAGAAATGTCACTTGGCTCCTGGAAAAATTAGAAGATGAGATAATCTTTCAGCAGCTTTTGTTTTTATAGGCTGTATCCAATTAAATTCTGAATGTTTGTCTCTAGCATGATAATAGTGCGCTGTTTTGCTTCAGATTTGTTGCTGTTTTTCTTACTGCTAGTGAAGTGAAGCATTCATTCCGATAAATAGTTGAAAGAAAATTTTAAAGCATGAAGACTATTTCAAAAAGGAGTCAATCTTTTATGTTAAATCTGTTTGCTATATAAAAAGGTAGCTCCAGCATCAAAAAAGAGGCTTGTACGTGTATTTGAGGGAGATAAAAGCAAATAGCCTATTCTTAGGCTTACAGAAGGTCTCTAATTATGATTATTTTTGACAATGTAGGTACGAAAAACATTCTTCACGTTAGCATTCTGCGACTTTTGTCGAAAGCTGCTTTTCCAGGGATTCCGGTGCCAGACATGTGGCTACAAATTTCACCAGCGTTGTAGTACAGAAGTGCCACTGATGTGTGTTAATTATGACCAACTTGAGTAAGTAATCACAACTGGTTTTAAGGTTGAGCCTTTTATTAAGCTTACAACTGTCAGTGATTTCTTATGTTAAATCTGTAATTCAGGAAGTCAGAGGAGGTGCCTGAAAAAGATACAGGAGTTGAACTGTTCTTGTGAGACTGCATAATTCATATTCTTTCTGTGCTAACTCAGACAACCAGTTCATATTTTTTTGCTGGACTATGAAATGCTTTCTTTGAAGCATGAATGGGGTGGCTGAGCACTTGACTGTATCAGACAGACTTCTCATTGTTCACAGTTGTTATTCTTAATCAAAACTGGTTCTTTATTATGTGATGGCTAGGGCCCTGTTTAAATGTTTAGATGTGAGTTTAGATGCGGGTTTGTTCTCTTCACCCTGGAAAAAAATGTTAAGAGACCCTAGTTTAATATGATGAAATTGCAGTTGGTTTTACAGTGATTGAAGATAAATCCATTAGTAAGAAACATAAGAGAGTGTCCCAAACAGTCACGTGCTCTTGAATTTAATTATTGATCTATTTGTGTAAGTCTTTGAAGTAGGTTAAGGATCTGGTGTAAACTGGCTCTGTGTTCTATTTGATCGGTTTCAGCAGAGGCTATTAAGTCTTTTAAATAGACTTTCATGTAAGGAATCACTTAAAATGATAGCTTTTCCCCCAAGAATAAATTTAATTTCTGTTTATGTCAGTATTTGTAACTGTTTCCTTGGGCATCTCTAGAGTTTGTGCTCAGGGCTTATGGACAACAGTTCTATCCATTTGGCATTTGGTTTTTGGCATTGCATGGGTGCAAACATTAAAATAAGTTTGTGTACTCAACATATAGGTATGAGTTGTGCATTCTTGAGGAACCAGATGTTTGCAATTTCAACTAAGAGATTAAAAAATTACTTTCTGCAAAAGTATGTTTAAGGCATGATCTTTTGATCCTTTAAGTAATATTTTTAACAGATCTTGTAGATTAATGTTCATGTAGTCTATTTAAAATTTAGAATTTGATCAGTGAGGGGTTGTTTTTGGTTTGTTGGTGGGGGTTTTTTCAATCTTTGAGTGTTATATTGTGAAGCTTCTGGGTTTTGCACAAGTTAGGTTTTTGTTTTGTTTTGTTCTTGTCTCACAGTTTGCTGTTTGTCTCCAAGTTCTTTGAACATCACCCCATATCACAGGAGGAGGCCTCCTTAGGAGACACCGCCCCAGCATCTGGATCGTACCCCTCAGTGCCCCCCTCAGATTCTGTTGGGTATGACCTTATTCCTGCTGTTTAATAACATAACATTTCAGTACTATATGCTTAGAAACACTCAAAATACTGCTTTGCAACTCTCTCTACGTTTTTGTAATCTGGCTTGTCGTGCAAATATATCCACCTATGCTTAACTTCAAAGAAGTGAATGTTTTCATTAACACGAATGATATAAATCAGTAGTAACCTAAGTTAAACATGTGCATAAGTGTCTGTAGAATTGGGGCCTTACCTGTTAAACTGATTTCTTCTGCATTGTAGCTGAGACCTGGTCTAAACTGGAAAGATTTTATACTTAAAATTAATACAAACCAAAACTATATCCTCACAAATTCTTTTAGTTTGTGTTATCAAACTACAGTTTATTTGCCTTGAAGTGACATACCTCTGTTTCGGAATAAGCCACGCCACCATAAGATTGGTGTGAACAGATGCCAATTCCAGGTTCCTAATACTGCTTTAGTAGCTTTTCCACATACCCATTGCTTTAGTGTCCTCCAGACCAGCCATCTTCCTCCTATTTAGATGTTGGGATATACTCATAGCATCCATTTGCTGCAGATCCAGGTTTTGTAAAATTAGACTTCTAAAAGTTACCACAGCCTCCATCCCCTGTATTTCCAACAAAGATTCTGGACCCTGTCTCTGTGAGGAGATAAGTGATCATATTCAGGTTATGTTCCCAGTAGCTAAGAGATCACTGCCACCACCCAGCACTAGTAGATAGTTGAACAAATCTCCAGGAAAGAGTAACTCAAGGATGTGTATCAAAGTCAAGAAACCTGATGCAGAGTTATTAAGAACACCAAATACAAAAGCCTTCAGAAAAACATTCCTAGGACATGTGTGCTGCATGGAGATGAGCTGAATTTGACAGAGAGGCTCTCTTGGAATAGTGAGCATTGTGCCCAGACTAAAGCAGAAACACATCTGGAAGCTACACAGGCACCTATGGACTCTAACTAGAAGAGAAATTCCCTGGACAGCCAAGACTATTTTACGAAAGATCAAATATGATGCCTTCCAGGAAAATAGACTGACAGTCCTGCAGAGGGAACTTCATTTGGTAAGTATAAAGAGAGGTGATGTTCTTATTTGTACTATTTTGTGCAGTTTCAAGTGAATTTTGAAGTGCCTCTTCCAAGTAGTGAATGTTGCCTCTATATCCCGTGGATGTTAGTACAGCAGATTGTGGACAGGGCTGTTGCTGAGGTTCTCTAAGCTAAGCAGGCTCTGCCTTTCTTATGGTACAGCTGAAATTATAACCATGCTAGAACTATTAATCTGTGAAGAAACTTGTTCATAGCAACTGTTAAATGCCTGCAGATGCCAAAGGGACTATATACCCCAATCCTAATACTAGTATATGCTAAATTTTCCTACTTTCCAGTTGCCTCTGCCTCACATTTGTGCTTTCTTACCAGTTTTCGAAAGATACGACAGGATGGATTAACTTAATTGATACATGCACTACTTCAGGCAGTCTTAGTTTTGTGAAGTAAAAACTTAAAGGAAAAACTGAGACCAAAGCTGGTTAATGCCTTAAGGTTTTTAACTTCACATATATAAAAATATTAACATTTAAATATACTTGCCAGTTGAGGTTAAGGAGCTTTTCCTAAGTGTCGCATCTGTAAATGTTTGTGGTTGCAGGAGCTGTAAACGGTTTCTAGCTTTCTACTTTTTGCTTTTTTGCCTTGCTGTACACCTCATTATTCAATGGAGGGGAAAAAAAAAAGCATACATCATGCCTTCAAAATTCTGTTTTGAAAATCGTTTATGATTATCAGCTGGTGTTCATAAGTAGTATGCATGTTACAAAGTCATGCATTTTCCCCAAGCATCTATGTTTGTAGTATTTCTTTTCCAGAAGCAGCTCAGATGCTATTGTATGAGCACATAGCACCATCCATACCTTTCTCCAGTTACCCTTTGCCTTTCTTTACTAATACGTCTCTGCTTTTTAAAGACATAACTGTGGAAATATTAATTTATCTCAATTTTTTTTAGAGTAAAAAAAAAAAAGATGCAGGCCTTTTCTATGAAAACATATACTTACCCGTGGTTTTGTTAAAGGGTACTGCTACCATATGGGACAACAGTTCAGCTGGAATAAAAAAAAAAGGTCTGACATTTGAGGTTATCTTGTATGGGAAGAGATTAAGGGATTGAAATTTGAGAGTTGGGCAATGGGATTGAAAATATGAGGAACTAGCGCTTTATTAAGAGTTACTAGTTTAATAATTGTTCCTTTCATTTCTCTGTTCTCCTAGCATCTTGCATGGCACAGCCCACAGAAGAAGGGATGTTACTAATCTTTTGGTAAACATGAGGAAAGACAAGGCAAACATCCTTCTTCATCTTTAGCCTTGTGAAGGGATTCCAGCAGCAGGCAAAGTGCTCAAAGGAAGGAAGAGTTTGTGTTGCAAGACAAGCTCAAGAGCAAAGGCGTGTATGACATGCTGAGAAGTTCTCAAGAGATCAAATGGAGAAGTTGGAAAGAGAAAGGGACATAAAGGAAAAGACCATTGGACATGATGCAAAAGCTGCTAAACATGCTGGAGAACTTTGTTTCACTTTGCTCATGTGTAACATCCTAAAGCAGTCCAGTCCTGTAGCCTTTCATTCTTCCAACTGTAAGCCACAGGCAGTCCCTCCAGATGTTCTTCCCCAAGAGAAGGGAGCAAATACTGTCCCACTTGCGCATTTCTGAACCCCTTATAAAAATGTGTCCAGCCTCCACATTAGGTCTCTTGTCCCATTTTAGTTTTTTCAGTTTGCACTATCCTGTTGTGCCAAAACAGTCATTTTAGCTATAATCTGCACTTAACTGGGAAGAATTTCTAAAGTGTAGGTCTCCCTAATAGCCATTTGTAATAAAATTGAAGTACGCAAACTATATATAATACATTGTATTCATTTCATTCATTGCACTATCATATCAAGTTTCTTCTGTATCTTTGCTCGTAAAATATGAGCACAGAATTTCTGTGAACCCAGTTCCCTGGATCTTACAGATATATGAAAAGGAGAGAGATTAGCTATTCAGAATATTCCAAAGTTGTCTTTTTCAACTTCCACCTGTTCTCTCAGATGTTGTGATGTTGGGCAAAACTCAGCAAACTCATGAGGCAGATGTTATGGCAGGGTAAGTAACCTGTGGAGTGGGTGGTAAGGGGGTGCGTGGTCAGAATTTGAGTAGCACAGAGGCAGGTTGGACTCGATAGAAACTGAGAGTTTCTGCTTTGCTTGGGGCAGAACACTGCAAGTAAGCAGGTTGGCAACATCTTGGCTCTTTGAAAAGCAACATTTTCCAACATGCTTGATCTTCTAAATTTGAGGAAGAAAGGGGGACTGTCTGGTGCACCATTCTTGGAAGCTTGCCAGTCCCTGTCTTAGAGCAGGCTCCAGCCTGTGATTAAACACCTCTGCTTTCCTTTCTGTCTTCCAAATGTTCACTGATCATTCTGCCTCAGCTGAAGATGTTTATATGTCTAGAAAAGCTTCTGAAAAGCCAAGGAAATAAAGACACAGTCTTATAATATTGTATTTAGTACTACAACACCATTTAGATCCCTGTATGTTTTAAGTGGTCAAAACCTTTGTGTTTCATTGCATAAAACAATGATGACCTTTTCCCCTAAAAATTCGGGCACCAGACCTTTTCCAGACCACTCAATGTAAATGTTAGCAAACTTACTACAATATCCAGTTTGATTACCAGAATCTTTAGAAAAATCATCTGCAGTCTGTACAGCAGGTGAAGGAAACCTCTTGGTCCCCAAGACTTTATTTGCAAAAGCATGCTAGTGAACTGCAACCTGGTTTGGAGGAGTAATGACAGCTGTGGGGGTTCTCTTGATAGCCCCTGGTATATGAAGCTATCGGAAATTTTAGGAAAGCATTGCTAAGCTTTGATCTGGGCCCAGAGGCCAGTATAAATGCACACTGTTGTGATAATCCTGGCAATTGTTTTATACCTAGAAGACAACATGGATGAAAACAAGTTGTCATGGTATGGAAAAATGCACTAATCCGTATGAAGTTATGACTGTTACAGATCTGTCCCATGATGCTTTTAGACTGACTTCACAGGATGCTGTAAGAGTGATCTTCTCTAGCTTGTAGTTACAAACTTGTACTGCTATCCTTTTCCTCAAGTCAGCATTTGATTTGGGCTTATTGACGATTTCCAGGCTGCAGAGGTGGGGTAAGAAAAAAATTACTTTGTTTTCTGGCAATGTCTATGGAGTACCACAATAATTAAATTAGAACATGTTCGGCCTCCAAAATTTACAGATTACCTGCTTGCTAGTGGAGCAGAAACACCATTGTATCCCAGATCCTTAGCAGTCCTTAGAAACTGCTTGAAAATGGAAGTGCGCTGTGTTCTTCATTAACAGCAGTAACAAAAACCAAAGCCAATCATACTCTGGTGTAAACAAACAAACAAAAAAAGCCTTGGTATGCATATTAGCTTGCAATAGGTTTGGCTTTGGTATGAGTGTGCAGTCTACCAGGTGGATAGTGTGTACTACACTGAGCCCTGTGGCTAAACTGAGATGCAGTTGTTCAGACTGGGAGGCGGAGAAGAAAAATCTCAATCTAGTAGAGATGCTGTCATTTTAAAAGGGAAATGGCACACCCTATAACTGAAGCTAGGTGAATGTGAATTTTCAGTTTAAGTATTTGCCAAACTACAACAAAATAAAAATCCAAGCATAAAAATCTTGAAGCCTAACCAACACTCTTAAGAAAAATCTTTCCTGAGTAGACCAGCTCTTAAATGTATGAAATATCACATTGGTGAGTTAAAGGAAATTGAGTAAAATCTGTATTAAATTTTTCTTTTGTATTTGTAAACTAATTTGTAAAGTAAACTAACTTCTGTCATTGCAAGTTCTAAGATCCGGCAGAGGTTTTATAAAATTGTTTGTTTATATAAAACTTAGCAAGTGTGGGCACTCTTCTGAGTTACCTTCTTCTTTCCCGTGGACCCAATTTTGTAGACACATTGGCACTTGCTGTGATTGGCAAGGGGTAAAAATGTACATCTGTCTGCAATTACTCTTGTCTCCTGACAAAACCTCTTTTCTATTTTGTCTTGATAAAAAGGGAGGGAACAGTGTGCTTATCCCAAATATGTGGTCCAAGGAAAAAGCATGCTCTGTCATACTAGCAGAAAAGGTTATAACATATTAAATTGGGATTTGACAACTCTTATCAGCTTGTTGCCTGGGAAGCTGAGAATCGTTTGTTAAAGGAATACCCTCATCTAAGAGGCTGGAAGAAAGTGTGCAAGATGAGGTGGTATAACCTCTCTAATATGTCAGAATATTGACGTTCTTATTTGTAGAAGGTCTCCTCTAGCTAGCAGGTTGGCTGTTAACTGCTTACAAAGGCCACAGGAGCAACAGAAACTTGGATTCTGATATTTAAACTGCTGTTCGTTTAAGCTCTGGCCTGCTGTACATGTATGCCACAGTAAACAGTTCTTTGCAGTAGTCGTGTTCTGGTCCTCTTGTTTTCTTGGGTTTTTGGGGTTGGGGGTTTTTTTTGACAATATGTATGTTGGCACAATGTTTGCATAGCCTACAGAACTAGTTTTGTAACTTGACTGGAATAGACAATGTCACCCTTTTCCAAATAATGATGATTGGTCCTTTTAGCTCCAGTGTGCCTTCTACCCTCCTGGAGTAATTAAAATTTAGGAATACTATAAGAACAGGCTTTTGTAGCTAAGAGGATTGCTGCATTCTTTGTGGTGATGTGTTTTCTGTAAATCACGATCTTGATGCAGATCAAGATACAGCTTTTGCCACACAGGCAGAGGCTGGTGGTAATCTCTTCTGGGCTTGTGATCTCAGTAGGCCACCTTGGCTAGCAAACCGCTTATGTCTTTCTCTTTACTAGTTAACTTTTTCAAGAAAATTTCCATTTAGCAAAAATAACCTACCTTTTTGTAAGTGTCCTAAGGACACCCATTAATGAAATCCTGATTGTATAGATGGAGCACACAGCTAACTGCTCATGAGATTCCCATCTCTGGATTCTTTGGTGTCTAAAGCTCAGAGATCCTCCCGATAATAGTTTAGAGACTCCAAAAAAAGAGAGTTCTTTCTCAGCCTGTGATTGTTTTCTAAAGATCTGAACTTCCCCCAGTTAGAATTTAATGAGTAGAAAAAGCTATTCAAATTGTTTTCAAACATGGTATGACATAGCATGCTATCTGTGCTAGCAGCATGATGGGCATGATGACCTGTGACCAGAAATACAGAAGTATTTGCAGATTCCCTTACCAGATGACCATTTATGACTCAAAGGAGGATGTAATTGAAACAATATTTCTGCAGTTTGGTTTTCTCTCCCTTGGCTTACTCATGATCACAGAAAATCTGATTGCTTCTGGTTTTGTGTGGCAGAGCTCAAATGCTGTCTCACTGTCACTCCTAGTGCAATGATCTGATGTTTGTTGTTACACATTTCCCTTAATTTCATTATTACTGAGAGCTCTCAGGAAGTTGGAGAAGGGAGTTAGCTATCCCAACAGTACTGGCCTGACTGAGACACTTTTCAGGCTTTTTCTTCTGAAATCCTTCTGTGCAGCATCTGACATGCTTGCCTTAACATGGAAATACAGTGCTTTAGAATGTCAACCAAGTCCTGCACTTGTAGCTGTGCAGTGTCGCATGTCCTGATGTGGGTTCTAGTTGCATGATTTCCTTACAAAAATGTTCAGGAGTTCAAAACTTCCTCATCTACAGTAGAAAAGATTTTACCCAAAGGCACTTGTTAGCAGTGAATGAAAACTTTAGCTTATGAATATGTACATCAGCTGCATTTTAAAAAAATAGTTCTGAAATTCTGAGAATCTTCTGAAATGCTGGGCTGTCCAAGGCCCTCTTTCAGAGATTTGTCTATTGGCAGTTTCAGTTTATTGCTTCCCAGTATCTTCCCAATATTTATATTCTGTCATGTGACAATAGGTAACTTTTTAGAGAAAAGTTGAGCAGTGTTAAACACCCCATCTATTCTTCCCCTGCCCCACTTCCCAAACATAATCTAAGTATTTTATTACAAGACTTTCTAGACTGTTGAATTAATTTGCAAGCACTGATTTGCCATTCTCAATTGTGGGACTGTTGGCCAGGAAGGAAAAGATGACAGGAACTTAGGATACAGATAGCACTGAGTTCTGGGATCAGTGCCAAACTGTATAAACCCTTCAATGAAAGGTAGACTAATCGTCTTTAAAGCAGACCGGTTTCTGAAGAAATGTCAAGAGATCCTGTTGAAAGTAACAGTTGCCCCTAAAGATCTTTGGAGAGGCCAAGGAGCATTCACTTACAGGAGGCAGCACCAGGACCTATTGCTGCTATATGCTGCTGTATGGTTTATTTCTGGGGCTTCTCCCAGTGGACATTGCCTTTGTGGGCATGGTAACTAACCCATGAGTAACTGAACAACTGGAGGACTCTGCTCCTCTCCTAGGAGTTGTATTTTCTGTAAGTTCTAAAAACCTTGTTGTCAGAGATCATGTATATTTTAACATAAAGGGTTTTTTTCTACAAAGGCGGCAAATGTTTCTCATTGACCCTTTGCCTTATATCCATTAAATTGAATCATTAGACTTAACAGTGACTGACCTTGACTTGAGTAAGAGAGAAATGCCAATTTATTGTATTTTAACAAAATAAATGGATAGCCAAAGAAGTGACATTCTGCCTTCTTGCAAATGAAAAAGCAACTGTTTAGATTTTCTGTCTTTTAAATATATGATTCATGATACCATAAATTAAAGACTATCTACATTTGTGACTGGCAGCATTTGCATTTCTTCAGAAAATTTGTCTGTATAATCTAGACACTTATATTTCAAGTCAAATCTATTGCATTGCCTAACTGTAGCACTGTAAATAACGTTTGGAATGTTGCACTATTTAAAGTTATTTCTTAAAGGTTAAGAGGTGATATGTTTATTTTTAGTATCAACAATTCATATTATATTGGCCATAATATTAATCAATTATGTTGAGTGACCAGTATGTAATTTTTAGTCTTTCTTCATTGAACAATAATCCTATCAATACAATTTGTTTTGTCACATCTTCTGACTGTAATTTTTATGCAAGATGTTAAGCATTTTTAGTTCTTGATGGGTTGCCATTAAAGAGTGTATTGCATTAACTCTGAAGTGAGGAAACTGCAGAATATCTTGCTATCTTCAGTGCATGTTGGGCTACATGAATTTTTCAGATCAGGATTTATTATTACTATTTCGGTATGGTAATGTTAAGGTTTTTGTTTTGTTTTAACTCAGAACACTTCACAGCCATGTAATTAGGTAGTTTGCACAGCAGAGAGTTGTTTCAATTGATCATAGGGGAGTAGAGATCGTTCATTATAAATTGTTTTTATGCAGGCCTTTAGATCAGTTTTTTTTTTAACATATGTATTATTATAGTTGAAAAGGACTTACCACACCCACTATGCAGTATTTGAAGCCATTTGTAGACCTAAATCCTCTTTTTCCTTGACTTTGTTTCTCAGACCACCAATTCTCCCTAGTCCTTCTCCTTCAAAATCCATTCCAATCCCACAGCCCCTCCGACCAGCAGATGAAGACCATCGGAATCAATTTGGGCAACGCGACCGATCCTCTTCAGCTCCCAATGTTCACATCAATACAATCGAGCCAGTCAATATTGATGTAAGTATTAATAATGTTTGGATCAGGAATAGTAGACTTGATGTTTCCCTTATGAATATCAGTGTGTTAAATTTAACATGTGTACACGAGCGCTTTGGTTCTAAGCTAATCCTTGGTGGTCTGTCAGAGTCTTCATAGATCCCACAGAAGACATTTTTGCTATCGAGAGCTGTAAGAATGCAAATAACCCATTCTCCAAAAGCAGAAACTGCCTTTTGAAAGTCCTGTGCTTTCATTTTCAAAGAAACAGTCTACCACAAACGACTGCTCTTTTTTTTTGTTGTTAGTCCCAAGGCTCGTTGGGACTAAGTAAGTCCCAAAGCTAGCTGCACCACAGCATTAAGAATATGAGAGCCAGTAACCACTCTTGCAAACCGTTTTATGTGTTAAGCATATTTCTTTATATGCAGGACAGGGATTTTTAGTATTTGTAATTCAAGTAACATTCCTGGCATTGAAGAAAATTAAATTATTGCTGTAAGCTGAGTTCAGATTTACTGAATGTTCCTTAGGATTTCAAGATCCCAGTGTATATTGTTCTGAGCATTCTTTTGGAGTGTTCAGAAACTGCTACACTTAACTTGTTTTCCACGTTTTTGAAATTTATGGATGCAGAATTGTAAATAATAATAATAATGGTTGATATCAGGTATAAGGCCAGCTAGGACCTTTCAATATGTTGGTCACAACAACCTCTTTCTAATTTTGCTAACTTATACAGCTTGTATTTTACCCTTAAGTCTACTCTCTAGAAATTAGTCATTTGTCAGGTGAGCAGTCTTGAAGTCTGCCTGGACTCTGAGGCACAAAATCTGTTTTGCGTGTGAGCTGAGCGAAAGGTGAAATGTTAGTTGAGTATTAAGAGTGTGGCTGCGTAGACATTTGCATATGGTATATGGCAGTGATGCATCTGAGAGGGAGGACCAGTGTGTTCGGCAGCAGTGCAGGTGTTTAAAGGAATAAAATAATTGTGTAATCAAAAAAAGATGAAAATGGACATACAGAGGGAGACTGCTAGAATTTTCTAAT
The DNA here is from genome assembly GCF_000737465.1 of Haliaeetus leucocephalus. Lineage (NCBI taxonomy): Eukaryota > Metazoa > Chordata > Aves > Accipitriformes > Accipitridae > Haliaeetus > Haliaeetus leucocephalus. Next base: position 10,268,443 of record NW_010972642.1, read on the forward strand.
TTTCTTCTGTTTAGAAAATCCTTAGTGTAGTTTGGTTTTAGTCTGGATATGTTGTAAAAGATACTCTTAGTTCACAATGTATTGCAAGTGAAGGAAACCTTTTGCAGTTAGTCTTTTCTGAGAAGAACAGAGTGCGCCTGGCTATGCAAATGAGGTGATTTGTTACAAGAAAAAATGAAGCAGAACTCATTTGACTGATGTACCTCAGTACAGGAAATTGGTGTCCTAGCTTCTGATATAACAGTTCAAATAATTTGTGCCACAAACACTGTAACTAGAATGATTAGTTCAATATTTCTTCATGCGTTTTGGCCAACTGCATGTTTAAATCAATATTTTCATGTCAGCATCTAGTCTGGGTGGTGTGCATTTCACTTTACTACCGAGAGATGCTGTATTGAAGCAACTAATTTTGAAAAGTTTAGTAGTTGTTATAAATAGTTCTTTGGAGTCACTGCTATTAGTAAGCCAAGGTAGGGAACAACTTTTATTTCATGGACAACATATGAGGTTATGGATTCTCAATTTGATCAATCTCGATTCTGGAATGTAAATGATAATACCTAAATTAAACACAAATTTTTTTTTTATTTATAGGACTTGATTAGAGACCAGGGTTTACGAGGAGAGGGAGGTAAGTAGCATTTAAACTATCTACTGTGCTATATTTAATTAAACAACTGCTCTGTCCCTTCCCTTTGTTCTGCTTCCTTCTACAAAACACAGACACAAAGGAAAACATGACTAGGAAAAAAAATGAATTTGCATTTGCTTGTCCATGAACTTAATATTTGTCTGACAAAGGTCTGAGTCATTTGCCGGTCATTCTGGGAGTGGGGGAGACGGAAGGAGAAAAAGTTTTGAAGTGGTATCTAGTTTTTTAGTTTTAAAATTATCTTGTGCCATCACTTTCTTGCTCTTACACGCACACACTCATTCACTCCCATGGCTGCACACAGATACGCTACAACTTCCCAACTCTCTCTCAAAGATTTTTATGCCTGTTGTTACCTTTCCACCCATGGGAACAACGGGGGTTTTCGTTGAAAACCATCAACATGGTAGATAGACCTTCCATACGAACCGCTGCATCCTAAAGCAGCGTGAAATACTCCGGTTCTTCTCCCCCTCTACCCCTGCTGAAGATGCTGCTTTGCTGTACTGCATGCCTGTGCTACTCTTGGAACCAGGTTGTTACACTAAAGCCAGGTCTTTTTATGTTTTCCTTCAGTAACACACAGCCCTAATTCACAGTTAAGTCAGCACTAGTGCCAGAAGGTTTATTTTTCTTCCCATGTTATGCATGGGCCTGTGAAGTCACTTCTCCCATCGGCTGTCAAGGTCCTGAGAGGGCTTCTTATGTGCTGTATTTATTCCTATGAATATAATAATAATATAGAAATAATAGAAATAAAGAAATAGTAAGTAGGGCAGGCATATGACAGTTTTTCCACTCCAAATCTTTAACACAGTCATCTCCTACTAATTATAACTTGCTTCAGCCATTAGTAAAGTCTGAATTACCTTAGCGCGCTCTATCCTGATCTCTAAGGTTTTGTACTGTGGGCTATGACTGACTTTGTTTCTCCCATCCAAATCTGGTAGTTGGTAGGATGGTACCTACCTACTGCGCTGTTTGATGGAGCTGTTTTTCTTATGCCAGCAATAGAATGCTTTTTACAAAGAAAATTCCTTTAATCCTGCAAGCCTACTAATTTAAAGTTGCCAGTTTTAGCTATTTTTGTATGTGTTGGTAGGTGTAGCTCTCCACAGTTTTGCCCATTTTGTCCAGCATTTAAATGTTGTGCTATCATGTTGGTTTTAACTTTTGATCATAAACTGTCTGCTTGGCATCTGAAAACAATTGGCTATTCCCAGTCCTGAAGCAGTGTTATTAGTAATTGACTTTTTTTTTTTCTTCAAAGTACAGAAACAGTCTATGAATAGGAGTCAAAGCATCCTAGTTATTTCCCATGACTTCTTTCATTTCTTCTATGTGTCTGTCTTTCTGTCTCTGCCTGCCCGTCTCTTTCTCTCTAACAGCCCCTTTGAACCAGCTGATGCGCTGTCTTCGGAAATACCAATCCCGGACTCCCAGTCCCCTCCTTCATTCTGTCCCCAGTGAAATAGTGTTTGATTTTGAGCCTGGCCCAGTGTTCAGAGGTAGTTGGGCTCTTCTTTCTTGTTTTCACCCAAACAAAATAAGTAAAACCACAGATGCTGTTTGTGCCTCACCCTCACACCGTGTGTATGTAAGTGTGTGAGTTTATCAAAACACCTCTGTTTTTTGCTTGGCCTGGCTGGAATGCTTTGAATGTGCTTTTCACACATACTCACTTTCACCTTTACACGCTTGAAAATTACTATAAATAAAGTCTGACTTAAATCTTCAAAAGCAAGGAATTTCATAGTTGAGGTTTTTATGTGGACCTTAACATAGTTTTTTTTTAAACAAAGGTCGTTGGATTGCATTGCAGTGCTTTTAAAGACAAAGTGATATCCTTAACTTAGAATTTCCTTGACTGTTCAGTTTAAGTCAGTTCAGTGCTTTAACAGTTTTCTATATTTAGTATTCTTTGTTTTGAAAAGTAATCTAGGAAATCAAATTTGAATTATGAACATTTCCATTGATATCTTGGTAGGTCTCAAGTTTTTCAAGTAAAGTGTCATGTCAACTTTCAACAAATACTTTATTTTGAGAATGTGTTATTGATGCCACATTGGGGCTCTAGATGGTTTTAGACCATGTAGTTTTTATTTAGTTGGTAAATCTTCAGTGAAACAGTATTTGTTTGTGTCCTGTACCATGTAAAATAAGACTCTTCCATTTTCATGTCATTGACTCTGGGGGTAATTCAGGCCTAAAGCTGTCAATGGATCTGTTGTATTGCACAAAATCCCCAAACACTCTGTGGGATTTCACACACTGGAGAAACCAACTATTGAGTCATAGCATGAAATGTAAATATTTGTGTCTATACCTATACACGTAGAAATGGGTAGTCCAATGCATGTAGTGTGGTTTTCCAATGCTACCATTTTGGCTGTTTCAAAGACTTTTGTTTCAGAATATATCAAGAGCAGTCCACCTTATGAACTTGTAAAGTTCTTCCAGAAGTCTTTGTAAGAAGACAGGTGTTCCCAACAAGCAAACTGGCTACAGAATGGAATACGTTACGTACAGCTTCAGAGTCCAAGCTAATGACTTAAGTCCAACATTATCTGAAGTATTCTGCTCTAATAACTTGGAAAACAGGCCATCTGGTATTATTATGAACAGATTAACTATAATGTTTTACCATGCGCTGTAAGCATTTTTGGTGAGGGGTGAATATTGGGCTAGTGTTTCTGTATCATGGTATTAAAATTTAAGTAGGAGACTTTAGTTACCTCTAAAGAAAACGCATTCAAGTAGAGCTTTGCTATTCCAGAGAAAGTCTGTAACCCAGTAAACTTTTGGAAAATTGCTCATGTTCTGGGATCATCATACATTTAATTCCATATATGTATGATTTCAGACTAATGATATAATAAATATATGACAGTATAGTGACCGTAACAGGAATATGAACAAAAGTTCATCCTGCAGGTTGCTGGCTTCCAGCTGCTTGTAAGTGTAATTAGGATGCCCAGTATGCATCATTATTGTTGCTTTGGCATGTGGCACAAAGTTTATGGATGCTGCGTCCCATTTTTGATGTGTTGGTATGTCATTATTTTGTGCCTTCCACTTATAAATGTATGGATTTTAGTTCAGAGAGGACAGACAGTGATGCATATATATAGAATCTGATAAATTAGCACGTACTCAGTGACTGAACTTGAGCAACAGTATTAAAAGTCACAAAGTCAATTTTTTTAACTCAAGTTGGCGTTAGGAGACACTTTTTTGTTTAGAAGGGGGCTTCTAAAGGAATATGAGGGGGAGTATTGTTGTCTACCACATCCCAGAGCACTGATGTGAGGGAAAGCGTTGGAACGTTGGAGGTCTTGTACAATGACATACATTGTTTAACAGAACAGTGTGAATTTAATTAACAGTTGACCCTATTTTATGTCCTTTGCATTGGGAGGGTCAGCATAACCTTGTTATGAATAATTATGGTGTATTTTAAAAACCAGTGTCTAGTTGAAGTGCTCTATTTGTAAAGAGCCATTGAGGCTCTGAAACACAGCTCTGATAGTGACATTTTCCTGCATAGATTTGTTTAGATAACGTCTAGGCTACAGATTTGCGGTTCTTTCTGTATTTAATAGAATATGCTTCAAATAGCTAACTAAAGTACTTGTTCTTTTTTAATCCTTTCTACAGTCTAATATTTACTTTTAAATGAGAGCTCTCTGCTAACAGATAGCTTTAAAACAGCCAAATCATTTTCAGGTGGCACTTGGAGACTCAACTAGAAAACATTTAAATTTTTTGCATTTAGTCTATTTTGATTCCAAAGTACAATATTTCAGCTATTTATTGGGTCCCTAAAAGGTTAGTTACAAGAAATATGAGAGGTAGCTACTGCTAACTAAAATGCTTCTACTTTTCTTCTCAAAGAAACTGGTGGAATTAAAAAATGCTCCCCTCCACCCCCCATTTAAAGAGACATTGTCCTTCTGATAATTCACGAACAAGAGACTGGAGACTATCTGGTGTACAGGGATGTTTGCTATAGACTTGTCTCTTCCTGAAATCTAAGACTTGAGCACTAATCTAATATTAGGACAATATTCCTAGTATATGTTTGTTCCTTCTTAACATTTACATTGATGTTTGGAGATACTGCATCTTAAACACAATTCTTGTACCTAATATCAATACATTCTTGTAAGCTGGCTTCTTATAGATAAAATTATACTGTTTCTGAAATTTAGGTTCAACTGCAGGTTTGTCTGCAACACCTCCCGCCTCTTTGCCTGGGTCACTCACCAATGTGAAAGCGTTACAGAAATCACCAGGACCCCAACGGGAACGGAAATCATCCTCATCCTCAGAAGACAGAAATAGAATGGTAAGGGAAAGATCAGCTATTTTTATTCGTATATTGGTATATATGGTATATTCTTAGTACAGAAATACTACACAACCATGTTCCTCTCACTTTTGTTTCATCAAAGCCTTCTGAATTATTTTGAAGATGAGTAAGGTAATGATCAAGGACTTTAAGCCAATAAGTAATGGAATATTGAAATTCTGGGACCGATACATAAATCATTTAAATAATTGACTATACTCACTTTTACTCCATTGCACCCAAATGTCTTGGTGTGCTTCATATTATAATGCCAGTTTCCTTTCTAATAACAGCTTAACTTTCCCACCATGATTCATGAACTTTGAAAGTTCTCTCATGAATCTCAAATGTAACAATACATAAGAATGTCTGCATTTTTTTTTAATTCACAATGTAGCATTATACTTGAGTAAGAAATAAATGAGACTTTCTTTTTGGTAAGAGTTTCTTAATATTTACTGGCTTTAATACTGCCAGAAACCTGTGGCAAGTATTTCATGCCAGGAAATAATTTAGTATACCTGTGTGTTGAATTTTGTGTATGGCCAGCTTGAAAAGTCAAATGCAATATCTGAAAAAGAAAGTTCTCTTAGGACTTTAATGATATGAAATGCTGATACCAAGTCTTTAACAAAGGAGCTGTTTTCACAGACATTAATGCACTTGCTTTCTTCCTTTTTATTGTTTATGTATATATATAAAGAAAACCCTTGGTCGACGGGATTCAAGTGATGATTGGGAGATACCAGATGGACAGATCACAGTTGGACAAAGGATAGGATCTGGATCATTTGGAACAGTCTACAAAGGGAAGTGGCATGGTATGTGACCGTCGTGGCAAACAGTTATTCTTAAGCAAGTAACGTTGCCTGCTGCGGGCCACCCAGTGAGAAAGCAGCTTTGCGGAAAAGCATCTGTGGATTCTGGCGGGCACCAAGTTGAACATGAGCCAGCAATGCGCCCATGCTGCAAAGAAGGCTAATGATATCCTGGGCTGCATTAGGCAAAGCATTGCCAGCAGGTCGAGGGAGGTGGTCATAGAATCATAGAATGGTTTGGGTTGGAAGGGACCTTAAAGATCATCTAGTTCCAACCCTCCTGCCATGGGCAGGGACACCTTCCACTAGACCAGGTTGCTCAAGGCCCCATCCAACCTGGCCTTGAACACTTCCAGGGATGGGGCAGCCACAACCTCTTGGGGCAACCTGTTCCACTGCTGCACCACCCTCACAGTAAAGAACTTTCTTACATCTAATCTAAATCTACCCTCTTTCAGTGTAAAGCCATTACCCCTTGTCCCATCACTACATGCCCTTGTAAAAAGTCCCTCTCCAGCAGTCTTGTAGGCTCCCTCTAGGTACTGGAAGGCTGCTGTAAGGTGTCCCTGGAGCCTTCTCTTCGCCAGGCTGAACAACCCCAACTCTCTCAGCCTGTCTTCACAGGAGAGGTGCTCCAGCCCTCTGATCATCCCCCTCAACACTGGTGAGGCAATGCCTGGAGTGCTGGGTCCAGTTCTGGACTCCTCAATATGAGAGAGACATGGACATACCAGGGAGAGTCCATTGAAGGACCATAAAAATGATTTTGAAATTATAAGTACTGTGCTAAATAGGTAATGTTAGAACTTCAGGCTGTTTAGAAACTCAACTCTTGCATGTTCTTCTGAATTTAGTAGTTATTAGGGTAAAGATGAAACATAGTTACTAGAAGGGCTGAAGTATCCATCTTGATGAATGAGGATTTCAAATGTGTATTTGGAAAGCTTTGACTTGGCTGGGATTTCTCAGAGTAAAATAAAAACAGTGTTTATACATTTGACAGAATATTTACTTATTTTAATATGGTAGTGGTTTATTTCATGAAAGCTAGAAAATAGGGTAGCTCAATATTTCTGATGCTCGGTCTATAGAGCATTTTCTCAATAGAGGAATATGTATCAATGGCACTTATTAAAAAATTCCTATTTTAAAGGTGATGTGGCAGTGAAAATGTTGAATGTTACGGCACCTACACCTCAACAGTTACAGGCTTTCAAAAATGAAGTAGGAGTGCTCAGGTAAGAATATTTTTAATGCCATAAAATAATGTGTGTAGATTTATGCTTCATTAATCATTGAATTTTAGATTGCCATTAGAACACATTGGTCTTATTCCTCCATGTTAATACTTTGGGCAGAAAATATAACTTGCCGTATTAAAATATTTCTTTGTATCCACTGCTCCTTCCTTCCCATGTATGTGTTTGTCTGTGCACCTATGTTGTGAATATATGTATGTCCAAATACTCAAGACAGGACTGGTTTTTGCTATTGTACTACCCCCAGGGCACAGTCAAGCCTAAGTGTGAACTGTAGACCTTTCTTTCCTCTTATCCACATTTTGAGATTGAAGGAGAGCATGACTAATTGTTGGTTTTGAGCTACAGCACTGCCTATATTATCTGTTGTTTAATAGTTTCTGTTCAGTAGCATTGACTTCTCTTTGAGGTTTTTTTTAAAATGTATTTCTCATAAAGTCACTTCTTGATTTCCTTTTCTCATGTCTACTGCTTGTACTTTCTCAGAGGAAGTATTTGTCTTGGGTTCAGCTCTTAAAAGAGGATCCATCAACATGATAGAATAGAATATTTATTGGGGAAGACCATTAGCATCCAAGTACAATCTTGAGCAGTCTCGAGCATAATTCTGTTTTAAGAAACAAAACAGAAAGAAGGGTTTTTGCCTCTGGAAAATTGATGTGTTGAGCTGGGCACCTGTGCTGGAGGACCATCCCCAATAAGCTGCATAGTAAAAAGGGGATGGTCAGCCTTTTTCCCCAGGAAATGTTAGTTCTGACTCTAAGTCCGTAGTTGTGGAAGTAGAGGCTTTCTGGGGTATGCTACTTTGGATATCTCTGCATATTTTTTGCACACCTGCTCAGGTATTTAATGAAATAAAAACATCTTGTATTTCATACCTATTTCAGATTTCTGCTGGCAGTCCCATAGCTGGAGTCCAGCCCTTCTCTGTTGTTGATCATTTCAGCACTTAGAGTAAATAGTCAGTTGTCCTATCCTTTGACCCAAACAAGCCAGATTTACCTGTAGTTGTGCCTTTTCCATTATGCTTCATCATTACTTTCTTAGCTTTGAGGTAGCATTTGCAAGAAACCACTTATTTTTTGTTCACTCAGCAGTCACTTGACAAATCCTTGAACCTGAAAAAGGCACAGTCACGTAGTGTAGAACTGTCCTAGTCTGCATTGCAGAGAGGACAAAGGGGTTCACACTCTAGGCTCCCACGTTAGTTTTTTCATATAAGAAAACCTAAAGAGCTCTGCCATCTTCAGCAGCAGCATAGATTTCAGAAGCTACCACAGGTTTTAAGCTTGGTCTGTCAGGTTTCATCAACAGTGAGCTGACTGCCTTCAGTACCGAGCTGTGTTGGAAGAAGATTGCCTTTATTTTTCCTCAGCCCTTGGGAATGCTAGGAAATACTCCCAGAATTCTGAGGTGCCACATCTTTGTAATATCTCATTGTTATATTCGGAGGTGTCTAGTTCTTCATGTCCATTTGATGATAATAAGAATGTGATTGACTTTCCCTGGAGGGTGAGGACAATCCTTCAGATTTCGCAGTGTATCAGTAGATTCTTTCAGGCCTTGAATCTGCTGGGATATCTAATGAGATAATCCTCTCTGCATTGTTCATTGTGAAGTTTTTCTGTCTGGAGTTGCTCCACCTTTGAAATAGGTTTGATTTAATCTGGCCAAATCTCTGTGGTGAGCTCCGGTCTCTCCCAGTGCTGTTTGGGAACAAGTTCATAGCATAACCTTACTGAGGTACAGTTTTCATACCTGTTTCCATCCTTTCTTGTATGCTAGCTCCATAGAGAGTACAAAATTCCTGTCAAATAAAGCACTAAGAAAAACTGAAGCCTTGTCAAGGAGGTGTGGTGATGGCTTCTGAACAAAAGATTGTCCTTCCTTGAAAGCCTCTGAGACTGGAATTTCATTTTGGATGTCCTCCTTATGGGCAGCAACATCTCATAGCTGGACTGGGGTTACACAAAAGCAGACCTGCCTGCAAACCATCACTGCCCCATGGGGACCTAGTGTTAACAGCATCTTCTGCGCTGTCCTGTGCTGGGTTGTTTGCAAAAGCAAGAGGAAGCGGTGCTTACCCCAGAATAGCTATTCTGTGTCATTACGATAAGAAAGGCTAATTGCTGGAATAATTCATTAAACTGAATCTAGCAACAGGTTAACATGTTATCTTAGTAAAAGTTGAGATTGACCCAACAACTTCTGTTTGGAAATATCTATTTAGACTGTGATAGATCTGCCTGGGTTTTTCCTGATTTTCTGATCTGCCTGATTTCCTCCTGATTTTTTTTTTTTTCAACAGGAAAACACGCCATGTGAATATCCTGCTTTTCATGGGTTATTCAACAAAACCCCAGTTGGCTATTGTTACACAATGGTGTGAGGGGTCCAGCTTATATCACCATCTACACATCATTGAGACCAAATTTGAAATGATCAAACTAATTGATATTGCACGACAGACTGCACAAGGCATGGAGTAAGTATTGTATTGCTTGTTTACAAATGAGCATTGGGGCAATGTTTACTTATCCTCTTCACACTCTGACTGGCATCGGCAAATAAGGCCAGCTATCTGCTCACTTTGCCAAGCCCAGGGTCCTGCCTTGATGATCAAAGCATTTGGTGAAGTGTTTATTATTTTGATTAGTAAAATAGACTGTTTTCTTTTTTTCGAACATAGGGAAATAAAATCATCAAGGAAATACAGTCTTAGTAGAATAAAGATAATGACAGTGTAGTTAAAATTTAAATCTTGAGAGCAAAGATTTCTGTTTCAGGCTTTACAATCTTCACAGTGCAGATAGTCTTATGGTAGGAGGTAAAACATAGTTTAAAAAGAAACACCCTGTGAACAAAAGGACAGAATCCTGTAAGATAATGCAGAAGGCAGACAGCCCTGTTAGCAAAAAGAATTGATTTTTTTTTTCTGCTTTTCTTATAAGTATTGTAGCTCTCTAAATAATAGATTTCAGCATTTGAAGAAAACATACCTATTTTGTTCTAAGGACTGTAAGTAATCCTTACTCCCATAGAGGGCAATTGCGTGAGTTAGAATTTACAAAGCTAGCCCAATGCTGTGTGTCAAAATCAGAACACTGATGTAAGATCAGAGAAATCGCCCTCCAGCTGGAAAACCACTATGATGATTGCAGTTCATTGTGCCATTTTTCTGCTAAGCATTCTATTACATTTTCAGTCAAGAAGTGGGGAGGTGTTCGCAGCAGCCAGCCTCAGCCTTCTGTTAGCCTGCTCATCTCCCCCGGCTCCCTCTGTAGGTAGTGGAGATGCAGAAGCCGTTGTATGAGTGTGATTCAAAGCAAAGACGTACATTGGGGCTTTTCCAGCAGGTTTGTGCCAATCTCATTGACTAAACAAAGAGCCATGGGAGACTAGTTGCCTAATTTAGGCTATATCTATGCTGTGGGGCAAGTACTTTCCTCTGTGTTCCCTGCAATCTATTTATCCAGTCTGCAATCAGGGGATCTTTTTTCCAGTCCCATACTAAAAAGCAGTCAGCATACTTGAGTACATGCTGAGGCTGGGAAACACATTTAGCTCCCACAATTTAAAATCATCTTACCTAAAGCTGTGACTACTCCGCAAAGTGTCTTGACAGTCACCATTAAGGCTGGGAGGCAGAACCTTCAGCACTGAATGGCGTGTCAAAAACTACTGAAGTTCTTTTATTTTTATTCTGAATATTGAGTTACAATCAAAAAGCAGAAGTTGGCACATAATTGTTACTTCATTCTTCAGTAGCATCAGGTTTCAGCTGAAAATCTAAGCTTTATTTTATTTTTGTTTTTTTTCTCTGACTGTTGCAGGAACTGTCATGGGTAACTGAAGTTTTGCCACCCTGATAAATATGTGCAGTTTGAATATCTACAGAATTTGTGTTTCAGTAATACAATGAATTTTGAGTCATTGATTAGTGAAATACCATTTAACCCACCTAATCTATGATGTTCCTTTTCAGTTATTTGCATGCCAAGTCAATCATCCACAGAGACCTCAAGAGTAATAGTATCCTTTTTCAGAGACGTGACTGTGGAACGTGACGGCATTCCTGATTTTTTTTTTTTTTTTTCCTGCCAGAAATGAACTTAGTGATGTGAAAAGCTGTTCATGTGTGAATATTTGCTGAGTTAAAATTCCATTGAGAGGGGGTAGTATCACTAGTAGAGAAGTAAGGAATACTTGCTATGTCTATTAATGTGATAGCAATAACGTAGCGAGTTTTGTTGTGGTATCAAAGATTTTTGCATCATTTGGTTTCTACATGTAATGAAAGATTATGCCAGTTCATTCATGGAATATTTTCAGCTTTTCTCGTACTTGGCATTTCAAGAAAGCCACTTGGGCCGTGGTCTGTTCAGCCCTGGCCCAGTCATTACTTATGTAACCCTTAAGTGCCATAATTCACCGTGCTGGCTGCTTAGAACCTGTATCATATGAAAAACTTCTTCATTGATGGTGGATGGTTAAAACTGTTATGTCTAATGTTGCAAATTTGTAGCTGTTTATTGTTCTTGTAGGACAGGACCAGTACCGCTTGTTTGTTTTCCCTTAACATTTCCCCCTTAGATATTTTTCTTCATGAAGACCTCACAGTAAAAATAGGTGATTTTGGTCTAGCTACAGTGAAATCACGGTGGAGCGGGTCCCATCAGTTTGAACAGTTGTCTGGATCTATTCTATGGATGGTAAGCAAGGGGGAAGGTGGTGTGTTTGTTTCAACAAATATAATTGTCTTCGGCCAAAGTTTCTAAGACTATCCCTCCAGCACACTGACACGTACAAGCTGTCGTAAGCTGGAAGAGACAAGCAGTAATATGAAGTACTAAATTAATGCTTTTCAGTTCTTCTTTAAGCATATGTTTTCCAGTAGTCAGCAAAAGAACTTTAGTGTCTTCATCCCTTATTCTGAGGTTTAAACTGAAAAGAAAATGGTGGCTATGGAAAAAGGGGGTGGTTAATGCAGGGTTGAGGAGAAGATGAGAAAAGCCATGGAAAAAATCCTGCTCAGCCAAACTAGCTCAGCCACAAGTAAGATGCACTTAAGTTTTAAGGATTCAAGCACGGCTACTCTCAAGAGGTTGTACAACTTGCTTAAGTCTTAATAATAAGTATAGTTACAACCTCCTGTGCAACTCTGCTTTCTCCTTTTCTCCCTAGAAAAAACTGAAGGCTCTGTTAGTTGGCATTATTTTCAGTGTTGTTTTAATTCTAGTTTCAAAATAGCTTCTCGGCCCGGGCAAGGTAATTTTGTTCTGTTGTAGAGGAATAAAGAGATCACCAAGCTAAAATGAACCAATGGATTCTGAGATTCATGTCAACATCCACTCTACATTAGGACCCAGTAACACCTGAAGGCAAGAGTGGGCCTTTTGCATCTGCTATAGTCTGGACAAGTCTGTGTTTTGTTCGTGGTATGTGAGGTGCAGCCTGACATGGTGAAATAAAAACTTAATTCTTTCCTTTTATGGTACAGGCACCAGAAGTTATTAGGATGCAAGATAAAAACCCATATAGCTTTCAGTCGGATGTGTATGCATTTGGGATTGTTCTTTATGAATTGATGACTGGACAGTTACCATACTCAAACATCAACAACAGGGACCAGGTAAGGGAAGGGAAGGGATTGTCTTCAGTCAGCTGTGGGCTGAGACAGAGATTGATGCAGCCTCCTGAAGTCACATCACATTCTGATGTTTTGTGTGTTTGATTTGTGTTTCTGATTCTGATGTTACGAGATGATGTTTCTACGTTTTCTAGATCTGCCTCAGCCACGTAGCACCAATTTACTTTTTTCTCTTGAGGTTGTTTTTTTACTTTTTTTACTTAAAGTATAGATTTTCAGCTTCTGAGCTGGTTGCCAGGATACTTATTAGGGAGAGAGCAGGTTACTTAATAGTAGTCTAGTTTAGAATAGTTCTGCAAAGGCAAAATGATCCTCCATATGTTTAGTTATTCCTCTCCCCGCCCCCCTTGCACTGAATAATAGTTCAGCAACAGGATTGACAAAATGGAACAGCAATCATCTTGCTGAATGCTTTATATTCATTTCAATCCTGAGAAATGCATGCACCGTCTAATTGAATTTCAGGATATCAGCATTTCTCAAATCCTGCTTGATGGAGTATATGACTTTCCAGAGTGTGTGAATCCTGTAAGAAGATTACTTAATTGTGAACAAATATTCTTTAAGTCTAACGATACCACACGCCTATAATATATCTCCACAGGATAGGCACGTTTGCGAAGGCATATCTGATTCATTATTTCTCTGTCTAATCTGAAAATAGTATCTATGCATCAAGATCTTTGGTGTAAACTATTCCATGTCTGGGCGGTGATATATTTATGTTGTTTCTGTGTCCGCATCCCTTGTTTTTTCACTGTCAGTACTTGAGAATTGCAACCATAGCAACGTTCATCTGTGAATGCCATTTTATAAGGCTGCTTCCATATTTGACAGAGCACTTCATCCCAATTCATCAAATTTGGAGTGACTCCTTTTTTATTAATATTATTATTTTTTTTTATTTTTTAATTGGTTTTGCCTTTTGAAAGAAGGGGAAATGTCCAGATTCCTGGCCAGGTGGATATAGCCTTCTACAAGCAGTGTTTGGGCATTGTTTTGTTTTTTACATTTTGAGATTTGAAAGATGAACCCAGTGATGTGAGTGCTCACAGTTGAGTGCTGAAACAAATTTTAAATTGCAAGTGAAGCCAACATATAAAATGTGATCTAATGTCTTGAGTTTTGTCACTCCCAGTCTATTGTCTGAGAAGAGGTAAATATTGCTCACTCTCTGTTGGTGCATCTACATCAGCTACTATGACACAACTGAGATTCTTAGTGAGCAAAGCATTGTTCTTGTTACACCTCAGAATGTTTCTCTCACCTTAACAGATTTTTCTAGACAGACTAGGACTGTTCTTGTAGTGATACTCTCTTTTCTCTAGTTAAAATAAAAGTTTAATCCCTGTATTATTTGTAAAGATTGTATCGGGAGCATAATAATAATGAATTTCGAATAATTTCAACTTAAGTAGTGTAACTATTTAGAAAAGAATACCTTCTAGATGATGGTAAGTCTCACTGCAGCAGAGGTAAGGGACGGGTAGACAAGTCTTTACTATGAAATGCTGCTCTGGCACATGGGGATTTCTAAAGGAACCATATGGGAGTTTTATACTCCTTGATGCCAACACAGATGCGACTGAATCAGACAGTTAAAAAAGGACCAGGATTGTGTTAGTATAAATAACATGTATAGCTTGCATGAGATGTGGGTTTTTTCTGTTGGTTTTTTTTTGCCAGTGTCAAGATATGAACTAGTTACACTTCATTAAATATAAGGTATGATACACCTGGTGGGTCTGTCTGAGTATTCAGAAAAGGCAGTGATTATCTGCTGCAGCATGAATGGATCTTTGATTAGCTGGTTTGAAAGGGCTTTTTAGTGTCAGTGCAACTGCAGTACTCAAACCACATTGCATTTGACCTTGGCTTGACATGATGATGTTTGATGGGTTTTTATATATCCAAGAGAACATTAACCATATTTATGCTTTGCTTTCCTGCTTTCTATTAGTTTGTTTTATGCTTAAGTTTTATCCTTATAAGCCTTCCATGTTAAAGGATTTACTGTAAAAATACAAAGCCTGCCTGTCTTCTCTTCTACAGAGGAGAGGCAGTTTCTCTTTTTCTTTTATGGGTTTTTTTGGAGGAGTGGAGAAGGTGGTCAGATGTCGAGAATAAGCTTTTGTGGTACAAAAGTATATGAAGGAATTTATTCTCGCACAGTAGGGGTTTTTAATAGCTGAAGTCCATGTGTTTCTTAAAACACCTTTCAGTGTGAACTTGCTTTTGACCTATAATATAAAACAGAATTTTTATTTTTGCAGAATATTTATTTTTAGGCATTCTGTTCCTGCCACAGAGTTCCTTATTCTTGTTTTTGTAACAGTTTTTGACACCGAAGAACCACTCCCTTAGATGGTTATTGCTGTAAATGGTAACCATTTGCTAGTGTTCAAGTTTCACAGAAAACTCTCTTAGGAGGAGGAGGAAAAATCTAATTTTTTCTCTGTACTGAATAGGTTAGCAAGCACTACTCTAAGAAACTTGGCAATTTCAATACCAGATAATGTTTCCTGGGAGCAGAAAACTTGCTGCTGGGACTAAAATTGTCTAGCAAAATGTACATCTTTTGTTACTGCTTGTTTTATGGACTCATCTTCTTCCCCTTTCATCTTTTTCCCCATTGAATAAAGATAATTTTTATGGTGGGCCGAGGATACCTATCTCCAGACCTCAGCAAAGTACGGAGCAACTGTCCAAAAGCTATGAAGAGACTAATGGCAGAATGCTTAAAAAAGAAGAGAGATGAGAGACCCCTTTTTCCACAGGTGAGAAATGTTCCTCTTTAGTTCTCAGTAGACTTTACAATTCAAATATTAAAAATAAAGAGCAGTTAGGAACTCACAGGCCAGTTCAAAATGTTTTTGATTAGTGCTATAGCATGAAGTACTGATTCAGGACCGGGTTAGTGCTGTTTAATTAGAAATGTTTATTTTCAATTCAAAAAGCAGGTATTAAAATGACCTGTGTAGTTGGAAAAGCATTTATGTGTTGGAGAAAGTTTCATCTGGGAGACAGTGAAATTAATAATCACAATTAGACACACAAATTAGAACTTGGTGTATGTTCTCAGAAATCTTTATAGCCCCCTCCTTGCTCTCCCCCAAGCTTTATGAAGGGAAGCTGATAGTTTTTTTCACAAAACTTGATTTATCGTGCCTGCTGAGGAAGGTTTGGATTCTAAAAGCTTGGGGGGGACACCTTATTTTTTTGTTTGTTTTGAATGTAAACCAAAGCATTTTAAAAAAAATAAGGAGCTCCCCCTGCTGGCTTTTGGTAAATGGTATTAAGCAAACGGCTGGCAAAGCTGTGGTTATTTGTAGCAATGGTAGGTATAGGTACTAGTGCATAAACAAGGAAGCAAATAAAAGGCAACTATATTCATTATGCTTACAGAGGGAAATCAGTATGCCCTTTTAAAGGGGGAAACGAGATAGTTTCTTCCCAAAATGTCATCTTCAGTTTTTTGAGGACATAAACATCGGAGTGTAATGCAGTAATCTATTTTTAAAAGTTTCTGTTTAAATTTGTGTATAGATATTTTTCTGTAGTTAACTGATGTTCTGCCTTTGGCTTTAAGAGAGTGTTACAACTTCGGAACGACAGATTTGATCACTTATTTTCTTCTTGTTTTAGATTCTTGCCTCCATTGAGCTTCTGGCCCGGTCATTGCCAAAAATTCACCGCAGTGCATCTGAGCCCTCATTAAACCGGGCTGGCTTCCAGACAGAGGATTTTAGTCTATATGCTTGTGCTTCTCCAAAAACGCCCATCCAAGCAGGGGGATACGGTGGGTTTCCAGTACACTGAAAAGAAACGTGAAAGCATGTGCCTCTGTGTGTGTGTGCCCGTGTGTTCCTGTGAGTGCAACATGTGTATGTTCTCAGTTCCTACCAGCTATGGTTTTAAGGTTTACTGAGGGAATGAAGACTCACTTCCTAACGCTGGGCATTGAATATCCTGAGCACAAAGTCTGTGTTGGTAAGAAATGCCCTGGGAACAGCTGGCACAAGAAGAATTGTAAGGTCACATAAGAGAAATGGGAAAAGTCACTCCAAAACAAGCAAAAATCCTCTTAAGGTCGTTGGGTGTCATTTTTGCTTGCCTGTGTCATTTTTGCGTAGTTTATTGTGATTGGAATTAGTTACTCAGGAGTGTATTTTATTTTAATCTACTCAAGCTATGGTGGGTTTTGTTTTGGTTTTGTTTTTTTACTTCAGTTGAGGTCATTATATTTGAGCAATAGGCTTTAGGTTCCTCAGTTAGTAATGCTACTCATATGTGGGCAACAATTGGAAAAATAAACTCCGTTTCAAGGCTGACCACAGTCAAAACTTCTTGTGGTCAGCAGAAGTGAGCAGATACAACACAGAATCCAAAGAAAGATCTTAGTGACACGTGACTCTTATTTTGAAAGTTGAAGTTTAAAATACTGCTGTTTAGAGAACATCTCTTCCTGCAGAGGAGTGGTGGCATGGGGTTTTTTTACTTTTTTTTTTGTCTAAATACTCTGACCTGCTATAGTTTAGACCATCTCAAAATGTTCTGTTACAATGCAACATAGAAGAAATTCTGAATCTGTTTTTGCTGAACTGCAAGAATATTGCTGGTAAAGGTGCCTGTATCCTTCAATTAGCATGGATTTCAAAATTAAAAAAACATTTTAGATGTTGAGCGTAACCAAATACTTTAAGAGAAAAAGGCTGATAGCACCTGTAATAGGAAAAGAGGATTTGAAAAAGGCAGTTGTTTTCATGGAAATCAGTATTATACCATGAATTCTGTTAAGATTAAAGGTTTTAAGTACTTTAATAATACCACTGAACATGCTTCTGTTTAGTGACAAATTGTTTTTTTCACTTCCATATAAAAGCTGCTAGTTGGACTAGAAGTGAATCAGTTAGACTGGATATCTAGGTGACAAAGCTATACGCCTTACCAAGATCCTGTCAGCTCACTTTATAGATGGTGGTTTTCTCTGGAGCATTCCCCTGGAACAGGTGAATCAGAGTAGTGGTTCAGGTGATATCAGTCTTTGATGTCAGATATGAAAACAATAATGTTACTGTGTCCTTGCATATTTTGAAATTAGTTACGTGGTTTTGTTTGTTTTAAACTGCTAAGCTACTAATTTTCACAGATTCTTCTGCATCGGAAACAAGCTATTGCTCTTGTTAGGACTTCAAGGTCCAGGACTGTTCTTAATGGCTACTGATCTACATACTTACAGAGAAGTTTGCATGTTGCTAGCAATAGGTTTTTGAAATAGATCAGGAATTCAAAAAAGGTTTTCTTTTCTGCTCTCTGTCAGCTGAGCCTTTTAAAACAGGAGGCAGAGTTAGAGAGCTTGAAGAAATGTAGGCAATTTCTACACCTTCTGGCCAGATTCTAATGGTCTTTTTGGCTTCTGCAGTTGGAACAGTTTGGGAACTAACTTTTCTCTTTTCATTTTGTTAGTCAAGAAAATTCAGCTGTTGAAATCTGTCTCTATGGAAATAGTTACGGAGGACGAAAGTTGTTATTGTTTCAGAAAATCTGTTTCCCATCTTTCTGGTATCTTCACCTCATTTTGGCAGGCTTATCTTAAAAAGAGAACAGGATTTAAGTGGTTTTTTTCCCGTCTTACTATTTTTTTTTTTTATTCTAGACAGTGAGGAGGAATGCTTCTTAAGCTTTGGGGTATGGTATTCAGTACAGGCTACAATGACCATCTCAGTAAGAGCAAGAGGATGCTGCTGGGTCTCCTGCAGAATCCAGAAATGTGGCATCCCACACAGAAAAGGCTTGACCACACGGGGAGTCATGGAGAGGGCAGAACCATCATCACTGTCCTGCCCGGGCTTACTCTTTTTCAGGTCTGCCAGATCAGTTCAAACAAGTTGTTCCTTGGAGTAGTGTTATCCTGCTTGTTGTTAAGATTGTTCTTCTGTGCAATAGGAACTACAATTAGGGGGGGGAAAATGCTGCCATCCTTAGACATTTGGCCCCATTTCCTGCTGTATGGTCAGTGCCTTAGACTTCTTCCTGTGTCACCTGTTCTTACACATGGAGCATGGTTTGGGATCCGTGGCCATAATGTGATCTTAGCTTCTCACTAAACATTTTATGAAGCCTAAAAGGAGGCTAGTTTTTGTGGATCATTAACTTTATCTGACATAAAGGCATTTAGGGGTTTTAAATTCTGTAGTTTCTAATTGCTGCTTCAATGAGATTTGGGAACATACGTAGGACGAAGATGCCTAAATACACCTGTGGATTTGGGTCAGTGTTCTCAAAGATGCAACTCAGCTATATTGTTCAGAAACAGATACCTATTGGTCCTGAAAACAGGTCTGTAGGATCCCAGGCTTTTCTGGAGCGGTAGTTTATACTATGCGAGATGCCTTTTTTCTTTACTTCCCTGCATTTCAGTATAGAAACAAAATCTGTCTAGTACCTTCTAGAAGGACCAGATCCTCATAAACACTGCTGTATATTCTTCTGAGGATACTAATTATCCACATCAGTGTACGTTCGAAGTTTTTATTTAGCCAGTGGATGGAATCCATACTAGAAGATCAGCGCAAGATCCAACAGAGAACTGCCTCTTTGTCATATTTTTTTTCTGTGTCTGTGAATGTAATCCAGGCAAGGTGTTGGAATTTGGTGTTTCCCTTTAAGTCAGTTACTCTCTACTTCAGTAGACAAGGCTGGCATGGGCCTGGAATGGAACCATTCTTCTCCTTATGATTCTTCTGAGAAACGTGGCATCTACACCAGGATAAGGAGTACAGTTAAGATGATGCGTTATATACCTTAGTAACCTCATGAATCCAGGTAACTTATAAACTTGTGAGAGTAGAGATTGGTAACTGCATCTTAAATCCTTCCAGGAATCAGGGGCAGCAGGTTCGCTCAGAACATGCCCTTATAATATATTGTTTAGACACAACATGAAAGAACTTTTATCATCTTTTTAGTATAGATTTTTTGAAAGTGTGCATTTAAAATAGTTTCCACTTGCCTTTGCATGTGACAAACGTGAAAAGACTGTAGCAACTAACTTGAAAGGGCTCTGTAAGAAGTGTAGATTTTCAAATGCTACCCATCCTTTGGAAGGGAATTGCTTTGTTACCAGTCAAAGCAAGCATCTGAAATTCTGCTTGGTAAAAAGCACATCAGATGTCTGGCTCACAATGAATAAAAATGTGTGTTGTTTTTTTCACATCCCAAATCACTAAGTATGTGGTAAGCTGATCTCATTTGGAGCAGCCATGGCCCAGCTTCTTACTCTGGCAGATGCTCTCCAATTCCACAAGTCCGTTCCGTGCAGTTGAGCGGCTTCCCCCCACCGTCAACAGAGCAGCTCTCCAAAATCTGGTTAGAAAACTTTCCTTGCCCACCAGCCTGAGCTTGCATTTGCTAGGTCAGCTCCTTGAGCCATGTTGCCTCAGGGACAGACAGTGCCACTGTAGCACAACGGGCAGGTCATTGCTCTACAGCTCAGCTCAGGAGGGAGAGTGTGACTGCAGTAGTCCCAGTTTAGATTAGCGTTGGCCGTTAGTCCAAAGACGCAGCGCGGCAGAATCAGGACAATCCTGTTCCTGCAGGTTAGGGCATATCGGGTCCTGTTCCTAAAGCTGTCTTCATTTCATCCATTCATTGCTCTCAGGCAAGACCTTCCTGTCCCTCTAGAAAACAGTGAATTCACGGTTCAGGTTACTTCATTTATCTGTATGCATCTAAGTCTCAGGAAGAGGTTGCCTGTGCTCTTTCTCCCTCTCCTACAGTTGGGCTTTCTTTCAGAAGATGGCAGAGCCAGCTTACAGGTATTTTACATCTTCAGAATAGAAAGGGTGACATAAAGCATTCTAGCTACTCCTCAGAAAGTCCTGTTGACACCTAGCACGATGGAAGATTCCTGTATGTGGATAGGTATAGCCATCTGCATTCCTCATCTAGGGAAAGCTGTTACTGGTAACTGTATTTTATACACATTCAATCAAGGTATTCCCATTATTAGATGAACGTGTTACCTATTTTGGTCTTCTATTGATTTGAGATCAGATTAGCACCTGAATTTTGAAAGAGGAGATTTAGCATTAGCTTGTCAAAGAAAATTTCTTTGCTAAGGTTTTATTTAAATGGCAAAAGAGTCTGAAAATCACCTTTTTATAGCTACCATTCTATCTGAAACGCTTCTTGACTTCTGATCCTGTTTTTCCATTGCCCTTTCCCAATTAATGGTTCATTTTTTATCTTCTGAAATCCCTGTATGACTATTAAAAGCTGAATTATTACCAGAAATGGGCAGAAGGACAAGATGAGTAATGAGGGAGCAATCTCTTGTTTATAAATTGATCTTTAATCAGCAGTTTAGGAAGGCAGACTGAAAAATAAATTAAGTAGAGCATGTTTTGAAAGTGTAGCTAAGCGTGAATGTCATTCTTAAAAATTAGCCTCACAGGCAATACTTGATGACTTTTTTGTCCTTCTCTTAAAAGAAAAAAAGTACAAAAATTAAGGTGTTTCTAGAAGATACTGTGAAGGTAGTTGGGAAATCGGTGAAATGTGTCAGAGAGAAGCAAGAAAAATTATCAAATATTTAGAGTATTTTAGAGCAAGGGTTTTATCTGTTGGTAGAACTAGTAAAACAGGCAATTAGACCCATTGTGAAGTTTTTAATTATTTTGTTATAACTTAAACCTACCACCACAGTCTATCAAGACACGTAGAGCTTGAGATCTGTCAGAGTCCCCTGTGCCAGCCACCCTTATTTTAGGCCTTGGGTGTACTCCCTTCTCATTTCGTATGACACACAGAGCCCTCTCCCCTCTCCCTGCTTTCTTCGTGTTCCCTTAGAGCAGCTGGATCAGCTGTTCCTACCAGGCCCTGCAGACGCCTTTTCTTCCCCCTCCTCGTGCTGACTGCTGATCACTCTTCTTGGTTCTTTTCTTTATACAGCAATACATTCCATGGAATTAATGCTATCAGCCTAAAATTCCGTTTGCAGGGATGTTTCTGGTTTGTTTCCAGTATTCAGAATAAGAATCTTAAGAAAAACCAAAGCCAACAGAACGCTTGCTCTTGAAAGGATGGAAGGACACCAAGATAGGGAACAGTTGTTTGAATGTAATGGCATTCAGCACACTTCTGTTGAACAAAACAAAGGGGGTCTTTATGCATGCTTATTGTTCCTTCATTATTAGGAGGACTCTGAGGAGTGCTGTCAAGGAAGGGGCATAAACTAACCCAAAATTCATGTGAAACCCAACACAGGGAAGTTATATGTATGTTTCTTTTTCTCTTGCTCCTAAGTCCTTTTGGTTAAGCATAGTTTGACACCCCTCCCTAAAAATCCTATAGAATACAATTTCTTTGTGGGTGGCAGGGAAATCTTTTGGCTAATGTGTAAGATTAAGAGGATGAGTACCTTAGATTCAGCTTCTATTCAGTGTTCTGGCAAACTTCTTAAGACTTTGGGCAGTGATTTTACTCTGTGCCGTAGTTTCATCATCTCTGAAATGGGACTACCAGTCTATCTCACGGCATGCTGATGCAAATAAACTATGTAGAATTTCAGGAGATAATTGCATGTGAAAGCACTGCATAGCATTACTGCTTATCCAGTAATTCTGAAGGAAGCATGGGGTTGCTTTATTTGTTGTGCTCCCTAGTATCGAGGCCTAATTCCTAGTCTGGGAGTGAGTAGACAATGTCACTATTCTTATTTTTCTCACAGTAGGTTGCTCTGTTGGTTTCTAAACCAGATCCTAGCATTCTTCAGTACTGGCTTAATATTCAGGCACTTTACTGTATATAGTCTTTAAAGGTTAATATGTGTGTCAAATAGTTCTTTGTTACGAAACCAGTTTTACACCAGAATAGAAATTAGTTTGCAGTCTGACACGTTTATTGCAGTTTGTTGCTTTTCAGGAGGATATATGTGCAATAAGGAGTTTAAAGTGAAATTAAACTGACACATTTTATTTTCAAATGCATGATGAATTAGACTTTGCTTGAACTTTCAGACTTCTGTCTTGGGAAGAATGGGTACAGCTTGCTTTCAAGAAATTCTTTTCTGGTAAAATATGCTGGGTCTGTATTCAATGTTCTCTCACTATGTGTTCTTTTGTGCTTTAATTTTAACAGTTTGCATTTTTTAACATCTTTTATATTCAACCTAATGTTTGACTAGTCTGGAGAAAATCTCTGACCACCTAGTAACGGAAATCACCTTTTTAAACTAAGCTCTTGTCCTCCCTCTACAGGAGAATTTGCAGCGTTCAAGTAGCCACAGCACCATGGCAGCACCCACTCTGTTATTTAAGTCTTGTGTTCCTACAGTTTCTTAACATCAAAACTCTATTCTGCTCCGCAAAACCTAAAGTAATTTAGAAAAGATATCCATAAGCTTAGAAGTGGAGCAGAATGGAACTGCCAGTCCAACACAATGGGAAAAAGTACCTTTTTGGGAACCAGAATCCTCTGCTGCCAGTGTTTCTCCTTCAACACAAACCACCACATGCATTCGGAGACCCGCAGTGGCTGCCTGTGCCGTTGGCATCATTCCCAGGAGAGAGGAGAGTGCGCTCGTGGTTTGACTGTGGTGCTCGGGCATGAGGGGATGGAACTGCTGCTGCAACTTAGGAGACTTGCTTTGGATGGTCTGCCGGTCGGCTTTCTCCCTCTAACAACGTACCATCAGAGGCTGAAAATCTGATGAGTGCTAATTTAAAAGAATCATCCTCCATTCCGATCTTTTTTTTCCCAGTGTACTCACTGATTTGTGGACAATGCAGTATCCCCTTTTCACTGTATTACAATGTCAAACACCTAAATCTGTCTATATTATTGGGTTTTATTCCAGTAAAATTAAAAGTGTGGGGTGATGGGAGCTGGAGAAGATGTTACTCAAAAGGCGAAGAGGTTAATCTGAAGGAAAAGGGGATGCTGCTGCACCTTTTTTCAGATTTACTTTATCACTTCTTCAAAAAACAAACAACAACCACCAACCTTAACCTTTTTCCTTTTCCAGTATTTTCTTGGTGTGTGCATATACAACATCTTTTAGAAGGATTAGGTAGATCCTTCTTTTGTTGGTCCAGCAACAAACTGAAGTTTAAAAAAAAAAAATGTAGCGAGATTGTCCTCTCTGTTTATTTTTTTTCTTTTGTATCATATGATACAATGTGTTTATCAAAGATGCTACTGCAGCATCTGAAGTCTGTAGAATTCCTGATACAGACTGTGAATGGTGTATGTACCTACTTTAAAAGTTTTATTTTAAATGAGGGTGCAGGTTAATGCCAGGTACCTTACCAATATGTAATGTTTTCATAAATGGGAAAAAAAGTTCTCAGGTTGAATTGAATAGAAATACAAAATCCCCTAGAATTAGACATTCCGAAAATTATGTTTTGGTACTTTCGAGAGCTTTTTTTAAAGGATTTTTATCCTGTTAACTAAATGTCCTCTGATAAGTGTGTGTGTAAATGTGGAGCATCTTGTCCTAATGGCAAGTTGTTAGATCAAAACAAAACGGTACTTGCTGGATCCACGCTGACTACTTCTCCTCTCATTGCTTTCTTCCCTGTCATCTCTTCCCTCCCGTTTGTCTTTCCCTTTTGTACACTTTGCAAACTAGGATGAAGGTGGCGGTATCTCCATTAGAGTGCTTTGTTTTCCTGTCCTCCAATCCTGGTTTTCAAATGGTTGGTAGCTTTTTGACAAGTTACCCAGTCAGGGAAAAAACAACTGGTAAAGTTCTGCACATCGTTTACCTCTAGTAGAATATCTTGTGATGTGATCTGTTTGCAGAGTTCTCTGGTGTGTGGTTTTACATGTAAATTATTTGTACAGAGGCAAGTCAGACCACATTAGAAAGAAATTCAAGCTCAAACAGAAGTTTTCAGAATTTGATTCCTCTCTGCCCTGTACCACTCCAGGTGAGGCAGGAGAACCGACCCCCCTCTAGCGGGGAGGTTCTTGCTGGGAGGAGGTGGGGGTTGTTAAACAAAGTCATGACAAATAAATGAAGGAGTTAAATGTGTGTGAATGTGGTGTCTGTGCTAAACATGGGTGCATTGGGTGAGGACGCTGTCCTTCCCTCCCTAGGAGAGTTGGACTGTTTCTGTCTACAGAAGGTTGCTCCCAGGTGAAGGGAGAAACGCACATCGGTAGTGGAACGTGCTTTTAAAACCCTGGAGTTCTGCGGTGTTGCTGGTAGTCTGTTATGTTTGTCAGTAAATATTTACTGGGGTTATAGGGACTGGACTAATCTGAAGTGGGAATTATAACTGAAATACTGTGTATTCATATTAATTCCACAAACATTAGCAAGACAGCAATAGTGAATGACTTAATAGTCACTACAAGAATGAAGTGATTCATGTTGGTACATGAATAGAATTGATTTTGTGTACAGGATGCATTTTAAAAAAAAAAAAAAAAGCACAAATTTTTTCTTGTCTGCTGTGGGTCTTCAGATGCTGTAAGATTTTTTTCCTTATTGAGATTGGCAGGAATTTAAATAGTAGCAATAGCCACTTTCCAGTGTGGAGAAGGTAACGAGGGAGTGGTGGTGTGCAGACGGGTGAAATTGGCGTGCTCCCTGGTGATCAACTGAGGCCAGTACCTAAGAGATGGAAGGAGCCTGGGACCACTGGGGTCAGCAGGCAGGTGAGAGCATTTACAGACTCCCAGAGGGTGAAGTGGTCATTGCTCATTCTCATTCCACCCTGTGCATTGCTCCAGCCCCTGTGTGGGCTGTAGCCTAATTTGTACATGTTGGGCATACTGGAAATTAATGTTCTCTCAAAAGAAACTGTTATTGGAGCAAGTATGTACAGGTGGTTCAACAGTCATTTGTTTCACAGAGCTTGTTAAAAGCCCTAGTTTCCTTCCACAAGGTCATGCTGGCAGAAGATCGTCTGCTAAAATACAACTGTTAGGAATTTCATTCCATCTTTGCTTAAAATGAACTTACTTTTGTGAAGATTCATTACCCATTAGTCTACAATATGCTTCTTGAGCCCATAAGAAAAGCACAAGGAAAACTGCTATCCTTGTCCATGCAAAGCACTTTATAAGTAACACATGATCTCTGGGGGTTTTTTTATTGGGGTTTTGTTTGTAGTTTTGTTTTTCTGGTTTTTGGTTTTGTTTTTTTTCCCTGAGGAATGTGCAAGTTGTTTGGCTGCTGTTTAGAGAAGTCCTTTCAGGATGCATTTCTACTGGTTTTCATGTTTGTTTGTTTCCTTCCAGATAGCTGTAGTAATGTGTGTTTGTCTGTGAGGTCCCACATAATACTCACGCAAAACTTTGGAAGAAACTTGGTTTGTAAATAATTGGGATTATTTTTTTTTAATCTTTTCCTTCAGGAGTTTTTCTGGATGTCTTGCATGCCATCAGAACCAGTCTTAAAGGTGCCCTGTAGATGTTTAGTGAATGGGGAGATAGGAGTAGACAAGAACTGAGTGTCCTGTGTAGCAGTGCAATGAAGAAAGTAAAGTGAAATGACCAATACATTCTTGTCCATTACACCAAATTTCTTAAGCTTCTCTGTGGTGTCCCAGCCACAAGCTCATGGCATAGTATGGAGATGTTAGTACATATTTTGTGTACGCGTGTTGGGACAAACATCTAGACACTCATACTACTTTTAGCTCTGCAGTATCTAGTATCTAATAATTATTTGCAAACCTACCAGTATCCAATCCCAGATATTCATGTCTTTTATTAACCACACATACACCTTCCCCTCTGCCTTTCCTTTTCCATACAGTTAGAAGAGGCCTGTTATCTGTTACATCTTCCCTGTCAGTACGTGGTTGTTTCCTGTGGTGTATTTGCTGGAACTGGAACATTGTAGTGGAGCTTAAACCAAATGGTATAAGCAGAGGCCTGGTTATTTTGAAAGTAATTTCTGCGTGAATTAAGTCCTACATAGGCCAGATACAATTAGTCCAGTCATTTCTTTTTTGCCAAACTCATGTAGGTCATTAAATTAATCTAATTCTGCTTTTTATGCTTACCTAAAATCATCTTTTCTTGTATTTGAATGCTCTTGCAGCTGGTGATGATGATGCAGAATGTTTGAGGCAGAATTTGGCCTTCATGACATAAAATGAGTGAAATGCTGACTGTTGATAAATACCATGTCTTTCCACAAATGCCAAAATCAGAGGAAAAATTACACTGAAGATGATGCATAAATAGGTTTGCTTCTGTGTTTGCCTGGTGATGTAAATGCATCCAGCATTTTCCAGAACATTTGGGGAAGCCAGATCCCCAGAAACCTCACAAACAAGTACAAGTTGAAGTTTTGATAGCTGGAGGGGCTAAATTTAAGGGAGAAGCATGTAGACATTTCACACTTCTGTAGCCTATAGATTTCATTCCCTTCTTGACTGTGAGTGCAGCATGTGTAGCACAAACTATTCATTGTACTGTAGATGTCTCTTCTGTCTGTTGAAAAAAGTATCACCAGTAGCACAATGTGACAGGCAAAGCTTCTAGGTACAGCCAAGTTCAGTTAAAAAGCAGTTGCATGAGTGGGCTGTTACAGCATCACTTTGAAGGTGCTGGGTGTTCTGGTTTTCTGTTAACGCATTTTACATAGAAGTTTATGAAACAAACTTTCTGTTTACTGCAGCCTTGTTAATATGCATTTGCACTTCGTATTTGTTTTGGCATGCATTTTAAATATCTTTCTTCATTGCTTCATTGCTTCTTACCTAGTAAATAAAATTATCAGAAGAGCAGAGCAAAGTTGTTAAAACTTTCTCTTTGCATTTAAGTTTCAAGGATGCTAACACAGAAGCTACCAAGTCAGCACCATAACAGCAGTAAATAACTATGAAACTGTGGAAGGAGGAAACTTTAAACACTGCAGAATATAGAATATACAAAGAAGAAATTCAGATGAAAACTAGCGTATCTCTCTTCTTTAGAAGAGAGAGCTACCAAGACCCTCTGTTAAATGGTTTACATAGGGATCCCCCAAAACAGTCTTTGCAGTTTGCCAAATGATCATGTGCCTTCGCAACCTTAAAAAGTACAACAGAATGTAAACCAGGTGCTTTGTAACTAGAGCAGTGGCTTTGGTTTACTTCTGATGCAGTAGTTTTGTATATAGCTATTACTATAGGTAGGTAGTTTGGGGCTGGTAAATGTCTGTAAAAGAGCAAGGAGGGCAGAGAGCATTCCCCAAAATACCTATGATCATTTCAAAGCTGGGAATTGAAGGATACCTAATTCAGTTACAGTAAACCTGCTGCTTGAAATCTGCTCTATTGAAAGTTAAATGAGGTTCATTTAATTTAAAAATAAATAAGCCCTCCTCCCCCTCCAAAGACACAAAGATCTTATTAAAAGAAAGCTCGTAGAAAGCTCCAGAGAGGCCCAAAGTTACACTGTCATAGCATCTCGGAATGAGATGGTGGATGAAAAATGAGAGTTAGATGAGGAGAAATTGATGGCTAGTACTCATGTAATCAAAGTCCACATATATCAGACCATACAATTAATTCCCTGGCCCAGAAAG
Organism: Haliaeetus leucocephalus; assembly: GCF_000737465.1. NCBI lineage: Eukaryota > Metazoa > Chordata > Aves > Accipitriformes > Accipitridae > Haliaeetus > Haliaeetus leucocephalus. The sequence continues at coordinate 10,296,711 of NW_010972642.1, forward strand.
TGCAATTAATTTTGTTTTCTGGAATATCAACAGGTTTCCTTAGTTCTTCCTTGGGTCTCTTGCAGTTACTCTTCAGTGGTTGCATATTTTTATTGCACGTTAACTGTGGGAGACAGTAGGTGTCTTGTCAGCTGAGGGACAACCAGTGTCTTTGAATTTGATCTATTCAAATTTCAAACCGGTTACATAGACTTCTGGCAGTACCTACATACCAGTGTCATATTTAACCTACTTGTCCATAAAGGACAAAATAATGGGTTTTGGTATTAGTGCTTTTTCAGGTCTTTTCCTTTCCTTCTTTGGGGCAAGACTTTGGGCATAATTGTAAATTACAAAGTTATGTCTAAATGCACAGTTCATATGAAATATCAGACCAATTTTAATTTGGTTTTGTTCCTTTTAGAAAGCAAAGTGTAAAAACTAATGTTCCAGGAACTATCTGGAATCCTACCACCTACCCCAAATTCTGCACTAAAAGTACTAAAAATGAGAAGATGGTATTTTGTCCTTTTTAAAAAAAAAAAAAATCACAAAGAAACTATTTCCCTAAGAGAAGGTTGCTGGGGGGAGGGTTTAGAAACTTCTAAGCTACCTAGGCATTTGCTTCATGGCATCACAGCAGCAATGTGTTCAGCTCATGTGGCCTCCTTAAGAGCCAGCAGTGGCCTGTCTGGTCATTTTTGTCTCATTTGTCGCATTTGCAGCAGCTGTACTTTAGAATAAGCCTCGTGTGACATTTACTTTTGAGTGAGTAAACCACAAAAAATAACTTTTCTTTTTTGTTTGGGAAATGGTTGGGTTTTGTTTTGATAAATGTCATTCTGTGTTGCATTTGTGTATTCACCCTAGCTGAAAAGAAAATCTGTGTGTTTGGGAGTTCAGTGGAACATTAGCAGAAGAAATGAAGCCCACCATCTGGGCATGGATGTTGGGTCTAGGGGGCAAAATGGACCAAACTTGGGTGTTGGGTTATTTTGGGATGGTGGGGGGTACAGAGGGCATAATTTAAACTAACTCTGTCTAAAATAAAATGTAAGTGCAATAAATGTGCTTTTTTTTATTCAAAGCTGTGAACCTTTAGGGAAAAAAAAAAACACACAAAAAAAATCAACAAAAAAAATGCACATCATTCCTTCATGAGCCTTGTGTCCTACCTGCCTCCCCTTCCTCCCCCCGTCTCCACACTTCTCCTCAACTGACAGAAACCTGACAGTGGCCAACTTGCCTGTGTTGGCAGCCCAAATTAACATTGCTTCTTTTCTGATCTCATTTGTTGGGATTGGGGAAAGTCCTGCCCCCTGCTACCCTTGAAATCCCTCTGGGATCCAGTGCTGACCTGTGCAGCTAGAGCAGGGTCTACTGCTATTTGGGATGTACGCGCCAGCCCACCTGCGCTGTGGTCATCCTGACTGCAGGTGCAGTGTTCCTCCTGGCCCTTCATCCTCCAGTTGTAATTTCCCTCCCCACCTCGTGTCAGGTGTAGTGATGGTCTCCCAGGGCTGGGCAGGGGACATTTTTCTTAAGCAATTGCAAAAGTAATCAGTCATCAGCTGCCTAATTGGATCCCTCTTCCCCTTTGTCAAACCACACATGCAAGGTGGCCACTGTTGCCTTCTGTGACTCTGCCTTGTTTTGAAGGAGCAGGTATACATGTTTGTAATCTGTTGTGCATTACTTGCACTGTCTGTCTTTCTTACTTGAGCGCAGGCTGCTTTTCCTAGATTAGGAAAGGTGCACTGGTCTCTTGCGGGGGTTTCCACGAGAGGCGCAATGCATATGTTTCATTAAGAAGTGATGGAAGGTGTAGCACTCAGTAGTTGGACCCTATGGGGGAGTAAGAGAGGACTGGCTTGTTTAAAGTTTATAGATACACAGATCTATATCCTTTAAACTTGATTATTTTTATATATAGTCAAGACAATGGCATTACCTCATAATACAGAGGCTTGTTTATGAGAGGCAAAGTATCTAGTAAGGAGAGGAAAGGGAGATTTATATACAGATTTGATTTGTTTGTTTGTTTGTTCCTTAGTGCAATGAAATGTATGCCCCACCAATTTAAACTCTGTGCTAACACAACATTCCTTTCAGCTGTTTTTTGGTTTGTTTTTTTTTTTTGACCACCAGAGGTCTGTGAGGGGCTTATGACTGCAAAGTAGAAGGTCCAGTCTGGTTACTTAAAAAAAACAATTGTGTTAGTAGATTTCCATAGCTGCTTTTTAAAATCTACAATGGAGTAATTGTTTTGAAACTTGTATTTATTTTTTAATTCATAACAAAATGTTTGGTTTTGGTTTCCTGTTACATAGGTCATGGCAACTCCCCTTCTTTCCTTCTACAAGTTTCCCCTGTAATTGCCAATACAACTTATTTTTCTTGTTTGTTCCTTCCCCCTTTACTTTTGTTGTCCCTTCATTTGTACTTTGGAATTTTTCTCATGTAAATTTGTACAATGGGAAATATTGTCCAGTTTGGTTAGAGAGCATGGAGACTTAAAACATATTAAAATTTGATAGCTGAATTCAGATTGAAGAAAACTATTTCTGTGTAAAGTTATTTAAAGAACTCTGTATTATATAAAAGGCAAAAAGTTCTATGTACTTGATGTGAATATGAGAATACTGCTATAATAAAGATTGACTGCATGGAAAAGCCTGAAGGAGATTGTTTATCATGTAATTCACAACTCATCACCATGGAGTTCCAGAGGTGCAACTAAGGTGATTAAGGGGAGTGAAAAATTTACTTTGATGTTGTTGTTTTAGAATGTAACTCTAGAAGGAAAAAAGGGCTGGGGCGGGGGGGACACGAACAAAAAACCACTATGCAATGCCTGGAGAGTAACCCACCTCCCTTCATCTTCCTTACGCTGGACCACTGTGCTTGGCCCCAAGGCATTTTTACCATTGCAGAAGCTTTCACTTCACAAGGATTATTCTGGACTTTGGTAATATCCGAGGGTGATTTCCCCTCACCCTGGGGAAAGCTTGGTACCAGCTGGTCTAGGTTCTCTTCAGGGTAACTTCCCCTGCTTCTATGGCAACTGTTATTCCAGTTGCTACTTGGTGACAAGATTTCAGTGAAATGTCTTTCAGTTAGCTTCTCTGCAGCTCTAACACAAGTTTTATTTCTCCCCTACCCTTTTAGTGATTATTTGACAGAGCTTTAATGATGGGATTCTTACCTACTGTGCACTTGTGGAAGTTTTAAATCATGGATAAATCACCTTATTTCTTGGGGGCAGCACATTATATATCAAGCAAACATTACAGAAGCTCATGTGGACTCAAGTACCCTGCCTCTGCAGCCATAATGTTCAGCCTCCAGAAATCCTACAGTAGGTACTCAAAAACAAGGTACAATTTAGTTTAGAGTTTGCTTATGGTTAACTTTTATTGAAATAAGGATGGAGGAGCCAAAGCTTTGGTTCCAGGGGCCTCTTTCGTCCCAGGGACCTGCAAGTGACAGAAGAGAATCCTGAGAACCTTTTCACCCGTCCTTTTCCCACCACCAAGAGCAAGGGAAGGACCTCCTCGGTGGCACCCGTGCTGCCTTCAGCAGTAGTTGAAGCTGTAGAGCCATAACATGACACAGCAGCTTAAGAGAAAGGGTAATTAAAAGAACCAGAAATGAGCAAAAGCCTGAAACCTTTAAGGGGAAAACTGCACAGGTGTCTCTCTCTCTAGAAAGAGAGACAGCATGTCCTTAAGGTTAGGTAATGCTGGGTCTACAGAATAGCACAAAAAAATAACTTTGAACTGGTAGCAGTTAAGCTGCAACTCCTCAAAAATTAGGTTGTTAGAGTGTAGGCTTATATTGCCAAAACTAGGCTACCAGGACTCGAGTATTCAGGTACCTGAGAAGAAGAGTGTGTGAAGGCAATAAACGGTGCAAGCAAACAGTTGCACTCTGTGCAACAGTGGTTTGGCACATTAACCTTTGGAAGCACACAAATAATTGCTGAAAGTAGGGTACTTCTAGCAGTACCAAGAGAAGGCAGCCAGAAAGCAGGGCCAGGCACGATGCCCTAGCACCGTATCACAGCCGGGACCTTTGAAGCAAAGCTTAAAGCATGCTCCAGACTGCGTGAGGACCGGTGACTGCATTTACTGCCCTTTAAAGACAAAGCCCAGCCCGGCTGCAGCCCCCGGGGGCCGTCGGGTCCGTTCGAGGAGGGGCGGCAGCCGGCGTACCGGTGTACCGCGGCCGGCGGCGCCTATTCCGCGTCGTCCGGAGGGATGCCCAGCTCCTCGTCCGTCCAGGCCGAAGGGTCGGGGTAGGGGAAGTGGCCCTGGGAGAGAGGCACGGTCAGAGCCCGGACAAGGCCCCGGCCCCCGCTCCCCCCGCCCTGAGCCGCGGCGGCCTCACCAGCACCGCGTCCGAGCTGTGCCAGAAGTGCCAGAAGATCCAGAACCACATGAAGCCGCTGAGGAGCTCGCTCCGGATCACCTGCGCCCGCGTCAGCTCCGGGAACTGCCGGTACCGCGGACGGATGTGCACCCCGCCGCCCGCGCTGCAACAAACGCACCGCCG
>NW_010972642.1:10301365-10301979 GCF_000737465.1 Haliaeetus leucocephalus
CGACGCCAGCATGATGGCAGCTCCGCCGCCACCGCCGCCCCCCCAATGTCACCCCCGCCACCTCCCAACAACAGCCGCGGCGATTGGCCCGCCCCGGCGCCTACCAACTCCGGGTGCGTTAGGGGGGAAGGGGCACGGGGGAAAGCGGGGGAAAGCGGGGGAAAGCGAGGCAAAGCGCCCAGGCGGCGGCGTGGCGCGGTGACACGGAGACAACTCCGCTGCCCCCGACCCGCGGGTGGGCCCGTTGTGGCTGCGTGGGCACCCCCGCCTCCCCTGCTCCTCCGGCACTTGGGAGCGGCGGGACGGCTCCAACGCACCGGCGGGGGGTTCCTCGTGAGTCCCAAAAGTTGGCCGTGCCCACCGCGGGCTCAAAAGAGGGAGAGAGGGCGACCTCCCCGGCCAAACCTCTCCTTTCCGAGCGGGCAAAGAAGACGACGCCGGCTGGCCGCCTTTAAAGAAGGAGCTAAAGAAATAACCCGCCCCGCTTTCCCCCCCTCGCCGCTCCGCCGGGCGGCCCGGCCCACAGCGTCCGGTTGCGTAGCAACGGGGCCCGCGCGCGGTACCGGCCGCGGCCGCCCGAGCAGCCCCGGCTGCGTCTCCCCGCCATGGCGGGC
>NW_010972642.1:10302005-10327234 GCF_000737465.1 Haliaeetus leucocephalus
CTTCGTGGTCGGGATGCGGGCGGGCGCGGGCCCCGCGGCGGGGCTGCTGCGGGAGAGCCTGGTGCGGAGCCTCTTCCTGCTGGCCGGCGGCCCCACCGGCGCCCTCTTCAACGTCGTGGCGTTCTCCGGCCAGGCGAGGCGGGGAGCGGCGGGGGGGGCTCCTCTGAGGGCCGGCTGCCGTAGCGGGGAGGCAGGGGCGAGCTACGGGACGCCTAAGAGCAGAAATGCCCAACAGAGAGTCTCACGCCCGGCCCGTGTTAGCGAAGACCTGCACCTGAGAGGGGGCTTCTGTCGCTGATTTCTTTCTTTCTCCTTCTTTTCTTTGAATAGGTGTTAAAATGGCGCAACTGCCTAGTCAGGTGTTCTCTCAGCAGCGTCACTGAAGCAGCAGCCTGGATTCGATCCCTGCGGTTTGAGAATGGCACGAATGCTGCGAGCGGCTTGGCCGCAGCATTCGAGGACCCAGCCTGTCAGTCGGTGTGTCTGTTCACTGACATACTGCCAGAACAAGAGTCAGAGGAAATCTGCCAATTTCTTATGGAGAACAAGTTGCATCCGGTACACGTCATCTGCCTTCTGGGAGATTCGGATGATCATCAAAGAAGCAAGCAAAAAATAATGGAGAAAGTAGCCAGACAATCAGGGGGGTCCTTTCAAGCGATCAGACTCTCCCCTACTGCTTCTGAAATGGTATACCACTAATATAAGATTAACGCATACTAATTAGTTCCGACTGAATCTTTACTGGATGGCATTTCACAAAGTAGAATGCATTTTCAGCAACAGTTTACAGGGAATAGTGGCAAACTATTCAACCATTGTTTTTACTTAACACGCTATTAATGCAACACAAGTTTCTCTTTTTCCATAAAAGCCAAACACTTTAACATAAGGTTCATAGTTTTGACTCACCTCCCAACTCCCTTGCATTTTGTCTTTCTCCCTTCTCGTAGTCCCTGGCATATTGTTCCCTCGGTCATTGTTCTCAAACATTTCATGTTTTCCATCCTGCTCAGGCCAGATGGCTCCACTGCTGGGTTTGACCTGCAAAACCAACTTTGTCTTCCTAGACTCAATCCCAGCCTTCTTCATTCTTCCTTGACTTCAGCTCCTTTCATTAACTTTACAGCTCTTGCCTGCTTGGGGAGTTTGGATAGCTGCATAACAAGCAGGGTACGAGAGGAGGCAATGCTCACTGGCTGGCCATGGGCTACTGTTTGAGAGCCAAGGGCAGACTGACAGAGGAAGCCAGCAGGGCTGATATGCCTCCGTTGCTCCTGGGGGTGGGAGAGGCAGCTCTGGAACCCCCACCCTGCTTCCATTCTGCTGCCTGTTTCCAAGCTGTGCCTTGTCCTGAGAAATTGGTATATTTTCCAGGTTCAAAGCTCTTTACTAAAATCAATTAACTAAAAGGCATAATTAGTAAGAAAGGAAAACTGTTCTGATTTAAGAATCACACGCTCAGTGCTTCCTTCACAGTAGAATAAAACGATGATAGGATCTGAGATGGGCCAAAATGGTACCTACTATAGCTTTGTGTAGCCTTGAAATGACACATTGTCCTTTGAAGAACACAACTCATTTTGATTGAAGAAACAGGGGTACACCTGCTACATACCTAGCAGCTGAATAGAAGGCAGGTGAAGTACAAGGGGTTTTTTATCATCTAGTTCTTATATTTTATTTTTTTATATTTCTTCTTTCCAAGCTTGATTTCTTAAAATCAAACCATTTGTGATGAGCTTACAGATAAACAGCATAGCACCACAAGATACAATGGAAGAATTAAAACAAAGAGAGAAGGAATATACTGGAAAGTAAATTTCAATTTTATAAATAATATTCCTTTTTAAGGATTTAAGTGTTCAATAAATCATGTTCACCTTCTGCTTCCATCTCCTCCTTCCCCCCTCCAGGTAAGCTCAATGTCCATCTCGCATGTCCAGTGTTGTCACACAGCTAATAAAGATCCCTGTGGCTCTCTGCTGCCAAGATGTCCAGGAATACAGTAAGTTCAAAATCTATAGACGGGTCGCTGGAAATGCAGAGAAGAAAAAAGCTAGGAAATAAAGACAGTTATTGCAGAGTGGGGTGGGTGTCCCATGTGGATTTGGTTTCTTTTCATTGCAGCAAGTTGCAGAAGTTCTGTTGCCAGGGTATTCAGTACTTCTTATATTTTGGACTTCCACAGCTTTCCTGTTTGTGCATGGAACCCAGATTCCCTTTGTATGCCCTTGATATCCTTGGCAAAAAGGAATTTCATTGATTCATCCCCAGAGGCTTCCACTTTCATGAGGGGGGCTCGTGTGTTGGCAAGGAGAGAAGCTGATGGCTATTACTACCTGGGCCACATTGCCCAAGAGGTGAAGGTAGCTATTTATCGGGAACTATGCTGCAAGAGAATCTGTGTGTCTTTTCCGTGTTCTTCCCATGCCTCAACAGTCCCATGCCCTTGCTGTGGGGTGGGTATCCTGTGATACAGTGCACTTCATAACCACTATTGTCTCCCTACATCCTATTTTCATCTGTTTCCTGATGATGACTGGCTGGTTACTGTGAGGAGTCCTACAAGCAAAAGCAGCCTGGAAATCAATCCATTTCAGTAGTTATAATAACTTGTTATTCAGAGGCAATCAAACAAAACAGGTCCCTTATCCCTATTGTCTACTTCCACCCAGTCTAAGCAGCAAAGTCAATTAGCTAAACAGCACAATAGTAATCCAAAATGTCTGCCTCCAGGGACCACCTCCTCCTTACCGAACTGAGAGCTTTCCCCGTTCTCTTCCATCTATGTTTCTGGGATTCGTGAGATGATTTTGAATGCCAGACAGAAAATCCCCCCTGCAGGCTTTGTTTAAAAATCCAGTTCATTTCACAGTTTGCAGGTTAGCTAAATAAATAGTGATGCTAGTATAGGTGAGGGTGGCTGTAAGCTCCAGTGTGGGGTGGAACAGATGGGGGCAGCTAAAGGCATGAGGGACATTAGCTGGAGTAGGAGCTGACAGCATTATTTGTGTAAGTGCACTTGTAGATCTGCAGAGAAGGCTGACATTTGGGTAATAGATCTGCCCCACACCCATTGCTGAAGGCTTAAATTAAAGCATTTACACTTATGACAGTTTGTGACAGTTTGTGACAGTTTACTGGTTTGTTACCCTTTTGATTACTATGTAATGAACTGCATCATACACCGCAGTTTCTTTTGGCTACTCTTTCTCTGATGGGAGGTTTTCCTGGTAAAGTTCTGCCTTAGCGTGCTAATTGTGTGCTTAATAAAATCTAAATCCAAAATGAAAGGAAGAGAAAGGTGGTTAGCCCCTTAAGCCCCAGCTTTTTAATTACTTTTGAAGCCCAATATGGGCACAGTACAGTGAAAAACCTGGTAGAAGAGGAAAGCTACACTCCCAGATCACATTCTGCTTCCTGGGATTTCTGCCACTTCCCTCTTAGCACTTGTGTTTGGCCGTTAATTGGACCCAGATGTCTGTCTTGCAAACCGCATGTTTTACTCTTGTAGGGCTCCAGGGAACGCTTTTTAATTCAGTTTGACAACAGTCGCAGTGTGAAAGGCAAGGTACAGCTTCGCATGCAGGAAACGCCTCTTTATGACATTCTCCACTACGAAGATGCCAGGCAAAAGCCTCTTGCTCCAGGAGACAGGGTCTTGGCACCATGGGAGGCTAGAGCTGAACGTTTTGGCCCAGGCACTGTGCTAAAGGTTATAGAGAACAAGGAGGCACGTTTAGGTATGGGATATTGGCTTTCTTAATAGTGCTAGACTCACCACGGTTGCAGGTTACTATACAGAAAAGAGAACAGTCTCAATCATGGAGAATTCCCCCCCTGCTGTTTGGGTTCTCTCATCATCTTTTTTTTTTTTTTTTTGTTGGCACTAAGCAGCCTTTTCTTTTTCAGTGCCAGAATTAATGCAGCTCCCAGAATTAGCTTTTGCTTTGTTCTGTGAGTGGAGACTTCCTAAAAAATTGGGGGGGGGGCGGGGTTGGCATCCTCCCAACACAAGGAGAAAAATATTCCAGGCCCTCATAAGTATTGACCTGATTATCTTAGTCTAGTTTCCAGCTTTTGCAGGGTAAAATCCTGGCTTGCTGTGATGAGTGAGAATTTTGCTATCTATCTGCTGTCTTTTATAGGAAGTTCAAAAGAAGGTCAAATTTGAAACCTGTAAAGAAAAAAATCATTGAAGTTGTTACAGAATTGTCTGAAACACAAGCTGTTACTTTTATCACCTGCTTTCTAAGAGATAAATCACACAGGATGACATGCTTCTGATACATTCTTTGCCTTTTTTTTTTTTTTTTTTTTTTTTTTTTTTTTAAATATGCACAGCACACAATGGAAGGGGAGTGCTTGTGAATTTCTGGAATGGGCAGACTAAGGAGGTGTCTTCTGACCAAGCTCTGCGGATCCCTCTGCCCTTAAGCGAACGCATCATCCTAGAACTGCAGATGCCTTTAGCAGCCAGGCAGATGGTGGTAGATTCAAGCTTGGATTACCCATACATCGTGACACCGGGTTATAGAGCCTCAGGCCATTACAGACAGGGTCACTCAGACCTGGACTACTGGCCAAGGGGTCTGTATTCGACTCAGCCATGTGCGAAGTGCAGCTGTAGGTGTAACTCACTTCCCCATTGCTGCCTTGCAGCCTGGGAACCCACACGGCCTACAGGGTGCAAAGTGCAGCAGAAAGATGCCTTCATCCCAGGAACGAGCTTGACTAAAGAAGAGCTCAGCAAGAAAATAGAAGAGCAACTGTCTGAAGTGAGTATTTCATCTTCAGAAAGTGTTTCCAGCGAGGAAGAGAAGAAGGAAAAGAAGAGATTGAAGATGGAAAATGTTCCAAAATATGTTCAGTCTTGTTTGGAAGAGGACAATGATGTTATAGAATCTAAGAAGGTAAAAAGTGCTTCACCTTCGCTCTTCTGCTAGCATGTGGTCTGCTATTTGTATAACATCTGCTTTGTTACCTCAAGTTTTCTGCTCTTGGTACCAAAAATTACTAGATGTTTTAGGCCTGGCCCTTATGTATGCCTGCTAAAGAATGGAGAGACTTTGCTCTGCACTGTCTTCCTGATCCTTTGACCAGGGAAAGAGCTAGAAGCTGTCATTGTCACTGGCTGGAGCAGACTCCTAGAACCTCTTCCATGGATGCAGAACATGAGAAGTGTCACGTAGCCCAGTTCCTCTACATCCTGCCTCTGCATAAAGGAGGTAAAGGCCAGAAAAAGTGTCAGACAGAAGACTTTACACTGGATAAAGATTACAGTAAGGGTTGCTCCATACCAAGGCAGTCCCTGGCATATTTCTATTAAGATATTTCTCTACCCCGTTAAAGGCGTCACCTCTCCCAATCAAAGACCAAAAGAGACTTCTGTGATCCTTGGTAGTTGATTTGGTGCTTGTGAACAGGGCACTGGCTGAGGATCAGTAAGGAGGAGGTTAATGTGCACCCGCTACTGCCAAGCTTTTCTCCATTACTCTGCAAGGGTTAGAATCCTGATTTCTGGCATGTGCCAGAAACTCCTTTCAGCCAGGGCTCCTCTGGCCTGATCTCTTTTGTAGCTGTTTGGAACCTTCCAGGCAGAAGTACTGCCGGTTTTAGGTCATTTGAAGATGTAGAGAAACCCACAAAGTGATCAGAAATTACTCTACTTAAGAGCTGTTTCTTTACTAAAGAACTCCGCCCGAGTTTTTTTTTTATTCTTTCTTAAACTTCAGTTGCAACTTAAGACTTTATGCTGTGAGTTCATGAAACTAACCTAGTCTTTTCCTTATCATGTCTGGATTATGATTGCATTTCTTGTTATTTCTAGAGTCCACAGAGGGAGATGGCTCATGTGATGGTTGATACTGCTGTCAACACAGACAGCTGGTTAATGGAGACAGTCCACAAGGAGGAAGCCGATAGTCGACAGCAGGATGCTGAAACTGAGGCTAATTTTAAACATGAACATGGTATTGAAATTGTAGCTCTTTTATCCAAACACAAAACTTGCCACACAATATCAGTGCAGCAGGCCATCATGTCTAAGATCTGTTGCCATAGTTCCTGATGTTTCAAAAGAAAATGCCATAATGCCATGCTGTGAATATAGCCACCATAATGTAGTATCATTATATGTAGGTATTAATGGTAGCTTGAGAAGTTGTTCACCTTCTTCTCAAGGTGAAAGTATTTTCGGATGGAAGTTGGGGGGTTTTGGCTTTTACAGCTACTGCAGTAGCAGCTTGGGGGTTTTCTTAACCTTTTTCATAATGCTCACTATAAATATTATTTATTATAAAAATTCCTCATTTTAAAAATTAATCTGTAACATTAACTATGACTGCCTATAGCAAAAAAATTTCACCAGGACTGTTCTGCAGAACACTCCTTCTCTTATCTGTGCTAAAAATGTTTGCTTTATAATGTCATTGAGTAAACTTTTGTTCCCTTGTCATCCAAAAGGGGCTGGATCATGATTTTAATCAAATTGTTGCTGTTCTCATTTAAGCTAGCATTGTGACAATTGCAGGCATTAAAGTGAGGATTCTGAAAGCCTAAAGCTTTCTCTGTTGCAGCTTTGCTCTGTGTCACTGCTGGTAGAGGGAGAATGAAAAGTCAAATAGGAGTACACGTTTCCCCCCAGCTGGTGTTCCAGCCTCATTCCATGCAACAAATGCCACTCAGGCCCACGCTGTCATTAGCAGAAAGGTGCAAGCAAACTCTGCTTATGTTCTCAGTTACCCCAAAAAACTGTGTTAGCACAGTGTTGTGCCCAAGCTAATTTCTCCTGCCTCTCAGCAGGATGTATAGTTCTGGCTTTGCCCTATCAAGAAATTTATCATTTTTGCTCGTTTCAGAGCATTGGCAGAAGCAGCTCATGCCTGTCTGCAAAATACCATGTAAACAATCCCTTAGCCTGAGTAGCTGTAAGTGCAGTCAGTGATCTTGTTTTATCAGGCAAAACTCTTGCTTCATTGAAATGGCAAGCTTGGTTTTTGAAAGCTGGGACCTGTTTTGTGGAGACTAAAAAATGTCCCACTTCCTCAGAGGAAAATGTTGGTACTAAATTATACAAGTCTTGCTTGAATATATTTTATATGAGAAGTCCTTTTTTTAAAAAAAAAAAAATTGCTTTCTTTTTCTAAGCTGCCTGTAACCTCATATGTCCCTGCCCTAATTTATTTGGAAGGTCTTTTTGAGTCCAGAGCGGCAGAAGCTCCAATCCAGTATTCCCAAAGGAGCCCTTCCCTGGGAACCAGTGCTTTGGTTCCCTTCAGGCGCCAAAGCTTCTTTAACCGAGTGAATCAATCGCTAGAGAAAGACAGCTTGATCATCAAATCAGCTCTACGTGTACAGAGACCACACAGTACCTCCAATGTGCAGGCTAGGAGATCCACAGATCTTCTAAATCTTCTAAAAGACAAAAGCATTGCAGTAAGTATTTGGTCCAAACTAGATTTAGCTATTAGGATCAAGCAATTTGTTTATGTCATGTGAGAATATACTCTCCTTTGATCTCTTTCTCAAAGGTTTTTACTGCAACAAAAATTATGGCTATGTAGAATAATAGCCATGCATAAATAGAAATGTAAGGTTTCCACTTGGGAATCAGTGTTTGTCCTGGTTTCAGCTGGGATGTAGTTAGCTGTCTTCCTAGTAGCTGGTACAGTGCTATGTTTTGAGTTCAGTATGTGAAGAATGTTGATAACACTGATGTTTTCAGTTGTTGCTCAGTAGTGTTTAGACTACAGTCAAGGATTTTTCAGCTTCTCATGCCCAGCCAGGGCACCTGACCCAAACCGGCCAACAGTGTATTCCATACCATGGGACGTCCCATCTAGTTTAGATACTGGGAAGGGGCGGGGGGCAGGGATTCGCCGCTTGGGGGACTGGCTGGGTGTCGGTCGGCGGGTGGTGAGCGATTGCCCTGTGCATCATTTGTACATTTCAATCCTTTTATTACTACTGTTGTCATTTTATTAGTGTTATCATTATCATTATTAGTCTCTTCTTTTCTGTTCTATTAAATCGTTCTTATCTCAACCCAGGAGTTTTACTTCTTTTCCTGATTTTCTCCCCCATCCCACTGGATGGGGGGGGAGTGAGTGAGCGGCTGCGTGGTGCTTGGTTGCTGGCTGGGGTTAAACCACGACAGTGTTGTACAGGAACAGGGCACTTCTGGTATTTTTACTCAGGACTTTTGATAGAGTTTTTTATTTCAGATCTATTCTTTTCTAAATAAACCTCTCAGCCAGCTCTACTAGATAGCAAAAAATTATTCCTCTTTTACAGATACTGAAAGCAAAACAGAGAAAGTCTGGATAGCCAGCTGAATCCCATAGCAGAGAGTGCATGTCAGGGCTGGGGTGGAACTTCAAGTCTCCTAATCTTTAGGCCAGTCCTTTACCTGCTAGATAACACCGTTTGTTCACCTCCCACCTATAGAACACTTTTGATTCTTTCTTGGATCTCACCCTCTGTATGTCATTAAACACAAACCACCCGCAAGGTACAGTTTTTGCAAAGAATAGCAATACACTGGAGAACGAAGGTGTTCACTGCCCCTAGGAAGCCATACAGATCAATGTGTTGAAATAAATCAGTCAAAATGCTACATGAGACTGGCAGGGACATTATTTGAAGGTCCTGTAGTGTTTTTCAGCTTGTGGTATTAAAGATGTCCTCAGGAAAGAACTGGAAGGAGACATTCTGTTTGCAGAGAAGCAGCTAATGGCAGGAACATGCTAATTGCAGCTGGGAATAGGAAAAGGGAGAATGCATTTGGGAGAGGAAAATATTTTGTGGAAACTCTGTTCCAGCCCCAAACAGTTCTAGCAATGCGAACTGGAATGCATGTCTAAGTTTTGGTGATGTTTCCTTGCTCCTTCCCTCATACAGGGCACTGTAAGGATTACAAAAGAAATAAATATTGCACTATGGCTGTGAAAAGAAGCATTGTAGGTGCTCCTTCATCTCTTTACATAGCACAGTGCATTTGAAAATGCAAATTAGGAACACTGCGCAGCATTGAAATGCAGCTACTACTGAAGAAAACACAAAGACTGGTTGATCATGGGTAGAATTTTCAGACAACAGGAAGTGAAGAGTTAGTACACCTGCACAGAACTCCAGGAAGATTTTGTGTTTGGCCAGCGGGAGGCAGTTATTTCTCCTTCTAACAACAGCTAATAAGGATCTGCAATATGATTTGTGGTCAGAAACTGTGTTTTTCCATCCAATCCAGAAGCTGACACAAAGGTTGGGCAGTTTTAACCATTGGCTCAACACTGGAACAACCAGAACAGCACAGCCTACTGACCTACGAAGAACTCTTAAAACTGGATTTTCAGGCACCCCTTTGTTGGTTAAGCCTAATATTTTGTACAGGTTTTAGCACCATACTCAGTGGTTTCATGAACAGGAAGTGACACTGTAATATTCATGAGCCAGTGTGGCTTCCAGAGCTCAGGAGTGACATTAGAAGACTAAGCTGTTCTGGTTTTGTAGGTTTACAGTTTACATTAGAAAAATATACTGATGAGATGATTAAGGGTGTTTTGGTTTTTTTCTCTTAGAAATCAATCCTTAATCGTGCATCTCAGGAGAGACGGAAAGAGATGGACTTCAACAGAGCCAAGACTGAGCACAAAAGGTGGCAAGAGGAACAGAGGCAGCTGAAGAGGGAGCAGCAGCAAGAGGCAGATGGCATCCGACGTCAGCTGTGCCGGGACAACCAGAGGTGATACCTAGGAGCTAACTGGTTTTTGTAGTAAATGTCAGAAGGTTGGTAATGTCTGCTCCCTGGTGCTCTCATTCAGTCTCTGAACATCACGCACTGTGCCTCATGCTAGTCTCTGCAGAGTGGTCATGGTGGTTTAGTAATGGGAATAAAATCGATGTTTGAGGTATGGGTGAGTGGGTATGCATGGATCCATAGCCTTTCGCATTTCCTCCAAGGGCAAATTCCCTTCAATCTCATCCTAAGGCCCAAAGTCCTTTTGCCTCCCAAACCCCTGTTCCCTGCCCCTGGCTCCACATTCCACTTAAGCTTAGCAGGTTCTTGCCCCCACGACCACCTCCTTCCATCTCTTATGTTGCCCCTGTGGCTCCACCACCAATACACATAGCCACCCAGTTGTCCAGATTAGTCCTACAGCCCTGTCTGCACAATCCATTTCCTTGGTTCCTAGTCTTCAGGGCCAAGAACACATGGCCGCACCAGGTTATGTAGTCGGGTGAGCGGATGACTGCAGTTAGCTGACATCAGGCACCAGCCCATTTGGGGTTTTTGCCACCTCTGTTTAGGACACAGGTTTAATCCTCATAACCTAACAAAGAGTCCTGGAATATTAACTGAGCACAGATTGCCTGAGTATCTGCTTTGTGTCTTATGCACTGTCTTCTTCTTTTATTGCTCTTTCTTTCTGAGAAATTTGAGAAATTTTGTTTTGGAAACAGGCAGCAATTGCGTCAGAGAACATTGCAAGGGCTAGAGAAACAGCTGGAGCACAAAGACAGAGCTTTGCAGCACATGGCACTGCTCCAGGCTGCTGGGGCAGAGAGGAGCAGGAAGGAATCCTTCTTGCCAGAGGAGAAGAGGAAGGCAAGTCAGAGGCTGCAGTCCTTAAAGACACAGCATTTGCAGAGAAAGGAGTTGCAGGCACAATGCAACAAAAGGAGATTTGAACAAGAGAAAGAAAGGCTGGTAAGGGCAATTCCAGAAATGTTTTTCCTGTACTACCGTGTTTCCAGCAGTGGCACCACCCAGAGTATTTGTCTTTTGCCTGTTTTATATCCAATATCATTATATCATTTTGAGATAAATAAATGAAGGATAACATTTTTTGACACATGTATAAAGATGAAAGTTGGAAAGTAAAATTCTCCATCTCTGTGGTAGAGTCTTTCTGCATGCAAGGAATGAATTTCCATAGATTATACCCATTTCTGACTTCTGCCAGTGATAATTGTGGATGAAATTCAGCATGAAAGCTGAGTGTACAATTGTAAATGTCTTTATGTAGGATTTTCTCAGGAGCAGAATGCAGTCACGGCAGGAAGTGTTGGAACGAGAATCATGGGAGCAGGACAAGCAAAAAAACCAGTACCAGGCTGCCAAAGGCAGAGGGTTCCAGAGTAGAGACTGTTCACGCCAGAAGATGGAAAAAGAAGGCCAAAAACTCTGTGACCTCCAGAAGTACCTGAGAGAACAGAATCTTTTGATGCTCCGGGCATCACTCCTAGCGTAAGGAAGCTGCAGAGTGGGTAAGCAGGCCCTTGAGCAGTTCACAGACCTGCTTTGTATCTTGTAGGTGCGAGTCAGTGTGCTGGAGTTTGGGTGCTTGAGTGCAGTTGTGACAAGTGGAATTATGATTCCTGGAGAAGTCTTTAATCTCTTTTTCATTGCAGCCAGAGTGCATTTTCACTGCTTCATCCTTTACATGCCTTTCTTTCTGGAGTTATTATTCTAGTCCACCTCTGTCAAAGTGAAGCGGTGCAAGCACAGGCACAGGTTATGTCCTGCTAATACAAACCTGCAGGGAAATTAAATACAGGCCTGAAAAGGCTTCTGCTGCTGAATTCTGAGAACTTTCTGTTTCTTCCAGAGCAGCACACTTCCAGGATCACATAAAATAGGAAGTGTAGTTACGTGATGCTGTCATATGACTTACCTTGCTATGTTAACGATACATGAAATATGGGGAAGGAGAGCGGGACACCAGCTGGATGTTAAAAAAAATGAAACTACTGCAGCAATGAAAATGTACATGCTAAAATACAACGTAAATTATCCACTGCAGTTTCCATTATTAACAACTGACTCTTGCAAGTGTCCCATTGCACGTGAGTTGCAGAGGTCCCTAGGGAAGAAGTCCCCATACATGTGACACAGTTGTGCTGCTTCCTGCCAAAATTGCTGTAGGCGGCAGGGCAGAGGTCCAGTGACATGAGAGGTGCTTCAGAAAACCTGATAAGACAGCTTGGAACCCTCCAGCGTGGGCTTCAGGTAAGCGTAGATCTTCTACCGTCAGGGCGTACATACTGCTTGGAAACACATAGGCTGCTCCCCTAAAGGAGGAATGACTTACAGAAGCCCCAAATGCAAAAAAAATAATTTTTTTTGTGACGAGCTACCCTTTCTAGGCATTGTGATGAGAAAAAAGTCTGTTCTCTGAAATACCTGGCTTTGGAGAATCACAAAACCCAATGGTGAGCCTATGTTTTGCCTATGATCAGTCTCCAAAAGCAGGTAATCTTATGTCAGAAAGATACTCGGGTATCTTTGCAGGTAGGGCGCCTGGTCAGAATAAACAGACTTTTTGTTCACCATGAATAAATGAGGAGAAGGCTACAAAAACAAATGAATTGGTAAATTGACAGTTAACAAATTGTGTAAGAATCTGAGGTAGCCAGTAGCGCTATAGGAGGAGAAGAGTTCCCTATCCAGGCTGTAGAGTAAAACATGGTTACCACCTGGAGTCCACAATGCAACTTGCTCATGACTCCACTGATTTTCTAGAAGTGCATTACTGACCTTCCTTAGTGAAGCATGTGGTGTCAGCTGCTCCTGTGGACAAGCTACTGGCTTCTCCCCTCCCCTCCCCTGAAAGGAAACAGTAAGGCACATCAAGAGACATTTTTCTGCAACAGGAAAGGAAAGAAGAAGTTTCTTAATGCATTGCACTCTGATTAGTGGAGGTGCCTTCATTCACAAGGGGGAGGAGGAGGTTATGCTTGTCACATCCTGAAGTGCTGTCCCTCTTCCTCTTATCACCAGAGGTGGTAAAAAATACAGCAGCTGTGTCACAGAGAATGCTGTTATCAGCTTTGGGTAGCCAGAAATGTAACTGTTCTTTTCACATGGGTATTCAGGAAAAGAGAATGGACATGGGACAATTTATTTGCTGCAGCAGCCAGAGCTATATTGAAGGATGTTCTTATTTTACACAAAATTATGCTCAAATATATATAATATTTGCAATACCTTGTTTTAAGCAATACCTAGAATCAAACTAGATATACAAAATTTCAATGTTGTTGCCTGACATTCTGTGTACACTTAGAAACGTTACACATTTTCTGGCATATCCCTCAGCAAAAAGTGTATTATAAAAATTCACCCCTTTTAGAGGAGCACAGCACCAGTAATAACAGCAGCTTCTAAAAAAAAAATAAAGAAAACTTGTAAAAGGGAGCTCCTTTGAAATTCTGCCAAATGTTTTGAATGGCCAGCAGTTTCTTAGCAATAAGTCTCAGACTGTGTTCCTCCAGAGATAACTAAGAGGCTATGCCTTCGGCTTTCCCCCAAAAGACAAAGTTAAGTCTCTCATCCTAAGGCCTTACTAGCTACAAGGAGTATTCTTAACTTTAGGCTCCATAATATGCATGAACCATCCAGAGATTTTTTTTTTAAAAAAAAAAAAAAAAGGAAAAGGAAAGAAAGATGAACCTATATATAAGGTGAAGGCTTTGACATTTTGTTTGTTTAAATTAAGGTCTGAAAAAATAACTTGCTGCATATATGGAAACTGCATGTGAAACACAGTTTTGCATTTCAGATGTGGAATTCTATCACTTGGTTTAAGCTCTGTTTAGCCTCTGGAAAAGTTGGCTGAAATTTGCTCAGCAAGAACACAGGTGGCTGTGCCCAAGACCTGCCCAACGGACTTGGCCCAGGCTGTATACGCTGTGGGATGCTGTGCCTGGCACCTCTACGCCCCAGCTGGGTGGAAATGGGAGGGGGCATGCACACTACTGAGTGAAAATGGGTGCTGGCACCACACTGAGATTTTCTTTAGTGTCAAGTTTCAGGGTTGCTTGCTTTTCTTCTTTTTTGAGTTCTCTTTTATGCAAAATCATGTGCTAGTTAGGACAACAGTGTACCTAGTTATAAGTTTAAGTCTAGTTAGACTTACAGAAACAAGCCTAAAACTTCAAAGATATTTAACTTAGCTACTGCTTTCATCCTTAAGCATTTGGAAATGGAATATGTAACGATTAAAGGAAAGTACATTAAATATATTGAGCAGAATCTAAACTTATTTTTTCAGACTTCATTTATATATCATTAATCATTATTTTATAATCACCATAAAACAGCAGATTGTCTGCTTATGTACTTCCACTTCATTGCTTAGCCATCTGAAAACAGACCACTGCAGCCACCCTATGCTGCGGCAATTTCATGTACAGTATATCTGGGAATATATTTAATATTACAGTATTTCCAATAATTCATAGAGTGTGTTTCTCACTATTTAAATACAGCCATAAAATAATTCTAATACTACTATTAAAATAACTGACTGTAAAACCCATATATGATCTGGATCTTTTGCTGGCTTTATTTAATTTTAAACATTCACAATGTGTTTTCCATCCATTAGGAAAATGCTTGGTGGTCTTGTTTTGCCAACCACTGGAAACAAAACCCAAGCATTTGCATATTAATTAAGGTTTGGAATTGACTAGGGTAAGACTAGGGGAGCAGGGTACCTTAAAAATGAACGACCAGCATAAATATTCCAAAAAGTTGTTTTTATTATGGAATTAGCTTTTCTGCCTAGACAAATATTTTCTTTTGCTGTTTATAATCCAAACTGCTACAGTATTGTGCTAGAGTATGGAAGTTTGAAAAATGAGATTGACTTGTCTGTTTTTATCATCCAAAATGACTAAGGACAGACCCCTCCATGCAGGATCTCAGAACACTTCTACAATAAATGTAGATGTTAGAAGTACAAAAGACAAAAAAAGTTTATTGGCTTTTTTCAGCCTGAATTAACTGCTTAGGTGGTGTTAGAACACCATTTCTCATACCACTGTGACAGGTAAGTCATAAATTAAATTTAAATATTTAACCTGATATATTTCAAAACAGACTTGATCAATGAACATCTTTTTAAAGACTTTTACACAAGTAAGACTGCTTTTCTCATCAGGCTGCAGCAATCTTGTACACCTAAACTACATGGTATGTCAGTTTAAAAACTACCAGAGCACATTAGCTTGTAGAACTGTGTAATGAGTCAGAACTCCCCAACTGCACAAAGTCTTCCTGGTCTCTGGAAGAGACCTTCTAATCATCCCATGCCTGGTCCTTGGCTAAAACGACTGAAGGAAACATTAATGGAGAGTAACCACTGCATGGCATTTCCCCGAGATACATGCAACTTCTCACCTTCAGCTTCTTTCTCTGTCAGCTCACAAGTGGCACGGGTAACCCTGCACAGTGGGAGGGCAGCAGCCACAAGAGTCTATTCAAGGACAGAAGCTGCAGTTTTGATGAGCAGTGGTTTAGCTGCCTCTAGGATGTCCAGTTCAGGGTCCAGTGAACGACCAAGACCTTCTAGAACCATGATGGCAAAGATGATGGAAGCAAAATTGCTCTCGAGCTTCACCTAGAACCACAAGCAACTGAATGAACTCAGCAGACCTTTTTTTTTTTTTTTTTAATTTCTGAGCTCATTCCACAGAGGTACCAGCTCTAGCTAGGCTGAGAGGGAAGAGCATACACATATCTGAAACTATAGTGTGACTCCATCACTTGGAGTTTCAGAACACACTGAAAACCAGCAGCAGGCCCAAAAAGAAGACAACAGTTTCAGGGTAAGTGCCCTAAGGGAACCCAAGAGTTTGTTTTTCAGTTCCAAGAAGGGGAATGGGATTTTTTTTCTTCCATACTGGAATAGCAGGAGCTTAGGAGAGTAGTAGTATCCAATGTACTTGAACACATGCACTTGTGTGAGGGGGAGCTCACCTACTGAATGGCCACGGAAGACCCCCACAGGTCACATAGGAAACGATCCTCTGCTCTGCATGTGAACAAACTACTCCCCAGTTCCCAGCCAGGCACCAGGATTGTTTCAAGGCATACCAGGGCATTAAGAATTCATGGAGTTGGGAGGACTTGCTTTGTAAGGGCCTAAATTACATTTCACATTATTAGGAACCAGCTTAATAAGGCTTAATGACAAAAACCTCTAAGGAATGTTTAGGGGGACCCTCTGGAGGCTGGGCAGCCCTGTGGCTGACAACCTTCTCATCCCCTCTAGTTCAGGCCACCATAGCTCTGTTGATTTCCAAAGTTGTCTGCAACCATGGAAACTTGTCCCCCAAATACCATCACTTATAAGAAGAAATCTCTGTTCTGTGAGCAGCTTCTCACTCTTGAGGCCTCGTAACAAACCAGTAAAACAGCCTCGTGCTGTTACATAACCACATATCGGGAAAGAGGTCCAGGGAAGAAAGCATGCAATGATATACACGTGGAACATATATTAGATTTCATTTTCTGCTTCTAAGGGACTACTTAAAAAAAAGTATGTGTTACAGCAACATTCCTTTTAGTAAATAATATCAACCATTAAATGCAGTATTAAGACAAAATCCAACAAAACAGAAATTGGTCTTGGTAGGGTGTATATCAAGGCCCGAGAAACAGTGTGCCTGCAACACTTGGATGCATTCCTGCCATCCCCCTCCTAGCAGTTCATTTCAGAATTCACAGTCCCCCTCCTTGTCAGGCCTTCATGTTCCCAGTTGTTATCCCTCCCCAAATGAACTTCCAGCTATTGAAGGCAGACAGTGACAGGACCTCACCTTATGGGTCATCAATAGTTTAAAGACATTCGAGAGGAGATTGGCCACCTGAAGCTGGAATACAAAAGAAGTTAACAACTGATCAAGAAAACTGTGGTCAAGAAGACTGAACCATGCGAGTGACAGGCAGGATTCTTCTAAGCGTTGGTCAGTATTTGGTTCTGGTGGTGGGACAAGATTATTGGGCTGACAACAGCCAACATCAAGGTATGATCCCCCCACCCTGCCCAGGATAAGGAGTTCAGCTCTGACCCAGAGTTCTGCTTACTTGCCAGCTCCTGAAGGCTGAGAACGTCCAACCTCACAGCAGTACAAAACATGCACTAATTTGCTCAACACCACCATGCTACACTCTCTGAAGTGCCCAGGCTGGCCTTAGCTAACAGGATGCAAGCTGTAATATCAGGCTCAGCAACCCCTCACAGTGAGCTGCAGATGTTAGATTTTAGGAAAAAAAAAAAAAAAAAAAACCCAAAAAAAAAAGCCCCAAACACATGGGTTTTTAATTAGAAGGAAATAAAGGATTTTATGGACTTCTGCTGCACCTAAGTGCCCAGTACTGGTTGGTGGTGCTGATGGGATCAGAGCTGGCCTTTCCACATGAATCATTCTGAAAGCCAAGTTGCACTGAATTACAGGTAAGTGAGGACGTGACATTGTTTGTGCACTTGCCTTTCCTAGGGCAATGGTGTTCCTCCGGACCTTGGTCACTAGTTCTGCCATCTCAGCTTTGAATCTCTCAATATCCTGGCACTGGTTAGCACGGGCATGATGAAGGATCAGTTCTGCCACTCTCTCCCCCTGTGAAACAAGTTGAAAAGGAGAATCGGAACTTGATCACTTGTGCCTGGAAGGCCTCTGCTGCATAGGTCCCTGGAGGAGGCATACTGCAGGGAGAATTCCCAGGCCCATGCTTTCCCATTCCAGCAATGGAGACACAATGAATCAACAGAAGCGTGCACAAGAAGAGCAGAACTGGTCCAAAAGTCTTAGCTGGTATCTGGCAAAACCCTGGTTATTTTTCTTGCAGGCCTTGTAGGGTAGAACACAACAAAGGTATCTCTCAGACAGTCAGAAGTTTCAGGGGGAAAAATAAACCCCACAGGATTGGCATCATCTTCTTAGCAGAGAACATAACGGTGTAAAGGCTTATATTAACATATGGGCCAAGTCCAACCTTCCATTTGCAAACTGTGGAGGAAAAGAGAGCTGATTCTACACTAGCAGATGTTTGGTGAGAAAGCAAGAGAGCGATATGCAAGCTTCACTTGTAAGAGGCTTTATAGCTCTTCTTGGAAGATATGTCTGACAGCAACATACAAAGCCAGAGCCCCAAGGTACAGCAATGAGACAGTGTAGTAGTTTTTCCACCTATAGATCATAAATTACACCCAGCCTGATCCATGAAGGACTTGACTTGCAATCAGATGTTTGCAGATTTTGCTTAGCAGCTGAGAAGTCTGGCAGCACAGGATGGGCCTGAATACACAGTTTAGCACTGACTCCTCACTGTGCTTCAGAAGATTAAACAGACCAAGTTAAAATGTATCCCTCTTAAGATACGCTGGTGAGCCATCCAACCCACAGCTGAGAAACAGCAACATGGCAAGTATGAACACAGACGCTTGTTCTCAGAATGAACAGGAGACATCAGCACTGGATTCTCTAGTCCATCTCAGAGTGTATTTTAAAAAAGTGGGAAGGAGGATAAAGTAGTTCCCCTTATACAGAGGAGCCTGGCAGAGGCCAAACCCCCTCACCCCCAACTGTTTTGCTTCCTCTTCTCTACAGACGCCGACACAACAGCAGAATGGAGGGTAGCATTATGGGCTTTCCAGTAGCAAGGCTGCAGAAGGGAACATGTGCAGAAGACCAAGACGTTAATCCATTCCCTCCTCTTTCCTATCAAAGCCTGGCAGATTCTGCAACAGCCTCATACGCAAGTGGCTCCCAAGCAGTCCTAACTTGCATTAGAAGCACTCCTAGCCAGGGATTGACAGCCAATGCTTCCCATTTAACACCTTCCATTTCCTGAGCCACTGAAATCATTCGACTCTGACAGCCTCCTTGCTGTAGCTGAACATGTTATCCCTGTGTCTGGTATAGCTTCCACACTAGCAAGGCTCCTCTCCCCTCTTAGGGAGGATTGTAAGGGGAAATAGAAAAATATCACTTTGACCATCTGACTGTCCAGCTGTCTCCCTTCCCCAGCCCCATGACAAAAGCCTCACCTGGCCCTGGACCACAGCCGTGAAAACCGCCCGGAAGTTCTGCATGTCAGTGCTTTGCAGCTCTGCCACGATCCCCGCGTCCAGCAGCACCAGGCAGAGCTGCCTGAGAGGCGGCTGCACTTCCACCACGAGTGTGTCACACAGGTCCACGATGGCTGTCTGCTCCTTGCAGCTGGTCCCGACATGGGCCAGGCCTTGAACCAGGATGTTCCCAGGGTGCAGGTCAGCATGGACAAAGTTGTCAACAAAGACCTAGAGGACAGGCAAGTCTTAGAGCGGCTCATTCCAACCAAAACTCCCAGGCAAACAGCAGAGGTTTGTTTCTGGTCTGTTTGCTGTCATTACTAATGTGCATCACCCTAGGCAGCAACACAGCAAACAGCTTCTGCTGGAGACCAGCTGTGCTGAAATGGCATGGGTGCTACTCACTAGGGGAGTCAGTAGAGCTGTGTGAAGCAATCCTGTGTGTTTGCTAGAGGTCAGGTAGGACAGCCAGGAGTTCCAGCAGGGAACAGTAGTGCTCTTTGGCAACGAACCCTAAACTGGGGGCACACTGGTGAGCCTTGGCAAAGAGCAATGCAGTAAGAATAGGCCATTTGCCATTCAGTGGCATGGGTTATAGTGAATGGTTAAGTTTGTCTAGTCCGGGACATCAACGCACATTATAACTGTATTGAAAAGTAAGGAAAACAAGAGAAGAGGAAACAAATGTATGTAGCTCTTCCCTGCCTCTGCTAGCAGTTAGCACCAGAAAGGACTAGCAAGAAGACAAGCACAAGACAGTACTTCCCCACTAAACCTCCTGGCCACCTGGGACTGCAGGACTTCCTGCCCCAAGGAGGTTATCTTTGTATTTCATGGATTTCTCGTACAAATTTGTCCAGTTGCCACGTAAATAGTTAAGAGCTGTGTGAAAAAAGGAGATTTTTCTTTAGGTGCTGCCTGAAAAAATTACCTCTGATAATTTTATGTCCTTCTCATTCTTCTGTTTTGAGAACCATATACAATAGATCCATATTGACTCTCACACACTCATGATCTCTGTCATAAGCTACTCATTTCTCTGCTTTCCAGAGTTAAGAGTCCAAATTATTTCACCACTCCCGTATGGAAGCCATTCCACACCAGTAATCATCCTGGCTGCCTTCCTCTGCACCTCTTCTAGTTCTATTGCAGCCCTTGAAATGGAGGGTCCTGGACAGCGAGGGACTAGAACTGCACAGAGTATCAAGAAACAGGTATTTGTTTTAGTTACAGCCATAATGTTGTTTCTTTGCTCTTTAATTCTTTTTTACTCCTAAAATATGGGGGTCTTGTTTTGCTCCTAACCATTGAATCCAATGCTAGCGTAAAACTGTTCTAGTTCCACCACTGCTTTTCTAAGTGGTAAAAGCTCTTTCAGCTGTCATACTACTACTAGTCTGTCATACTACACGGAGTCAGAACTGCAGGCCTCGCCATCACCCTAGCATGATGTTGCAGTTATCAACTGAATTTCATCTGATGCTTACTGCCCACGCACTTGATACTGTGAGGTTCTTTTGCAACTCTTCCCTGCTAGTTCTCATCGCTCCTCACAAGACAATTGTGTCACCCTCTCAACACACCCTTCCAGATCATTTGTGATTATTTCAACCACAGAAGAACTAGACAGCCAGAAGCTGAATCATAAGCTGAATCTGGCCAGGTTTGTTTTCTTTACTCCATATTTAGTTCCTCCTTAAAAAAAGGCAGTTCCAGAGGAGGAGTCAATAAATGAAAAAACCATCTAGCTGTTTTCCCTGTGAGTTGCATCTATAGTCTCTGCAGAGAACATGATAATTTGCTAATTACATTGCACTTTAGAGTACTTGGGCAATATGTGAATATTCATTAAATGGATTAGTGGGTTTCCTAAGCAATGCACCGATCAAGTTGCATAGGATGACCCTACTGTGTGCAAGCAGATCACCCTTCTGCAGTAGAAGCAGCTCCGTGTCAAAGTCTACAGTAGAGGTGTATCTAGTCCAGGCTTTACTCAGACCTTGTGTTACATTGCACATGAAGTACAGACCCTCCCTCTGCCAGTTCCAGAATTGCACAGTGCCCTAGTGGCCCAAATGCTGGGTCACTGCAAGATACCTGGCATCCATGGGTTTGTTCCAAAAGACACAGCTGTATCTTTGAGTCCATGGGAGGAAGGGTAGGAGACATGGGAAGCAAACAGGTTCTCTTTAGCCATATTGTCTTATTACCCCAACTGAATAGCTTCTGCAGGAAAACCACCTTCACTTCCAGCCTCAGCCAAGTGCCTACCATCTTTAGGAGCATGTCCATGCCCATCTTTGCAAGTCTCTGCCTCAGCTCTGTGGCAATCTCCGCATGCAGGTAGTGCGAAATAGGCTCACTCTCCTGAAATAAAGACGGAGCTGGAGTCAAACACACCCTGGGTCCCACCTTCAACCACACCTTGGGTGTGAGGGAAGGTGATAAGAATACCCTAGAAAGGATCTGCTCAGTAGAGGCTGTACCTACTGCGATGGAGAACATGAGAGAAGCAAGGGTTTGTTCTTTGGAAAGGTAGTGATACAGCTTGGGGCAAAAATATTCTTGCCAGGATCACATGCACAAAAACTAAGGCTGAGAGTAGCTTTGGTCTGTGACTCAAACATCCACAAGGGAAGTGAGGCAAGCACCAGAAAGTATCAGATTGCTGAGCTCCTTGCTTTGACCCACCACAGAGGAGAGCTGAAGCGGTGTTGGTTTGCAAAGCACAGGCAAGCACATGGTGGCTGGACACACTGCTGGTCTGCATGGTTTCAGGCCAAGTGTTCACTTCTATATGGAGTTGTCTGCCACCTGTCTTCTGGGATGCACTGCTTACAAACAAAGAGAGTGGAAGAGACAATGAGGAAGGACACCAATCTCTTTAAGCAAATAAGAGAAAAGCATCCTTCTGCCTCTCATCACTCCTTCTCAAAAAAACACCTCCTTGGCATGTTCTCCTAAGGGCTTTCTCACCGCTCCCACCGCTCCCAGAACCTGCAATTCTTACCTCAAATGTTTCCACTAGAACATCTGTCGTTACCAAAGGCCAAAGGGGAGTTGGAAACTTCACAAAATCAACATCTAGGAAATTTTGTCGGAAGCGCTCCAGATTTCTGGCTTCGTAGCGTAAGTCAATCTCAAGGGAGAAAAAGAAAAAGCAGGCTGAAAATTACATGCAATTAGAACTACATCTTCAGGATCCAGTATCAGGATATGACTGTACAGTGCAATACCAACAAAACTAGTCAGAAAGCCAGAATGAAAACTAAATAAGAGTGCTGCTTCTTACATGCTTATAGCTTTCTTGATGGAAGAGTAGAGTAATAGACTGATTAACGGATGGCCCACAACCCAGCACCTTTGAAATACGGGTGACTTACTATAGGCATGGTGTCTCAAAAAAGACCAGGACTGCATTATTTTCAAGGGTAAGACAGATCCTAAACCAAAGCTTACCATCCAAATAGCAAGGCAGGCAGACAGGGTAGAAGAGCTGCAGCCCTAGCCTCACTTTACAGATAGGCAGCCACAGCAGGAAGAAATTTAATGTAACACGTACAAAATAATCCACTATGCAAAGTCCTGGCCCCAGGTCTTCAGTGATCCAGTGCCTTGACACATGACCATCTCTCCTGCCCACTGCTGCTGCTCAAGGAGGCAGGATAACCTTGCCTCACCTCCCTCATCTGGCAATGGGAAATATCCCATGAATACTTCTTGTTCTTTCAAAGAGAAATGAAAGGAAATTACAGCAAGGTTATCAGATGTTCTCCTAATCTTCATTCTTCAGAGCAAAAGCTCTGCTGAACTAAACTGGTACTAATGACCTTGAGTCACATCTGAATACACTCAACAGTTTACAACATGGATTTACTGTGCAGATTTTTTGCAACAGTAGAAAAGAATTAAGGCTTTCAAAAGCTTGTAACAGACTTCAGACTCTGCAATCTAGACACAAAAATGAAATTAGCAAATAATAGTTCATTTTAATAGAAACATAAGCCTAATTAAGCCTGTAGTGAAATCTTTGTAAGTTTAGTAGTAAGGACATTTCAGGACTGTGTCTTTTTAAGACTAGCAAATCAGGACATTTTCAGATCTATTTGCAAAGCTTAACTTTACCAATACTGATGAATCTGATGACATTACAATATAGAATGTATTATTAATTTATGTAAAAGTATATTACTTATGCCAATATATATACCTCAGTGCTAACAAACATGACCAGCGAGTACAAACTGCACACATATGTGTAGGATTGAAGAGTAAAAACACATGTCTGAGCACTTGTTTGGAGAGATTCTTTTCCTAAGGAGAGGTCTCTCACCAGTGTTTGTCTTTCACAATGCTGCAAAAAGGACTGCGACTACGGCTAGCTAGCTGTTCAGGCTGTTCACTAGAAAACATACTCAAATAGAAAACATACTCAGTCTAAAAATTATTTTAAAATCTAATATAATTTTTCATCGCTTCGATTTTTTTACTGTGTGAGCATATAAGCTTTCCTACAGTAACATTATGTGACTGATTAGAATAAAGAATGTAAGCAAAGAACAAGCAAGCCTTCATCTAACCCTTTAAAAAGTAGCAGTATGAACAGAATTAGAGCCAGCCAGCAGCAAGACAAAGGCTAGTTTTGTTCCAGTAAGTGGGGACCATGGCACAGCACGCACCTGTTGGACCATAAGCTTCTCAAACTCCTCCACGATCTCTGTCAAACTGAGCCACTTGAATCCAGGGAGAAGTCCAATGATGTAGCTACCCATCTTCATGAGAAAGAGATCCATCTGGACTTGGTGGACCAGTCCAGGGTGCAGGACCTGCACAAGAATGAACAGTGGCAAGATCAACTCCCCCAACACTCCATTTCAATCAGCTTAAGTGATACATTCCAAACAGACAGAACCCAGCCTATTAGACTGGGAGCTAACACGGCTTCCCCAGCTAATCCTCAGAATTCACATTTTGCCATGGATTAAGTTGTAAAGAAACATTTTATAATTGTCAAATGCAATATATCTGTGCTGGAGACTACAGTCTCACCCAATGCCATTTTCCACTGCTTTCACGCTCCCGCCCTCTCCCTGCCACGTAGTACTGACTAGTATTTGGAGCAGCTCGAATATAAGATTTCTTTAAATAAACTTTGCTGGAAAGAACTTATCTGTTCCAGATTTCTTCATGTGAGCAGAGAAAGGGTTTCATTGTCTGAAAGGTGAAACCAAGCTTAATATTCATTCTTTTAATGTAAACTGGGCCCTTGTAGGCATCTCTGGTATCCACATGCCACGTCAAATGGCGCCATAGGCAGTATGCATACTCAAGCTCTCCAGGCTGGGAAGATCTGGGGCCACCGCAAGTCTGTATTGCAGCTGGCTGGAACCAAAGTGCTGAGAAAAGACACTGATGGAGACAAGCATCACTTCTCTCATTCTACCTGGCCCTAGCCAGCTACTCCTCTCCATGGGAATTAAAACCTGATCAGCCTCATCCAGCATGCTCCATTTTCACACATCTACCGGCCAGATGACTTACTTTAATGGCTACAGGCGTGAGATGTCTGGCTGATGAAGGATTTGCATTCAGGAGCGGTTTGGCCATCTGCTCCATAAGGGACATCCCACTCAAAGGACTCCTCCGGGAGCAGTCTGCTGGGCTCAGCTCCTCCCTGCTCCTCTCATCCTGCATCTCCTCGCTCCTCCTCCTCCCCAGCCACCTGAGGAGGCCTCTAAAGCCTGACACTTCCCACGCTTCAAAAGCGGACCTTAACTCCGAGTGTCGCGCTAGCTCCTTGGCCTGGGAGCCGGCGACAGCCGTGAGGTCAGCATAGGCTTTATACACCTGGGCGACACAGCCCGAGCCGACCGGCTCCCGGCTCTGGAACTTGAGGATGCCCGTCCAGCCCTCACCAAAGGCCTTCCTCAGGAGGTCATCGGTGTGGCCCCACGGGTGTGGGCTCACCTCGACGTGCAGCTTGGAAAACTCATCGCAGAAGGCCTCGGAGAAGAGGTCCCTCCGGGTGCTGGCCCACTGGCCCAGCTTGACACAGGTGGGGCCGGCGGCCTCGGCCGCCCTCCGCAGCAGCCGCAGCCACAGGGCGCCCAGGCCGGGCCACAGGCGGCTCAGCGGGTAGAGCAGCAGCAGGGGGCCGAAGCGCAGCAGCAACCCGCAGGCCCGCAAACCCAACCGGAGCACCAAACCCAAGCGCCGCAACAACCTCCGGGGCGGCCGCTCCGGCCCGCGCTCCCCCACCCACACCGGCCCCCGTTGTCCCGGCCTCTCCTTCCAACCGGTCCCAGCGGGCACCGCCAAGGCCACCGCGACCCAGCGGCCGGAACGCAACCCGCCGCGCCCCGCGGC
>NW_010972642.1:10327244-10327474 GCF_000737465.1 Haliaeetus leucocephalus
CCCCGCCCCCCCCCGCCGCCGGCCCGCACCCCGCCGCTCCCCGCGGCCGCCCAACCGGACAGGGTCCCCCTCGCCCCGGCTGCCCGCCCGAGGAGGGGACGCGGAAGCGGCAACAGCCGCACGGCACCACCCGCCACCATCGCCCGCCCGCCGCCGTGAACGCCTGCTAACGGCCGCCCGGGGCGGGGGGGGGGGGGGGGGGGGGGGGGCCAGCCAATCAGGCCCGGGGG
>NW_010972642.1:10327484-10329122 GCF_000737465.1 Haliaeetus leucocephalus
AGCCAATCAGCGCC
This sequence comes from Haliaeetus leucocephalus, assembly GCF_000737465.1. Lineage (NCBI taxonomy): Eukaryota > Metazoa > Chordata > Aves > Accipitriformes > Accipitridae > Haliaeetus > Haliaeetus leucocephalus. Next base: position 10,327,499 of record NW_010972642.1, read on the forward strand.
GGCGGGCGGTGGCGGCCCGCCCCTTAAAGGGCCAGGAGGGAGAGCCTCGAAGGAACGTGAGGTGATTCTTCCCGCCTCACAGATGGCAGCTGAGCCCTCTGAGGGGAAGGGTCCCCTCGGGTTCAGGCTATACCAGAGGAGGATGAGGGACCCCTTCCCTCTTGTCGCCGGGCACCCGCAGGGACGCGTCTGCGTCCCTGCGGGCGCCCGGCGACAAGAGGGAAGGGGCCAGTGCTTGGGGGCCTTCACGTCTCCATCTGTTTTGACAGTTGAAGTGGGCTCTTGCCATCTTGGTTTGGAGCCTACCGGTGTGGTGGATCAACCTACAGGTGACATGAGGGGGCTGGCACATGTGGGGTTACTTCAGCCATTGGAAGGTGGCAGCTGCCTCTCCTTTTTTTTCCCGAAGCTGGTGATGACTTTTTTGTTCTTAAGCAAAAGTCGAGGCTTTCTAGTGGTAGCCTGGTGCTGGCAGGTGAAGTGTTGTGATCATTAGTGGTTTCCTTAGTGGGGTATTAATGAGTCAGTGCTTTGAGTAATAGAAGTATCTGGGGGCACATGATAGTGCATCACTGCTAATAAAAGAAATTAAAATTAAAAGTAAAAGCCTGCTGAGGTGATGATGGTGGTTCAGTAGAGCTAATGAGTCGTTTCATCTTCCAGGCTCGCTCTCAACCTTGGGCTTTCTGCTCCGCAGAAGGGCAGCTGATGGCAGTGCTGGGTCTCCTGCTTAGTCCTGAGTCAGCTGGCAATGTATTAACCTCATTCATAATTACACAGCTACAGCAAATTGCTCATTTCCTTTGCAAAGGACACATGCCTTTTATAAATCGAAACTAATGCACCCGCTGCTGAGGATGCAGCTGATGACAGCATCATCTGTCTCTCCCTTTTGGAAGCTTTTGTGTATGTGACCGGAACCTGTCAAAGAGTGTGTTTTAGGGGACAGACACCGCAAAGGTGATGCTGCAACTCGTGTTGCCATCGCGGCTGTCCAGCAAAGCTACTGTCTCGTGCAGGGAGCTGTGGCCTTTCACACTGGGAGTTTGGTTGGCTCCCAGCTTTAGGTGTGTGTCTGTAACTGTATACTTCTACTCAGAGGAAAAAAAAAAATCCCTTTTCTGATATTTTTAATGTACCCTGGGGACCAAAAGCCTGTAGGAAGAATTAATCCACTTTCCAATCCGTATCCCTCCCTCGCTCTAACGGGTAGCTCAGATCTGACCAAACAAACCTCTGTACCAACAGGGAGCTGGATTACGGCCCTGCGCAGGTGAACGGATCAGCTGATGGAAATTCTTCTGCAGGCTTGAGGCTTTCCTGGCCAGCTGCTTTCCCGTGAAGCGTCTGCGAGCTGATCAGATGCCGCGACAGGTTCCTTCAGCAGCGGGAAGCTGTTGGGGGTAACCGGTGCTGGCGTGGTAGCAAGTAGGGACTTTCTGCTTTCCCTCGGATATTTCTGTTCGTAACCGGAAAGGCGTCTTGCGCACCTCATCCCCGTTTTTACTTTCTGTCCCTGCCACCGGCAGCCCCCCTCACCTCCGTGCAGCCCCCTTCCCCGCCGCGCACCCCCCGCCCCGGCATTGCCTGCCGTCCCGCCGCCCGGGGTGGACGCCGGCTGGCC
>NW_010972642.1:10329305-10348698 GCF_000737465.1 Haliaeetus leucocephalus
GGCAGCGGCGCGGCGTTACCGGGGGAGAGCGGGCAGAGGTGCCAGGAGGCAGCCTGCCGCCGCCTGCAGACCGCTCGTCTCCCGTGGCGGCGGTCGGGGCGCGGGGGATCGGTGCCGCTCCAAAAAATCTCTTAATTCCTTTTTCCCTTCAGCCACCGAATTGGCTTTTCTTCCCTCCGGTACTGCGTTCGGCTGCAGAGACGGAAACCGGGGGACGTGAGCCGAACCCCCCCACTCTCCCGGCCGCTGAGGGCTCCGCCGCTCGCCCGTCCCCCCCCTCTGCTTTCCCGCCGGGACGGGGAGGGCTCCTGTTCCCTCCGTCCCCGCCGGGTGCGGGTGGGCCGGGTCGGCTGCCGGAGCAGCTCTCGACCGCGGGCGGGTGGGAGAAGAGCCGAGGGGACGTGGGGAGCTGCTGAAAAGCCGACCCAAGCGGTTCGGGAGCGACGGGGCGGAGGAGCGGAGGCAGCCCAGCCACCCAGCATGGGGCCTCTGGGTGAGCTCAGCCCTGCCTGGTCTCCGGCGACAAAAAAGACGAGGAGACGCAAATTCTTTGGGGGAAACCGGGGCCCTACTGGAGCAAGCAGCAGAGTCCTCAATTTCAGCAAAGCCCTGAATCCCTCTGTGATCGTAGCGTTGCATTTCTCTCTCTCTCTGCTCTGGATAGCCTGCTTTTCTCTTTACTTTACTTCTCTTTACTCAGCAGGAGGAAATGTCTGCACTTGGGTACAGCCTGTAGCTTAACAGGGTGGCATTTCTGACTCCTGTTTGGCATCCATGAGAATATTCACCTGTCCTGGGGAAGGAAATGCCAGCTTGCCTTCCCGCTGTGGTACCCAGGGATGATGCGTGCTAATGGGTTAGATATGGAGTTGGTGGAGGGGAACGGTGGTTGGGCAGGGAACAGGGAAGAATATACAGCTGTCTGCTGCTGTGGTCCCAGGGTGTCAAATGGAAACTGTAGGGTAAAACCATGCAAGGTGTATTTGGGACACTTTCAGAGGATTTGATTTTATGAGTCTCCAAGGAGCCTGGCTGTTGTTGCCCAGTGCTGGAAAAGGGATGGTCTAGCGGGGATTGAAGCTTTCTGACTGCTGGGGGCTGCACTGGAGCCTTGCAGGAGCAGGCAGTAAGTGCTAAGCACGGGGTGCTTAATCATGCTCTTCACAAGAGCACAGTTCGTTTCCTGGACAGGTCAGCAAGTTGTATGGGAGCTGTTCCTGACCCTGAGGTGTTCCCGGCCACTTGCCATTTAAGCAGGTTGTTGCTTTTGGAGAGTAGTGTCTCCAGCCTGGAGCTCAGCTGGGAGGATAAGGTCAGCGGCAGAGGGATTTCCGTGGGGCTTTCATTTGCTACTGGGAGGGGAGCTGCTGGTGTTTCTGGTGGATTAAAAAGCTGTTTTCTCTGTTGGCTGCCACCTTACTGACCACTCATTCTTGGTGTGTGGTAGCAAAGTCCAATAAAGTGTACTGGCTCCATTTCTGAACCATCAGAAAGGGAGTCATTACTGCATCCTGCCAGAGGAAAGGAATGTGTTTCCTTGACCCTTGTGTTGTATTCTGAATTGTTGTCATCACGGTAGTGTTTGCGGGGTTTGGTAGTTGTTGGTTTATGGGCTTTGTTTGTTTGTTTGTTTGTTTTTAAATAATCCAAACAGTGTTTCAGCATGTGAGAATGGGTACCTACCATGTTGGGACAGACTTGGAAACAACTGAAAATGTTAAGTATGGAAATGAGAGGAAAGCCACAAGATTTCCCAGGGTAATACACCGCCTCTTTGAGAAACGGAAGAGAAAGCACTGAAAACAAAGGGCGCTGGAGCGACCCGGGATGTAAAAAGCAGGCTAAAGATTTATGGCTCAGCTGGGACCTCTCTTTGCGTGTGGGTGAAAAGGTTGTACGCTGAAGCCTGGGTTGGCCTTTGGCATGTCCCTGTCTTGACAGTCCTTGCAGAAGTTGCTCCCTGTTCATCAGCTCAGATCCCCAAGCACAATACTTCTTGTAGACCGCAAGTGCATGTGCAGTGTCCCAAAGTGCTGCTTTCGGTAGCGTACCCAGCTTGCTGCCTTGGGAAATCTTTTAGGACATTTTGTCTGCAGAGACAACCACGTGATGGTTTCTGTTCTCCAAAAACAAGAAGGCCATTTAGATCCCTTGTCAAGTGCTTACAATATGCTTGTCTTTCTCCCATGCCTGGTGTATTTATGTGTTAGAAATGTTCATTTTGACAAGGAGATGATAAATAAAGACCACATAAGCTGCAAGGCTGTGGTTTTCAGAGATGATCTTAATCTAGCAGGAGCGTTTCCACTGAGTTATTCTTGATATCAGCCATAATAACCAATTCATATGGACAGGAGTTAAAAACTCTGTTTTGCTGGGTGCTCTGGGGGCACAGAAGCAAATGCAGTTCTTGCCCCAAGTTTAAGAAATTTGCCAGTGAGATCTTTGTGCAACAGAGCCCGATGCTTAAACATGGAGAGATGCTGGGCATTTCAGAAGTGCCTGGTAAGTGTCGTGTTCTTTTGGATCCCCCTGAATGCATCATCCAAGGCAGCTGGTTCTCTCTTTCTTTTGTAGCACCTGACATTTATTTCCTGACTGGAACTGTGCTGAAGCTGCTCCTTCCTAAGTGGAGGCCAGACTAAGGGGAGAAAAGGCTCTGTAGTGCACCATTAAGCCCATGAGAGTGGAGAAGAACCTCTCTTAAGCTCTTGTTGAAGCTGGTTAGTTGTGATGATCAGCTCTCTTAGGCATCCAGAACTGGGGTATAAGCTCTTTAGGGAAGCATTTTTTAGCGGAAGGATTTAAGTACTAGTGATACGTCTGATATGTCTGTTGGCAGGATCCCAAGAGCTGGCTGGAAGAGGCCTCTACTATGAAGGAAATGCTGAAATAGGACTTTTAATGAACTTGCATAGCAGTCCCTTAAGGACTGAGAAGACTCTCCACAGGGAAGAAGGGAGTGGGATGTAGCTACAAAGAAATTCCTTGTTGCATTCAAGTTCTGACAGTAAATGAGTGAGCCGAGTTTCGCCTAGATACAGCTCAAATAACGTTGTATCTGAGGGGTACCAAGCTGCAAGCACCATTTTACCCAGACAAGGCTGGAGAAGAGAGTGTTTTCTTGATTGTAGCTCTGAAGTGCAATGGAAAGGACAATAGCATGCTTACCTTGCTTATGGGATCTTTCTCCGTTTTTTACCTCTAAGCGGCTTTACCAACTACTAGAAAGGAAAGCAAAGGCTGAAATGTGTGAATATGCATGCCATTTGGTGGTGGTTTCAGCCCAGGTTTTAGTGAAGACCACTTTTGTTCTCAGTGTCCGTGCTCAGCTTTGTGTACACCATATGATTGAACTGCAGGCTCCTAGCTTCATGAAGGCTGTGCTTTTTGAAGGCTTCCGCAGAGGCCTTGGGTGATCTTGAAGTTGGGTGCCTAAGACAAAGAAGCTAGAGTCCCTGGAGCTGCTGACTCTCTACAACCTGGGTTTTCAACCGAGGGCCATGTGCTCTGCGAGGGCCAGGTGGAAGCCTGGCACAGAACAGGCTGAGGACCAGTTCAAGGTCTCTGTTGTCAGTATAGCACTAAAAGGCATCATCACTGTCTTACATAAGTAAATACTTAAGGTCTTGTAGCCCAGTCCTATTCAAGATCTGTCCCAACCTTTACGTGGTTTGCCACCTAATTGGGTCAAAGTGCTCTGTGTCTGTAGACATAGGACTGATGAGGCGAAAGTCATAAGGCCCCAGTCCCATTCCTGATTGGAGCAATGGATACTTGCCCGCTGCTCATGTGAGTCTTCACCAGTTCATGTCTTTTAACGAGCCAGGAGCTCGGTGCAAACTCACAGCATAGACCTGCGCACTGAAACACCTTTGGGGCTCTGCCATCATGATGGTCCTGTCCCTTCTGTGGCAAGATGGCTCTGAACCATATAATGTGGTTCCATCCCATTACCGTTGCAGTTGCCAACAGAGGTTGTGCTCTTGGGATAATCCTGGTGTGATGGCCAGGGTAATCCTATGCTGAAACCCCCTGGGTTTGTACTGCTCTGAGGTAAATATGTTGCCTAAACATTCAGTGATCAAATGTGGGGTGCTGCATGTGTGCGACAAAGACCCCCAAAAGGGGGCTCATGAGAAATCTTCCTTGCAACAAGTTTGAAACGCTAGGACTCCTTTCCTTAATGCAGATAACATATTGAGAGCCTTATTTCTGTCTTTTTTCAAATAGTACTGTCCCACAGTAAAGCTGAGGGGAAGTCAAGCATAATTGGAAAGATAGAAACTAGAGAGAGTAATGTCCTGGTGGAATGAATGCTGTGAGTACTGGTATAATCTTCATTCTTTATTTCAGTGCTTCTTCCCCTACCCAGGTTAGGGAAACCAGCTGCAGCTGGCATACTGTGAGTTCAAGGGAGTTAGCAGGGCAGATTCAATACAGTGGTGATTAAAGGTCAGTTTTTACTAATTAAACTTGTTACAAGTTAGTACATCTCTGAGGCTGTCTTGTACATTTTGGGCGAGGTCAGCACCCCATTGCTGGGACAATGCCAGCCAGGTTTGCTTGGGGTCCTCTTTTTTTTAAAAAAAAAAAAAAATTGGTCGTGTGAATGAGAATTTGGCTTGAATGTTACCTGTTATCTTTATGTGCTGTTACATGTGTCCTTTGCTGAACATGAGATACATCTGTGTTCGGAATCTGACAAGCAACTCGTGGGCGGTTGGGGTAAAGCCTTGGGTTGCTCACTGGGAGCAGGGGGGCCAGGAGAGGAGGTGGTTGCCCTGTGGCCAGGCTGCTGTGTTCAGCCCGGGCAGGAGTTGCTGGTCATCAGTTCCCCTGCGCTGCAGCCAAAGCTCTCGCTCAGCCCTGTGCTCCTGGGCTGGGAACTGGCAGTGTTTATGCAATGAAAGAGAGCAGAAGATGGCTTTTCCCGAGCACTGCCTTTGCCCATACATGTGCTGGCCCAGAGCCAGGATGGAAACTCTGTCCTCATGAGCAGAGAGGGGGAGATGGGAGGGGCGAGAGACGGAGAGGGGCCCAGAAGCAGAGGGAGTTAAAATAAAAACACCAACCCACACAGAGGAAAACCTCTAACAGATGGGCCTGGCTATCCCCTGGGTTCTTCACGCAGTTGCCTTCACGTGCAGCACTGACGAGGTCTCATCTAGGAGTATGGGTATGGGGCATGGATGATTTTGAGATGCGTGATGGAAGATCAGAGTAAAAGGCAAAAGGAAGGAAGCTAGACGGGTAAGTTAGTTGTTGTTCGGCTCTATCTGTCATGCCTGAAGTAGGTTTTGTGAGTTGCTACTAGTGCTGTGCCACTAATAAGGCAGATGCTGCTGCATGAGCTGTTGGAGGGGTGTTACTTTGTTTTCAACTGTGGCATCCTTTAACTGTGGCAAGTCTCCTCTCCTCTGTGAAATAGTATTGCTAATGCTGATAGAGGTTTGTTTCACTGGTCTTGTTCCTTCTAGCACACATATAGCAGAGAGCTATCGATCTGGATTGAGACTAGTGTAAAGATAGGTTCTGCAATTAGATGCTGGCAGCTGCATTTTCCTATGCCCAGCTCCTCATTAGGCATCACGGTAAGTAATCAGATTTGCTGAACAGTTCAGCACATGGGGTGCTGACCTTGCTTGGAAGGGTCTTGCCTTGGTTAGATATCTGTGCAGTAGGCTGTGCCTGGCAGAAAATCTGGTCTAAAGGAAGCAGTCAGAAAAGTTTGGCTCTGAGCTTGTTTGAAAATCTGGCCCAGATACTTCAAATGTCGAGAGCTGATGATGGTTAGGGGCAGCTCGAAGAGTACGAAAGAGTTCTGGGTGGGATCCTGCCAGGCACTGAGACTCCTGATCCTGCAGATCCCCGAGAGCAGATGGCTCCTGACCAAGTTCAGGCACGTAAGTTATGTTTCCAGAAACTTACTGGGGACTCTGGCAATCCACCAGAGAGACTGTTCCAGGGGGCAAGGACTTACTGCTCTTTGTAACCAGAATAATTTTAAATGGCTAGATGCTCTGTGTTTTAATTAAATTTCCCTTTGGGAATAAAAGTGGTGAAGTGTTTCTGTGATCCTGCTACACTTAATTATTCTGTACAGTGCCCCCAGTTTGGCAAATCATTTAAGCAGACGTGTAGGTCTAAGCACATGCTTAAATCCAGAGCACTTTGGCTCCCAGTGCAGTACCTCATTCCTGCTCAGGGAAGTTTGGACTGGACTTCATGCAATCTAATTGAAGATAGTGGGCTTTAAGCATAGGCTTAAAATTAAACACCTGCTTAGGTGTTTTCCTCATCACAAGTGGTCTCTCACACACCCAGTTGTATTCTGTAGAATCATTTTACATTAGCGATATCCTTGAACATTGCTTTCCTCTTAATATCCTGCGAGACTTCTTGCCAAGTGCTTGCTGACAAGCTGTGTTACTGTGAGCAGTTCAGGTGAGATGCTGTCACAGCCCTGGTATTTTGCTAGCATTGTGAATAGGCATGCATATGTGAATGATTAAATCAACTCATCAGGGTGTCATCTGGAGAGGAACAAATGCTGAGCTTGCTTTGCAGGCGGGGGGGGGGATGAAATCCCCCTCTGTATTTTTTTGCTGAAAGCTTTTTCCCTCTGCAGATGTGCAGCTGCTGTAGTTCTTTGCCAAAAGCCGGCCGTGACTTTCAGAGCTGAGGAACGTGCACACATCTGTTTGCAGAGGAGAGCAGTGAAGGGGCTCTGGTCCCCTGTCCTAGGGGATTATGATCTCGTGATAGATAGTGCTGGCTGTCATGGAGGGAAATGGCAAATTTCACAGGGCACTGTGAAGGCCCTGCATAAATATGAGTTTGCTTGCCAGTGTCAGCCAAACTCCACCTTGCTAAATTAAAAAGGAAAGAGCTTCCAGAAACTTTTCAGACTATTGGAGCTTTTTCTTTAAAAATGTTAAGACCCCACACCCCCACCCCTGAAGATGGGTACATTATCCACATACAAAAACACACAGTGTTTCAGCTGCAGTGTGATGTGAATATAGGCTTCACATTTTCTTTTAGGTAAGAGTTGAGTCTTGGGTGATTCAGACCTCAGAGTGGCATAGTAGCAAAAGGAAATAAATGCCTCTTACTAAAATCGAGATGGGTGTCTTCTCCAGCGCATGTAGCACTTCAAAAATCAACAATGGGGCCAAAACCAGACCCTGAGGCATCCTCCACAGTCTACTGAAGTCCATGGGAGCTTTTCTGCGAATTCAGTGAGCTTGGGATCATGCTGTAATTGAGAACCTGTTTTTCCCTGCCTTGGCATGCTAGGCTGTATGTGTGGTAATCTGTAGTCAAATTCTGCAAGAGAATTTCTTACTGAAAAGAGATGTATAAGGTATTGAGCTTTTTCCAGATGATGTAAGAAACCCTGATCTAACTGGCTGCCATTTTTCAGCTTTGTCAAACTCTGAGAGAGGCCTGAGAGGTTTCCTACTGGGAAACCAATACATGGTAACTGGTTTTTGCATCAGATTTCTGTCTCTGTCCCCCAAGATTACTATGAGTGACTCCAAGTTGAAGTTTTGCCATGGTGTCACCTCTCGCAACAGACCTGTACTTGTGTTGGTGAAGGGTAGTGACGGCTATCACTACTTGGTCTGTGCTACAGCTTGCCCCATCAGTATCCTCTTGTTTGCACAGTAGGAAACTTTCCTTGTAGGATGATTTAGTGTACACAAATTCAGTGTGAAACCAAGGTTTCCCCTGTTACAGTCCTCCACTAGTCAGAGAAAGACACTTTTGGGTGTGTTTCAAGGAAAAATAGGATCGCCTCTAAAAGGCACAAATTTTTGAACTCACATTCTGACCTGTAATATATTGCTTCATGTCCCACTTGCTTAATGTTTGCTTTTGTGGGGTAAAATTATTTTTCTGATCCAAAGGAATCTGGAAACATTATCAGAAACAGAGGACTTGCCCTGTCAGAGCAGTGAAGGACTTCAACTCTGACCAGCAATCACTGCAAGAATAAAAATTCTAGCTTTTCTGTGCTTCAGACCAAACTATTCACATACGCCAATCCCAGTCCCTCTGCTCCTTCATGCTCAAGGCAGCCTTCCATTAGATTTTTATTATTATTACTGTTAGTAGAATAGAATAGACTATTTCAGTTGGAAGGGACCTACAACGATCATCTAGTCCCACTGCCTGACAAATTCAGGGCTGACCAAAAGTTAAAGCATGTTGTTAAGGGCATTGTCCAAATGCCTCTTAAACACTGACAGGCTTGGGGCATCGACCACCTCCAGTGTTTGACCACCCTCTCGGTAAGGAAATGCTTCCTAATGTCAAATCTGAACCTCCTTTGGTGCAGCTTTGAACCATTCCCACGCATCCTGGCACTGGATCTCAGGGAGAAAAGATCAGCACCTCCCTCTCTGCTTCCCCCCCTAGGAAGCTGCAGAGAGCAATGAGGTCATCCCTCAGCCTCCTTTTCGCCAAACTAGACAAGCCCAAATGACAATGTGCCTTCCAGCCCTTTCACCAGCTTTGTTGCCCTCCTCTGGGCACATTCATCAGTAGTGTTTTATTTTTACTTCAGGCTCCTGGTAAAGATCTGCTTTTTGAAAAATCAAACCTGACCTTGCATTACATTGATTTTTCTTCCTTTCTACTGTTGAGTAAAAAGAAATTTTCAAAAAAGCCTGGAAACAGGTAGTCACCAGCCCATTCTTTTTTGCTGAAGGACTTAAGAAGTTCAGCCATCTCGCTGTCTCTGTTGCACACGTAACTTTTTTCTTTTTTTTTTAAATCGTGAACATTATTTTGCAATAGACAAGATTTTTGTGTGACTTGCCATTAAATCCTTGAATGCGGAATTAAGCAGAAAATTGTATAATGCAACTTTTCATAAGCAGTTGTTTCACAGAGTCAGCATAACTTGGCGAAACACTGATGAAACACAATGAGATGTATGTGGGTGAGATCACCAGAAAAACAAGGTGGTGTCAACTGTCATTGCTGCATTAACTTTAGCTGAGCAATGACCTGGAAGTGAGGTTCAGGGCTTTTTGGTGCTTTGGAGGAAAATTCTGTGGTATTTCTTTTTCAGTTTTGTGGTTGAATAAAAAAATGATGTAAATAACTACTTGGAGAAAGGTGACAGGGTAGCCCCATCTCTTCCCTTTCCTCCTTTTTTTCCCTTCCCCCAAAAAATGTGGTGGGAAGGAGGGGAAGCCTAAACAAAGTGTTTCAGCTCCTTGTGAAGGCAAGGTACACACAGAGACACACACATGCTGGGTAATGTCGTTTCACAATAAAGAACCTGACTCTTGTAAGCTTCCTTCAGATTACATCAAACATTTTCTTGCAAGTTTCTCTCTCTGTTGGGGTTGGTTGGGGGTTTTTTGGCATACTGAATTTAGATCAAACTTGGCAAAGATTATTTCAGTTGATCAGAAACGGTAAGTAATTTACCTATCCAGCAACACTCAAACCTGTTTGTGTTTTATGCAAATTGAATTGCTGAGACCATGCAGCTGTATTTCAGGTATGTGAGTGCCTCTTGCCCAGATAAGTTAGTTTCTAGACCCTTTGTGATCAGGTAAGAGAAACAGGCACTTTTACAGCACAGTTCAGAGTTTGTGAGATGCTTACCTCGGGGGGAGAGAGTACTTCTAGAGCAAAAATTACCTTGAGAGTATCAAAGAGGCTAAAAGAGTAGCTCACGTGGACATCAAGAGTTAGCTTAGAAGGATCGGCCCATTGTTCCAGTTTAGTTCCTGCATAAAAAATTATGTTAATCTGAGGTATCTGGGAGCATATTTGCCATATAAACTGCTTGCTCTTATCTCAGTGTACAATATTTTCAAAAGTCAGTCTCTCCAAACATGGGACCCGAGGCAGGACTGATTTCTTATTCATCATCGTTTTTACCTGTCATCAAAATCAGATTCCTGTGAAGAAAGTCTAAAGAAAAGTGATTTCTTCGTTTTATATGATAACTGTATTTACAAACACTATACATCTCTAATATTCTTTTTTTTGCTTAGGAAGGCGTATAAGCAAAGATAACTTCTTGCTAACCTATTTCTAGAGCCAAAATTTCTCCTCTGTCTTACTTTTTGTTAGGAATGCAGTGGACCCACTTGGAGAAGTGGATGACAGATTTTTATTAAGTAAATGCTATCCAGTCTGAATGTTTGAGTTGCTACATGTGGAAGAGATGGGAAGAAGAATGCCTACTTGAATGCCAAACATTTTTCTTACCAGCCAAAAAGTAAATCAAGTATAGCATTACATAAGCTCTTCTTGCACCTCTTCTAATAGGAGAAAGGGAATTTCCCCTAAAAGATCGAGTTTAGGTTTAGTTTGCCAGTAATGTCTGTAGACATTCTCTTTTCAATAAAGGAAATCTAGTTGTTATCAAAAGATCCATTGTGTTCAGCCATGGATCACTGAAGCAACGTAGTGCAGCTTCTGCCTTTGCATAAAGAAGGTGGTTCTGGTGAGGAATATCTAACTGGCCTGTTCACAGGCTATCTAATCTAGAGAACATGTGCATTTATTAAAATCACCACCTTCTGTGGGGAGAAAAGCATTTAGGGACAGCCTCTTTCCTGAGCCAGACCTTTAGAGCTGAGTGTGTAATACAGGTATTTTTGGCGCAGGGGGGGTGGGAACTTCACAGAGGAACCTGCATATCATCAGGGTGTTGTACCAGGTAGGTCACCGGTCTCCTAGTGCTGGTCATCTACTGTGGGAAACCTCATTTCTCACCCTGCAGGAAAACTTTGTATCTTTTTAACATGGCACGAGAACCTGTAAGACTTGTCCCCTCCGGAGGGGTTTTATGGACTTGAGCTGAGGGACACTGCTTGGGTTTCTGTAGGTAGACCTGTGTTGGTGAGGAGCAGAAATGAGGTGAATGTGGAGGGTTTGGTGGGTGAAATGCAAACCACACCATAATCACTAGACTCAAATCAATACCTTCAGTACAGCTAGGATTTTGCCTTGCATTGCACTGGAAACAAGATGTTTATGAGCATTTAAGATGAAAGGGGATGATGTTTATTAAATAGTTCTGGGGACAGAGCCTTCCACAAAGGGTTTGACTCCAGAAGACTCCTACTTGGATAGTTCTAGGTCCTGTAAAATGTGCCCTTGTGAAATGCATTCAGTGCTGGCTGCTTTGTAGTAATGAGTTTTTCCTGTGCACAATAAACAGTACCGGGGCCCAGTCCAGGACAACATTCAAACATCTTGGGTGGAGTATGCCCTTGTGGTTACCCTGGAATACAAAACTTGGATGCATGTTCTCTGGGTTGGAAGCTTCTGTAAGAATAGCTCTGCTTCGGTTGCGAGATAAGGGCTTGATGGGGGAGAATTGTACATGGGTGCTCTGTTTCTGCTCTGTTACAAAACAGTTTGATGTATATGAAAGTAAACAATGGAAATTTAAGTTCTCTAGAGTATGTATTGCCATTAGCACATCCCTTGGAAGAGAGTAGTGAACAATACGTGCTTGTTTGATAACTCTCCAGTGTCTAGGTTTTCTGCCATGAGAAACCCAAAGCAAAGAGAAAACCCAAATCTCCCATATAAATGCTTTCAGTATTTCTCAGTTTTGTTTTGTTTTTTTTTGTTTTTTTTTTTTTTTTTTAAATTTAGTTATGAAATAACTTTAAGCTTTTCAAAAAATTGTACCCTGATCTCTCTGAAAGTGGAATGAATTTGGGAAGAAAATATTTTCTTTTTCTAATAGTGAGAATTTACAGCACTTGTTAGTATTTGCCAAGGCAGCCTTGCTGGTAGATTCATGGCCTCCCTAATAGCTTCCACTGAACTGTTGAAGTTTGTTAGGCACTATGGAATTACTAGGGACAGAAGACTGTGGAAATGTGTTAGGGATAGCACAATTGTGTATCTTGTTTTAGCAGCCATTTTCTAGTGCTTGCTTGCTGGTCAGTTGGAGAAAGGTAAAAAATATCTCTTGGGGCGGAAAAGGCGCCTAATAATAATGTTTTGAAAGGGATTTTTTTTGCAGTTTTGGGGGAGGGGAGGTTGGCTTGTTTTCCACACAGAAAATGAGAGTGAATTCTCTCTTTTACAGTAATTAATGACGGGTTATCATAGGATAATCCAGGTTGGAAGGGATTGCAGGAGGTCTCTGCTCCAGCCTCCTGCTCAAAGAGGTTCAGGTTTGAGCTCAGACCAGGTTGCTCAGGGCTTTGTCTGGTTGGGTCTTGAAAACCACCAGTAATGGAGACAGCAGGGCTGTTCCAGAGCTGTATTAACCTCGTGGTGAAAAAAACTTTTCCTTATATCAAGTCTCTACGTTGTTTCCACTTGTTCCCATTGTCTCTCATCCAGCCAAGAGAGAAGCAGCCAAGGAATTTGCTTCAGGTCACACACTGTGCTACACCAATGATTTTGTTTTTATGAGAAGTAAGATGTTTTAAAAGTCATGACAGAATGTGGAAACCTGAGTCTCGTTTCTGAAAGGGACTGGGGTGCGTGGGTGGCAGTCCAGATCCAACCTGGACATGCTTAGGTGCAGAGCATCACTGGGTCAGTCTGTCCATCTTCCGAGGCGCCAGGACATGAGGAAGCTCTTTAGACCATGTCTGGATTAATCAGTTCTTCTGGAAGTGCTTTTTTCAGGACTGTGACCCATTATCTCCCATGTCAGCTAGTTTTGCCAGCTCTGTGGAGCTGGATCTGGCACCTGGTAAGTGCCAGAGTTTGCAAGCTATGTAGGTGCATGAAGATGCAGAAAGATATTCTCTTAATTTTCCCAGCAATACCTAGACTACGTCTCCTGTTGCAATCGATAAAAAAAGAATGCGTGCTTACAATTATTTGAAAATGTTAGCCGCTTTTACATGTTTGTTTAAAAAAAAAATCTGACCCTCAGTGGGTTTTGAAAATGGGTCTTAAACTGCAAAGTCGTGTAGTCGCTTCTGAAAATTTTACCTTTCTCTATTTATTTTGTTTATTTATTTCCCCAGGGCTTTTCTGCCACAAAGGTGGCAGAAGAATGTGCCAGCAAGCCATCGTGGTGTCTTACCAGCATTTTTGCCTGATGCTACCAGAAGAGGAGATCTTTTTTCCCTCCCGTTATACAGTTTTCTTTTATGGTCAGAAGCTGTAGCAAAGCCCATGGGGGAGAATGTACGGATGGTTATATGCAATAGATTTGCTCCTTACTCTCTACCCTTGTCTGGTGGCTCAGGGAGCCAAAGAGCAAAGGGTCCTTCCTCAAGCCATTTTGTGCTCAGGTTGCTAAATGCCAGGTTAGTGACGGGGCACGGGCAGACAAGCAACATGGTGATGTGAGTTGATTTTCTGTTTGTGTTGCTTTCTTGTCCAGGGGTGCCAGTGTCAGCGCAGGGGGAAACCCTTGTGTTTCCCCAGGCCATTGCCGAGCCTCTTCCATGGTTCCTGCACTCGGAATCACCCTAGGAGGGAGAGGCTATCGAACCGCATGTGAGAGTGAAAGGGGTGGAGGAGGAAGAGCGATTTTTCCTAGGATTTGGGGGTTTTGGTGAGGGGTTTTTTCCCCACTTTTATTGGCCGGGAGTGCAATGACCGCTTAACCACATGGACGGGGCTCGCTCCCTCCCCCACGCTTCCTCTCCCTGGCAGAGCACAGGCTCTCAGATTTCCTCCCAGCGCGGGCGGATGGCGGCTCTCAGCTACATTCCTCTTAGTACAAAAGAAAAGGAAAAACTGCTCTCCACACGGGCAGATGGCCGACTGTTTCCTGGCAGCTCCGCTCCAATGTCCTTTTTCCTATTGTCCTGACAAACACACGCACACATGCACGCACACACCCACAGAGAGCAGCTTTCCTCCTGGAAAAATAAATAAATGCAAGCCCTCTTTGCAGAGGTTTTTCTTCTTTGGAGCTGTGCAAGTTTCCCCCTCGTGATGGGTAAATCTTTGGCGGCTCACGTGCTGCCTGGCCCTGCTCTCTGCTGAGGAAGGTTGAAGGAGGGGATGGTGTGCTGCTCTGTGGTTGAAAGATTTTGATAAGGAGTAAGATCTGCGATAAGCAGATTCTGCATTTGTGATGGCCGAGATATGTGGGAGAGTGAGGGTGGGAGGAAAGAGGAGGTTGAGCAAGGCAGGGGGAAGCAGGGTCTCCAGAACCAAACAGCAATCTACAGGTGACTTTTTGCTTGAGCTCAGAAGGTGGTGCTTAATAGAGACAGACTGTAGCGGCAGCTCAGGAAGGTCTCCTGGAGCATGCAGCTACCAGGGTTCTACAGGTGGTGCCCCAAGGTTGTAGTGATGGACACTTCAGGAAGCTGTGTGCTAAATCCTCATCAGGAGGGGCAAGAGTCAGCATCCTGCAGGGTGAAGGCCACCAAAGAAGAGATTTGCTGAGGCTCCGTTTGTCTTCCCCAGTGATAACTTATTTTGGAAGAAGTTGAGGTTCTTTGTTTTAATGCTCTCATTTCCTTTCTGAATGTGAGACAATTTGTCTTCCTGCCAGGAAACTCTTTGCAGAGTTGCTCCTCGAAGGGACCTTTTTGGGTCCCGTTTGTGCTAGAATAGCAGAGGTTATCTGACCACATCGAAAATGAATTCCAGTATGGCTCATGAGCTGAACGCTATATTTTAGTGGCAGGTTGTTTCCTATGCTGTCAAATGTTTGGGTTTCTTATAAGCATAATAATAACCCTGAATTCTTTCCAATTCTTTTTACACTAGAAGTGATTTACTGTTGTAGTAGGACTGGTATATTTGTAACACAGCATTTCTATCAGAGGAGAGAAAGTATCTACACCAACTAGCTACACTGGTAGAAATGCGTATTTGCCAATGTAGTTTCGTCTTTGTTGGGGACTGAAGCCAGTTCCACTGCATCTGCTAGGAATCCTGTCTTGGTGTGGCTGATAGACGGTTCTGCAGGCAAATGTGTGCTTGTGTAAATCTGGTCCATATTTCTTTTGTTTTATTCCATATTGACTACAGTTGTCTTGTATGTGGGTAGTTTCAAAGCCAAAGAAAACAGGTATGAAACCCCGGCTCCACTGATGTCATCAGCAAGCTCGTGTTCGCTTCAGTAACACAGGATTCACCGCTAATGTCTTCTTCAGCCTTGGCTTAAAGGAACTGAATTTTCATTTATTAGGCTGCAAAGCGTAAGTAAATATTATCCCACTTTGAAAGGGACTGAGCAACCCCACTGTGTGCACACATGCGCTAATGAAAGATCTAAAACACAAGGAGATGATCTAGTATTGCCAAGAACAGTCACAGAAGAGCTGTCCTCTACTCCTGCCTTCACTTCCCAGGGTCTTTGTTTCTCCATCTGGAATTACATTTTTTTAAATCTTTTGTTCATGACTTCCTTGTAGAAAGCTTAGCCTGAAACACGTCATTCCACTAAAGATTGTAATTAGACTTCATTTTAGCAGCCAGATTGGGAAATACTGAATCTCTTACTTCCCTTTGAATTTTTTCTTAATATTTGTTAACCTACCTGAGGACTGAAGACTTATCATGTCTCTAAGCAGTAATACAAACCATATTTGGCACCAGAAAGAAAAACAGTATTTACCTTCTATACATGCAGGATTTAGCTGTGCTTGTGAGCAGTGAATTAGAAAAAGAGCATTGCTGTTTTGTTTGATATGGTCATGTAACATCCCACCGCTAACCCTGGAAATGCTGTGTTTTCCAGCTGAGGGTGTGGTTGCCTGAAGGAAACTGGAGGGATGTCGGATACCCTTTGAGTTGTTGAACGTTTTTTCTGTTTGTTATGTGTTTAGAGGGAGGAACAAAGGGAAAATAAGACAATGGGAAACGTGGGACAAGCTTAATAACAGTGGGTGCAACGAGCCCCACCTTTAACAGAAGACAATTCACATTGCGAGACCCTGGTTTTGATTTCTGTCTTCAGGTCAATTTTTTTTCAGTCTGCAGTTTTCCATGCTGAGCATTGCCTCTGGCTGAATTACTTTTGAAAGCCTTCAGCCAAAATGTTTCAGCTGTTTCAAAGAGTGAAGCTAGGGGATAAAAATGTGCTGTTTCCCCTGTGTTAGAAAGTACATCAGGTTTTTCTTTTGCTAAGACTAATCTTACATTTTGAAACAGAAGTGTTAAATGCTGTTTGGACCAGGAATTTGTCCTTTGCCACTTCTGTGTCATCTCTACCTTAACTTCTCCAAGGCTCTGTGGGAAGAAAATTTCATCTGGCACGTGGTCGGCAGAGGTTTTTATTTTTGGTAGCCACAATCTTAAGTAGTTACCTTGTTCCCAAATGTGCCCTCCTTACAGCTCCCTGTGCCAGGCAGGTGATGCTGGTGCTATCCCTGTGGAGCTTGACTACAACCTTCAGCAATGGGTGGTGGAGGGAAGTAATGGACAGGAGGTGAGAGTAGTTTCTCAAAGGTCCAGCTGCTTTACTACAGAAGAGGGATGGCCTAAGGATGCAACTGAGACCCAGGGTGACCCACCAATATTGCCCACAGCAGGTCCTGCTGGATCCCCTCTTCTTGTTGCTGAGGGTTAGCTTCTTTCCAAGCAGAGCCTTGTTGCCAGCCCAGTCCTAACACTGGTCCTATAATAAAGCCCCAACCTGGGAGTCATATGAGGATGGCTACATGCCATCTGCAGTTCAGAGCCAAAGGCTGGCCACCTAACTGGTGGTACAGAATACTTTTCTGGGGTTTGGTAGGACCTCTTTGTAAATCTCTGCCCAGGAACAATGGACTAGACTACCAGGAGTTTGTTTCTCCTGTGGCATTGATTATCCTGCTGGCACCGTAGCAGAAAAGAAGCAGAAACAGCTTAATTTACTAGTATCCAGAAGAGGCAAAGCCTGGACTAGGAAGGAAGAAAGAAAGGAAAAGATCCTCAGTCCTAGTCCAGGTCAATGATTTGGTCAAAGGTGCAGTCATTCTGCTTCTAAAGAAATAACTGCTATACTGTGCATGCTGGGTGTGCAATGAGGGAGAGGTGTGGGATCCACTTAGGATGTTGACAGTGGAAATGCACGTATGGAGTCCATTGTTTTCAATGCAGACTATCCACATAGGGCAAGTTGTCTCAGATAAGCACTGTGGATATGCAGAAGCTGTATCCAGGATTTCAGGATGTTTGGTAGCCAGGAGAGAGCTGTAGTGGATAACACCCGGGGAAATATGCAAGCTCCTCAAGTTCTGCCCTCTAAGGGTGGGCAGAAAGGAGGTGCTCAAGCCAATCTGGTGTCAGGTGGCTTTGTTTTGGTGATACCAGGCCTGGGGGCAGGTAAAAAAAACAAACTGGAAACTGTAGGGAAGCAGTTTTTAAGGTAGCAGATTGAGTGGTGGAGGCTTCCTGAGGCTGGAAGTGTGGAGGGGAGGCTGCTTCTGCTAGAGCAGGGAGGTAGGACGGCAGTGGGCAATGAAAACTAAGGCAGGGCTAAGGGCTGGGATGATCTGGGAGAGCCTGTAGTTTGGGCAGGGAGGGGGAAGTAAGCGGAGGAAGACTCTGCAGCTACAAGCCATCATAGAAAGTCCTTAGGGTGGAAGAAAGGTATTTGGACAAGCTATGGGTAGAGAAGGACTGGCTAAGCAATTATTTGAGGGGACACGTCTGGAAAGAGAGGAATACAGGGAAGTGGTGATGGGGGGGCAGGGAGAGCCTGGCTGGGACAGCTGATAGTGAGTGTGAAATTAGCGGTGGGTGAAGAAACTGGGACTTGAATCGCAACCTTGGAGAGCTAAACCTAGGCTATCTGGGCAAGGGGAGACCTGAGAAGCATGGACTGGTATTGAGTAGGTGAGGAAGATGGTATGTAACAAGGATCTGGTGTGAGGACGTGAGAGGACAGAGGTGGGGGCAGATCAGAGAACTTTTTTGCAAGATGGGATCAAACTTAAAACTGTCAGGCTTGACTGGGCGGTCACAGTCATCCCTTTGGTGCGTCTGTGATCTCCTTCAGTGCAACAGAGGGGACCTGCTCTACAGGTAAATCTGGGTAATGTAGCAAGTGAAATGGGTGTCTGCAGGGGTTCCTTGCTTAATTTGGCAGGTAATGAAGGAGAAATGGCTAGGAACCTCCTCACCTGCCCTTCCCAGAGCTCGCTGCCATGTCGGACAAACCCTGAAAGCGGAGGTTTTGCCAGCTGCAGCCAGCTGTGCGTTCCCTGGCCTGGGTGCCAGACGTGGGGCTGGCCCTGTGGCTGCTTGTGCAGGCAGCGGGGGTTGCACTTGTAACAGTCTGAAAAATCAAGTCTTGCTCGCCCCTGTACTAAGAGCAAATTGTAGTTTTGCCTGTAGTCTGTGCAACCCAGTTTGCCATTTCTATGGTTATACAGTGAGCAGCAAATGTCCTTGAAGGGAAGCAGTGAGGAGAAAGCAAACTATTCAGTGACTCTTTCCCAGCAATATGATTTCATCCCTTCCCTGTGCTTCAGTGCTCATCAGGTGTTCCATGACAGGTGACTGATGTCACTATCTGAGCAGAAAACTTTTTGCTTTTCCCCCCTTTTATTTCTTTGCTGTTTTAGTGAGTTGAACTAGCTAGCTTGCTAGCCCTTGCTAGCTCAGAAAGGACTTTACAAGCACTGGAGCTGATACAAAGGAAGCAGGAGCAAGAAGGGAGGAAAGAGTAGGCACACCCTTAGTCAATGGCAACTATTAGATCTGATCAGGCAAGTCCTTTACCAAGGACAGGGATGAGACCGCATTGCTGGCAGTCAAGGCAGGAGCAGGGGCCCAGGGAGAGGGAGAAGCAGAGCAGTCCTTTAACCATAGTAATCCTTTAAATCAGGTTAGTGACATGTAAGTGGGCAGAGTTTGTTCTGTGGACTTAGAGAGGGAGAAGGTCAGTAGAACGAATTCTATCATAAAATTAAAGACATATCATAACACACAACACAGCTTTTCTGCACACGGGCTGGATGCCGACACTGTGAGTTTCTGCATTCCTTGCGTTGCAGCTTTGTTCCTCTGACACAGGGTGCATGCATGAAGAGAGAGGTTCTGGTATGTCAATTCCACTTGGGGTTTTTGAAAATAGTTTGTTCTGACACATGGGATTCTCCTGACCCCTGTGTAAGTCCTGTGGTATAAGATATGATAAATCAAAGGGAAAAGTTAGGACGAGTGGGGCAAGAGGGATAGGAGGCTGTGTGGGATCTGGTTCTAAAAGATATTGTAGGAGCATATCGCTTCCCAGTCATTGGTCCTTCATGGATATGTTTACATAAGTTTATCCTGCTTTTTTTTCTTTAATAAATGACTTGAGCCTGACTATCTACAATTAGGATCCCATTACGAGTGTGATTAACTGAACGATCCTGCTGTTAGTGTCTTCAGTCTCCATGGCCAGCAGGAGACTCGCATGGCCAGGACAATCGGTCCCTGCAAAGAGGTGACAGCTCCCCTTGCCCCAAACTAACTGTGCCCAGCACAGGACGGC
>NW_010972642.1:10348708-10365311 GCF_000737465.1 Haliaeetus leucocephalus
AGCACAGGACGGCAGACTAGCTGAGGTGAGAAGGCACCTCTGGAGATGGCCAAGTCCGGCCCCTTGCTCAGAGTGGGGTCACATATAGCAGTTTGCTCAAGACATTGTCCAGTTGGGTTTTGAGTATCTCTAAGCAGACAGCCTCCACAACCTCTATGGTGCTTGGTCACCCTCTCAGTAAAAAAGTTTTTTCTTGTGTGAAAGCTGAATTGTCCTTTCACTGGATGCCACGGAGAAGCCCTGCTGTTGCAGAGGTGGCCCATCCTCCCAGACCTTGGCCTACGCTCATCTGCAGGGCTGACTGGGAGAGGAAAGAAGTGGACTTCATGGAAGTCCTCTGAGGAGAAACTGTTGCTGCTGTCAGCTAGGGAAGGCTCATGGCACATGTTGCAGAGCTTTGCATCAAACACCCTGAGCTCAAGTTTCAGAAAACCCTTGCCTTGGTGCTGGGCACCTCGAATCAGTGCCTTCCCCACTGCAAACATCTGGTTTTGCTGAGGGAGCCTGCTCTTGGGTCCTGTTGCCCTTCTCGGCTCTAGCTGCGTCCCCACTCGGCTGTTGTCCTCCCTGCTCTGCAGGGGCTCACCCCTGAGGTCACGCTGCTGCCAGGGACCTCGGGAAGGCAGCATACTCATACCCAGGCCCAGGGACACTGCCTGGTGCTGGGACTGTGCACAGGGGCCCATGCAGTGGCCTCTGGGTGTGTGGTTGTGCACAAGTGCACATCTTCATGGCTGCTTCTTCCCCCAAAGGGAAATGGGCTCGAAACAGAGCCAGGGCTGGGGGAGGGAGCCTTGAAGGCTTTAACTGTTGGCTTCCCCTTACTCATGATTTTCCTGTTAGTGTTTTGTCGTCTTGGCATCCTTCCTGTTCTTTATATATGTATGTTATATATTGTTGTCTCGTTGTTCCTGTCTGTATGTTGCATCCTTTGTTCTGTAAAGCACTGGAGCAGAGAGGTATTACTTGCAGGCTTTGTCTGGCTGCTCAGGGTTCCTTGTGAAAGTAACTGGAGAGACTGTTTCTGTGAGCACCAAGGAGAAGAAACGCAGTGTGTGTTTTCTCTTCTTGGAGGAGAGTTTGATCAGCTGCAGGTCGCTCCTGCTGCTGTGAAGCCTTACTGTTTATATGCACCAGTGGTGTGGCTAGTATCCAGTTACGGACTTGTATCCGATTTTTGTGCGAGGTGCAGAGCAAACAGAGCAAAGAAAATCTTGAGACATGGCCTCCAGCACGCGGCAATGATAATACCCATCCCTAAACCACAAGACCCTTTGAGGTATGCTTGATTTATTCCCCACAAACAAAATAGCAAAGAAGGGAGGCCTGGGAGGCTGGCTGCCATTGCTGCCTGACCTTATCGGAGGCAAGACTCCACGTGTGCAACCCGCGCGCTGGCTGTGTACGTTTCTTGTGATGTAGACTGCAAGGCATTTGGTGCTCCTCTGGCTTTTGTCGTCGTCTGGTGGCTGTACCAAGTACAGCGGGCAAAGCTGGTTTCTTGCTCTCCCTGAAAGAGTTTAGCTCATATTCCTCTGGAAGACTTCTTTGTCCTTTGGGAGTGGGAGCGTGCCTACTGTCAGCGCCTCTTTTTTATGCACTGGTTGCTTTGGAAACATCGCGTAGTATCTAGTGCCCTGAACCAGATGTGCGTACTCCAAAAGCGTTTTGATCGGAAGTGGGGAAGAGGGCATTGGGGAAGGGGGGACGGGAGGAAAACTTAAATTAGAAGAAAGCCAAACAGCTATTGCTGGAGACAGATGATTACAGCTCATTTCAAGGCTGTTTCCTGCATGCCAATGGTAGATCAGTAAACAAACGCCTCTTTGCGAACACAAAGCAGGCAGGAACTCTGTTTGGAAGAGAGAGGTCGGGGTAGGTCTCACTTTGCTTGGTAGCAGGAAGCCCCTATCACATGTCCCTGGGAATTGTGAGGCCGGGTGTGTGTGGGAGATACAACGAGAGGCTTCTGCTGGGAGACTTAACATCCTTCCCAGGGTCCGGCCAACAGGTTTGAGAGCTGCCTCCCCTCCCTCTTTCCTCCCACCTCCTCCCCTGTCCTTCCTTTCCCAGTTTAATTTTGAAACGATATCAGATGACTGCTTTGTTCCCCCAAACAATGGCAGGGATTACTGAATAAATTGCAGTGGCGAGGCTCTCCAAATGGGCCTCGGCATCTTCTCTCCCCTTTTATAGCCTTGCTGCTCCAGGATGTACATGCCAGAAGCAGCGGCTCTGGGCTCAGGTTGCCGCAGGGCTGTGCCTCCCATTGCCAGTAGAAAGTTCTTGTGTGGTTTTTAGAGAAAGCAACGACCGGTCAAGAAGTACCAGCTTGATGTATGTATGTCCTTCTTGGGTTGCCTGCTAACTGAACTCAGCTCTGCTTGTTTCTTCTAGGCAGTTGGTAGGGCCCTGGTGTCCTGGTTTTGACTGGGATAGAATCGCACATGAGGCAGGAAAGCAGAGCATTTTGGATAACACTTCTAAGCCTCTGGCAGTTCTCCCTTCGCCATCCCTACATGCAGAGTCTCTCGTGCTCTCTCTCCCCACTTCCCTCCCTCTTTCCCTCCTGTCCACACAGTCGCATCACCTCCCTTGTACCAGATCAGGTGCATGTTGAACCCCTTCCATGAGCTGCTTTGTCTAAAACTCTCAACGAGCTGTAGCAGGTCACAGAGGTGCTCCAAAGAGAGCCTGAGCCAGCACACAATCAGGGTAGTGTGTGGTCAATTGTAGCAGAGATGTGGGGAGACAGGAGGAATGGGAGTTCCCCCTGCCCTTTGCGGTGAACTGTCGTGTTAACTCTGGGTGCCTTGTGGAGCCAAAGCTCGGTAGAGAAGACCTAACTTTTATTTTCCTACTGGAGGCAATTTTCTATCACTGCCATCCCAGTTTTCTCTTGTCAGGCATTCGCAATGCCTGTGGGTCAGGCCTGCAAGTTGTTTCTGGTGACCTTATTAACAGAAGAGATGATCCCATCACCTTTGAAGTTCATTTGGGCTTGGGATTGGCCCCAAGCAAATTATCTGGCTGTTGGGCTGATTGGGAGGTACTTTATTATTTTCTGCTATTTTATTCCAGAGGTGACTCTCTTTTTCCCTCATGTCTTCCAGTGTGTTTGCAAAAATGTTTACTATTTTGGGCAGGACCAGCTAATGTGCTACAATAATCCCCTAGGTGATGCTGAGGACGCCCTATATACCCTGCTGCTGTGAAGGCACAGAACTCTGTGTATCTCCTAGGGATGACTTTACTCCCCTAAGTGGCATGTGTTGTCAATGGGTGTGTTGGTAGGTACCTGGTTGTTGTCACGTTGCAGCATCTGATGTGTTGCTGCTTTGGACGCTCCTGGCCCGCTCTTTAATCTGCCTACTGTGAGTGCATTGCTTTGGTTACTTCTGCCACGCGTGGTGGCTGGGGAGGACAGAAGTCCCTCTGGTCTTGGCTCCAAGTCATGCTGATCTGCTGATTGCAGTGGTGCTCCTTTCACAGGAGTCTCTTTTGCAGCACTCAGCAACTGCTTCGTGCCTTGCTTCTGCTCACCGAGGGCGATGGGGCCTGTCCCATCCACTATAGATGAAGAAACGAGTGCACCTCTTATTCTGTTTTATCTTCTTTTTGGCCTCTCCCACAGGAGAGGCACATGACCGTGCTGAGCACCAGCACACGTTTGCTCATACCCAGATGTTCATTTTCAAGGCAGTGTTTTCTAGGGGGCTATTGGAAAAGGCTGAGATATGGAGTTTCCTGATGGGGAAGTTGTGTGATTTTATCAGGACAGAGGAGCTCATCCCAAGCGAACATTCGGTGTGGCAGCAGAGCCACAGGGGTTGTGTGTATGCCGACTCCCGTTGTTGTCACGTTTCCTACTGCTAAAGGCAGTGCCGAGGAGCTCCAGCCACTGACCCTGCTGTGCAAAGCACTAAATGAGTGATGAGTGAAGAGACCCCTGCTCTAAGGGTGTTGTAAGCCAAGTGTAGAGCAGCCTCTGTTGCAGCTTTGCAGGAATCTGCTTTGGCTGCCTGGGTGAGTCATTCTTTGGCCGGGGATGGGAGCGATCGTTAGTTTTTCATTATTCTCAATCCATAACAGTTAACGGATGGATGAATAGATTTTGTTCCTTGGGCTGGTGAATTTTCTTGACAGTGTTGCAAGGCTACTCTGTGTCTAGAAGTGAAGTGGGTGTTTGTTCCAGTTACTAACGAGGAAGAGAAGCCAAGGGGGTTTATTGTCTGGGGAAAGAGAGTCCGCTAATGGTTAGCAATGAGCTGCCCTGAGTGTGTACACATTGAGTTGACCCAAAGTTCACTCCTCGCCTCAGGAACGTTGCCAGTGTGGGATAAAGGGAGGGAGAGAAAACTGCGAACAAACAAGACTGATTTTTTTTTTTTTTTAATTTTTTCCTCTCTCTGCCCAAAATACTTGAACAGTGGAGATGAGAGATCCTTTTGTTCTTTACTGTTTCTGGTGTGGTGGGTTTTATTTTTTTAACTACAAGAACCTACTGAATTTCCCAAGGCACTCTGTCTTGTTGCCGAATGGTAGGCATGGTGGGGCAGCATCTGGCAGACCAGCCAAGTGGACAGATTTGAGAGGCTTCAGATTTTGCAAGTATTGCCTACAAGATGGTGAGCCTGTTGTCATTGAAATGCTGCAGAGCAGGCAGACCACCCTGAGAAGTGAGGAGAGGTGGTGCTGCAGAGTAACAGACCGATTCTTTTATTTTTTATTTAACAAGCAGGAGTATTGTGGAGCAATAAAAAGAGGATGGAGTCTGTTGCATTGACCAGGTAGCAGAAGTACTCAGAAGAAGAGAGGGACAGTCACTCCATGAATGCTAGAAATCATGAGACAAACAGAATGACTCACTTTTGTGACTGATTTATCTTACCCCCAAGAGGAATTGTCCTCTGAAATCAGATCAGTAGCAGCCTAACATGGCCCACCAGAGAGAAGGAAACCAGTGGCTGTAGTGCAATGCCTCTTCAGCCTAAAATGTTTTCTGTCCCAAGCTGGGGATGTTGTGAGAGCATTGCATGCACAAGGGACCAGTTCAGTCATGTGGCCTTAACACAGGTTGTTCTAAAATTGTTTTTGTTTTAGTCTTCTGTGAGGGAAAAAATCTAAGTCCACTGAGATTTTTGCAACAATAAAAGCCTTCATAAAACATGCTCCTTATTCAAGTCAGGTTACAGCAGTTGATGCGGAGTCAAATAACATTTTTGCCGTCAAAACCTGTCAACTCCTCCCTGGGCTTCTGAGGGGTAATGCTATCACCTCTCTTCCCATTTTGCAGAGAAGGAAACTGAGGCTGTGCTCAGAGAGCTGTCATGTCTTGCTTCTGCTCTTCTCCTGGATTTCAAGGAGAAACATGCATGTGTGTTTGTGTAGAAGGAAGAGAGAAGGATGCTGAGCACAGAGCAATGCCTCTTCCTTGTGTCTGTCTGCAGGTGACCTGCTGCCCTGCTGTGTGCTGACATGATGACAGCTAGCAAGGTGGCCGATGTGAGCAGCAAGTCTGAAAGCAGTGTCTGCAAGTCTGTTGAGAGGTGAGAGCTTTCCATGTTTCAGTGCCAGGTGCTTTGCTTGTGTTTGGTATCCCCAACCGAAAGAAAACCAAAGGAAGGAAACATTCTCTCTGCTCTGCAGTGTCCCTCTCTTCTCACACCTTAAAACACTCCCCTGCAGGTCTCTGATGGTTTCATTACCATGTCAGGACTGTGATGTTGTGCGTTTTAGCATCCGGTCAGACTGATAATGTCCTAGATTCATAGTGCTAGAAGAGGTCTGCCCCAAGGTAAGACTGTGCTGATGATATCCCTGTCAATGGTTGCCCCGCCTGCACTTGAATTCTTCAACACTGGAGACTCCACAGGCTCCTCAGACAAGCCCTACTCTCCCCACCCATTGCAGGTTTTTCCCAGTGTCCAACTTTGGTTTTCACTGTGCAGTCAACCACCAATGGAACTGCCATGCCCTGCTCCTTGGGAAAGGCCGCAGTGTTCACAGTGCCAGCTCTTAACCAAAGTATGATTTTGTCACTGACACAGCCAGGAGTTAAATATCTGTGAGGCTAGGGAAGGACAGCATCTGGCTTTGGTCCCATTTCTGCTCAGAAACCCATCCCAGACTCAATTTGCACTACAACTGAGTCTGCAATGGCTGCTAGTGTTGCTTAACTCCAGGACAAAGCTCAAGGCCTGGCAGCACGCAGGGTATCCATATGGATGCTCTTACAAGAGCGCTAAGTTCTGGAAGATGCACACTTGATACATTTAAGTTAATGGAGCAACCTCCCAAGTTGAGTCTCAGTGTTGGGATCATGGTTAAATGGGACTAATGATATGGGTTTGCATCCCAGTAACTACCTTGTGTTGTCCTGGTGCTGTTTCCCAAGCACAGGCAAACCCCAAAGACATGGGTAAGTGCTTCGGTTCAGAAACGTTTTGTGTTGGAATAACTATCTGTTCAGCTGGAACTTTACTATATTGATAAAATATCACAATATTGTGATATCACACAATTGGAAATCCCTAGACTAAATATATTAGGGATTTTTGGTGCAGTTTGGACTCAAAGAGTGAAGATTTTTAATCCTTTGCTCTGAGAATGTTGAATCTGGTGTCTGGGTGCTATGTCACATGCTCTAGGGTGCGAGAGTGTGCCAGGGTGCATGGGAGCCCAAGCCCGCGTGTGGCCTGGGACGATACAGCCATAGAAATATAATAATAAAAGTGCAGTCTTTGTGTATTAATATGCATTTGGGGAATATTTGGATGGACTGAGAGAAATCTCTGAGCAGGCACTAGAGGAATGCAAGCTGTATCATATGTTTTCTCCTCTGTTTAACAGCGGCAATTTTGCTATTGTTTGCAAATGATCCATTTTGCATTTATTTGCAGTGGACCTGCTTAATGCCCTGACAATGTCAAAAACTGTACTGCACTTCTGAACACAAACACACATGCAGACACAAACGCTGGTGAACCTCTCATTGATATCAGCATGTCTGATGTACAAAAAATACCTCTCTCACCTGCCACCTACTTCTGCCACAGAGAAAGACTTCACTTCAAACTGCGTCTTAGTCGTAACAAGAGGAGACTGTTGTATTCTGGCTAGAAGGACCTTTCCCTGAGTGTCCTCCCCCATAAGCCTGTCTCTCAAGTGCTTGGTTTGAGCATCCTTTGCTGTTATCAGCTTTACAAGTAGAGCTTGTAGAGCTGATGGACTAAACCAAGGGTGAGCAATGGTGGTGAATGTTTCTTCTCTTTTTGTCTTTGGTGTGTAGGATCAAGCTTGCAGATAAAAACAATACAGCAGCTGTGAAGGAATTAGAAAGACCTTTGTGTGGATTTTTGAATGAGAGATGTTCTGAAGGTGCCTTTGTCACCCTGGGTTTAACACCTGAAGCTGAACCAGTTTCTTCTGTGGGGAAGAATCCACTGGGAGCCTTGGAGAACTTGATGTTGGATCCAAGGCTAGACTGCTTTCAGCAGAACATGCTTAGTCCCAAAATGATCATCAGTGACCCGTCTGTGGATCTGAACGTTAAAGAAAACAGTAAAATCATCAGGAGACAGATAGGAGGCACTCAGAATATACGGTCACCTGGAAAAATTGCCTTGAGGAATAAGTCCTTCAGCATCAAGGACAAAATTTCAGAATGGGAAGGGAAAAAGGAAACGCAGTCTGCTCCTCGCAGAGAGGAGGAGCAAGGAGTTAGAGAGGAACACAAGGTGCCCTGTGTAACTGAGAAGACAAGTGGGGAAGCACTGGTGACTCGGAAAGTCGAGACCAAGAGACTTATGAACTGGGAACTGGAGTGCAAAGGGGCAGGGAAAGAGAATGAGCGGAAAACAGGAACTCAGAAAGGCACAGGGCAGGCAGCAGAGCGAAAGGGGGAAGCGCAGAAGGATGAGGAAGTGGAGTCCAGCCCTGTAAAATGTAAGGAGGTGAAAGGTGGGAAGTGGGAGGTCCAGAAGGAGAATCTTTCAGTGCTTAGTCAGGTCAAGAAGCTAGAGCAGGCTTTGAAAGACGGCTCAGCAGAGCTGCAGCCACAGTTGCCTGGTACTTACTATTCCCCACAGTGCTTGCAGGAGAAGGCAGCACAAGGACACACAGCTCCCGAGGGCCATGAGAGCATATGTGGGGCTGAGATCAACAAAAGGCTTCTTGGCTTGGACTCTGAAATCAGTGAGCCAATTTTTGGGACTCTAGAAGAGGTAAGAACTTCTCATGTGAAATCCAAGGACTGCATGGTGGAGAACGTGTACACGGAGCCAGGAGTGCCGGAGAAGAAACCCTTCATCAACCCGCTGCCAAAGCCCCGACGGACTTTCAAACACGAGGGGGAAGAGGACTGGGTGCCAGCAGCTAGGAATAAAAGAAACTTACCTCCTCTGCCATCCATTCCTCCCCCTCCCCTCCCCTCCTCTCCTCCCCCGTCAGCTGTCAGCAGGAGGCTCTGGAGCGGGAAGCACAAGAACAACGCCGACCACAGGTATTCAGGCTGTGTTTCACAAAGGTGTTGGTCTTCATTGTGGAGTCTTGCCTTCCCATATCTCTCTGGGAGAGACAGATCTTCCCTGGTCACTCACGTTCCCCAGAGAGCCTTGCTGGCCATAACCAGCACTTGGTCATCTCTTAGGGCATATGAGTGGCCAGCACAACTTCACAGGGTAACTGTGAAGGGATAAGTCATGGCAGATTTTGGCTTTAAGGTCACTGCATTACATGGCTTAACCTTCAAGCCCAAGACTGAGGAGTTTAGGGTTTTGTTTTGTTAGCAGAAAATCTGTTAAATTACAAAATGACTACAGCTGGTCTGGAACGGGGTCTGGAATGATAATCTCTAGACTGTACCACAGCATTTTCACTGTTCATAGTAAACATATTCCTCTAACTCAATCTGATGTGTATATATTCTTCTGGAGTGTTTTCTTGCCTTTTCTCCCCTCCCATATAATTGTCACACATTTTTGGGGTGGGGAGCATAAAATGCACAGCTGTTTCTAATGCTGCCTGCATAAACTGTCACCTAAAAATTCCTGGCTTGGGCACGGGAAGGAAATTGAAACTTTCCAGGTTTGTTAGTGGAGGACACTTAATTGTTTTTACCCTTTCTGCCATCCTGCATGCAAGTATTGCTTTCCTCTACTGCTCAGAGAGCTGATTTGGGGGCTGCCCTATTCTGGCCAAGAGCGGGATCTGTGCTGTGAATGGGACCTCTCATGGCCTAAGGTTCTGTGCCATGTTGCAGGCTGTGCCACTTAACACTTGCACCTTCACCGTGTGCTATTGCCGTGACAACCCAGATTATCTACAGCATCCCTGAAATGCCTTTATTTCTGTGGCTGATAAAAATAACCAATTTCAGTGTTACTTTTTCATGCTCTATATGGGATGAGGCTGTGAAACATTCTTTTCTCCCTATTTCATTTTGCCAGCTGTGTGGCATGTTGGAGAAGTGAATTAGCTGTGATTTGGTTGTAAATGCTGGTTAACTGTATCACTCTCCTCTTTGCTCCTTCTCCCCTCCTATCAATGGTGCAGGAAGTCGTATGAGTTTGAAGACTTGCTGCAGTCATCGTCTGAGAACGGCCGGGTGGATTGGTACGCGCAGACCAAGCTGGCCCTCACACGCACTTTATCTGAGGAGAACGTCTATGAAGACATCCTGGGTAGGAGCTTTGGACAGGACATACTGGGTAGGAGCTTTGGACGGGGAAGGGATTTGACTGCTAATGCTTGAGTAACTGAGAAGACTTGTGGTCAACAGGCACTCACCAGAGGTGCTGAATAAAGTATGTTTATTATCCAGATGCAAACCAAGACACATTTTACACACATTATTGGCAAGTAATAAGAAAAAGGGATGGAATAATTCAAAACTCATCAGCTTCAAAGATGAACCTGAGGCACGTGGGAACTAGCTTTTTTGGTTTTTTTGCTGGCATCTCTCCTCTGTCTTCCTTTTGTCCTGTGGACTAATTCTCACAGCTCTGGTCTGTCCATTGTGGTGAGCTTGTCACCACTGAGATGATGCAAACAGCCTGAAAACGTAGCCTTGAAGTCAGTTCTGCAGTTCAGAAATAGGATTGTGTATGGCTCCAGGTACCATTGAAATTAAGAAACTATGTCCCACAATCTTTGAAATCGAGTTTTATTTCATTCTCTAACTTTGAGGGCAGATCAATGCCATTTTAAAGATTATTTCCTGTAACACTCTCAATTTATATAGTGTTTTTAAATATTTTGAGTTAGATGGCCTTTTATGGAACACAGAATAGAAACATCCCTCTTGAAAAAGCCTTTAGAAGTTTTAGTAGCTGTAGGCTGGTAAAGCTCTTGGCTGAGTTTAGCAGGATAGGAAAAGAATAGCTGCATCAGCTCTCACCATGCAGCTGTAACCCTACAAAGGTGGTCTGTGTTGTTCGGCATGGGACGAGATGTGCTTTCTGAGGAGCAGGTCAGGCATTATTATTTTGATATGAATAAAAATGGATCATACTTGATAAGAAAGATCTCTCAAAGGAATTGTGTTCCTTTGGGACTGATGGCAGACAAGATGATGCTAATCTGTCCTTTTTGACATTTTTGAAGCCGTCAGCCTCGTTTGTGGAGCTAGGGGGCTCATGTTTGCTTTTTTCTTCTCTTTAGTTGGGGGGCCAAAGGAACAGAGACTGCCTGAGCAGCTGCTGGTGTTTTTTTGTGTTGGGGCGTGGTGGGAGGTCTCAGAAACCACTGAGTAAGGGTCACCTCGTCAGCTGGAATAACATGGATAGCATTACAGAGTGGCTGTATAGGCAAATCCATCCATTCAAACACAAGCACACCCCTGTGTCCCAAGCTTGCAAGGAACTCAAATACCAGGCTGAAATTCCTCTCCCCTCCAGCTTTTAGTTGCAAAGATTAGAAGAAAACAAAGTTATGGGTAATGGTCAGCTAATGGGCCATGTTTGGTTTTTGTTTTCTTGCTGCATGTTTAGGCTTTGCCTGGAGTCAGTGATCTTTAATTGGTTCCTGCAGTCCTGGTGGTGTTACAATGGAAGCTTGGGAAAAGGAGGGGGGGACATGGATAACTGGAGGAAAAAAAAAAAAAAGCTACAGTTTTGTTTTTCACAAGACCACAGGCGAGTGTAGTCCACAAAACAAACAACATGTGGAAACCACACCAACAGAGGGGGAACCAAGACTTCAGCCACAGGATACTAGTGCTGACCCACAGACAATCATGTGTGTCCATCAGGGCATGCAAGCCCACACGTACGCTGCATATTCACATGCATGACTTAGGGGAGGGTTCAGCTATTGGTGGGAGAACCATTCCTTTTCCCAGCAAATCACACAGAGTCCCTTCATGCACCATCTTTTTACCCATTAGCCATTGCTTACTTGGAATATTGGAGATTGTAATGGGCAGATGGATGACAAGGTTTATTTGTCAAAAAGAAAGAAATGGTGTTTGTTCTTCCAGACTGAGGCTAATTGAACATGCTGACGAGCAGTTTGAGGATGGGATAGGCAGCAGAACCCAAGCTTGTTCTTTTTTCTCCAATCTACGCAGTTACGTGACAGCTGAAGTATATTTTCAGTACTGAAGTGTGCCATTGCAATTAGAAAGTGGAGCCACTTTCAGGGACAGGAGCATGTTTGCTGAGAAAATGTTCATGCAGACTTGCTTTGCTGGTGTCACACATGCTTACTTTCTCTTCCTTGGTGAATTCAGATCCACCACTGTAGTGCTGGGTATCACCAAGCCACAGATAGAAGACAGCGCTGGAAAAGATTTGTGTTTCTGTCCTTGTCTGAAGACTTCAACTGCACTCCTGCCCCAGCAGAGGAGGCAGGTGGGAGCATGCCAGTTAGATCCTACAGCTGTTACTGGTCCCTGCTCCAGAGGCCTGCAGCATCAATGACCTCCAGTCTTTGCTCTCAGCCAAGCATTACGTTACAATAAGAGAAAGGCAGTTGCTTGGAGTCCCAGCTGTCCACTGGAATGGCAAGAAATGATGGCAATGAAGAGAGAAATCTCATAACAAATTGCCTGCCCATGCAGATGCTTGGGCTAATCCTTTGTCATTGGTTTCTTAGATGCTCAGATAGAGGTGTCACAACCTGCTTTTTCAGAGTTGTGTGTTCTTTTTGAACATGCTTGTACTTGCATTTCCCAGCACTGCTGAGGAGTGGAATCTAAGAATTTCATTATATGTAATTTTGGGTGTTTAAAACTCAGATTAGTTGTGTGCCTCATGTCTAGGATAAATGGAAAGAAATGGACACCTGTGTGGTCATTCAAGCCTTGTGTTTTTGAGCAGATCCTAGGTAAGAATGAGCTGAATGTTACTTTAGAGGAGTCCCTCCCCCCTCCCCGCCCCCTCCAGGGAGACAGCATCCTGACTTTGAATGGCCTAGGTTAGGTGAGGTGAATCCTTTCCTCCTTCTAAAGTGGGCCATGTGAGATCGAGGCATCCATGATTGGTAGATGTGTTTGAAAACCTGTGTTCTGTGACAGACATCCATGTTCAGAGAGTGGATTAAATCTTTATGCAGAGTCAGCCCAAGAGCTGTGCGCCGCTTCACCCTCAATTAAATGATGACCAGAGGTCCCCCTAAATGTGGGGTTTAAACAGAGAAGAGGGGACCTTTATGCTAGCCTTTAGCTCACAGTTTCATCTGGAGACAATTCTAAGCAGAAGACTGGAAAGAAGGAAATATAATTATGGACTGATATGCATGAGAACCTCACAGCTCCTCTGAAGGCAGGGAAATGAACTTGAGGACTCGCTGCGTCTTTTCCATCTGTAGTATCTGTGATATGTTCCTATGGCTGCATATGTCAGTGTCAGGGTTTGGACACTGTCCAGCAAGCAGCTGGACTTCTAGGGCTATGGAGACAATTAAGCAATTGCAGGAATGCTTAAGAACAGGTCTTTATGTCTGATGTGGGAGGTGGGAGAAGGCCAGCAGATGCCCAAACAGATTTTTATGGCCAACCTCAAGGATTTTCTGCACTTACAATCTTTTGCTTGTGGCTTTTTGCTGCAGATCCACCATCGAAGGAAAACCCTTATGAAGACATTGAGACCAACAGCCGCTGTTTGGGGAAGAAATGTGTCCTGGCTTTCCCAGCATCTCCCACCTCTTCTGTACCTGGGACTCCCACTAAGGTACTTTGATTTGAGTGGCCACGTCTCTGGCTCCAGAAAGTTTTTGGGTGAAATCCAGGTTCTGTGTGGAAAAAGTGGAATTTTGCCGATTTGACCTTCATCATGTTGAAGTTTTTTCTTTTTTGTCTTTTACCACTGATCAGAGCACAGTTTGATGAGAGGGTATTTATTGCCCTTTATCAAAGTAATAAACAGCATTCCCTTATACAAATGGTTTGTTGGCTTTCACTGTTTTTCACACCAGAGCTACCTTCCCCTGGTAGGGGGGAAGACCTTTTGTTAATCTAGTGCAAGAAAACCCTTCCTGCCCTCAAAGAGGGCATTTAAGTGCTTGGGTAATCAAGCCCTGCAGTCATCTTGGCTCAGTGTCAGTGGGCAGTACACAGTCTGCCCATGCTGATGCCAAGATGCCTCTACAACCCCCTCCCTTAGGGTGACTCTTTTGCTCTCTCCTTGGTGAGACTGGTTGCTGGTAACTAATGCAATGCCAGTCCCCTGGTTAGGGGGCTGATACTAAAAGGATGTCCCCACCAGCAGCACAGCTCACAGCATGGTGCCATTTTCTTCCTTGGCAGTGAAACTGAACGAAGAGGTAGAAAACATTGGTCTGCATCTTTTGCTCAGGGCTTACAAAGGCCAGCCTTGCTCTCAGCCTCCCAAGCTGTTTTGGTTGGTTCCTGTTGTCTGTTTAGATAGTCCAAGCCTGGAACAGCAGGGGCAATATGGCAGCAGAAGTCATCTTCACAACAACTGCGTTAAGAGTGGATAGCAGAGATCTAAACATCATTTTCCTGACCAAAGGGTTTTCCCATGCTCTCCAAGTTGCAGCTATTATTAGAGCTGTTACCCAATGTTTTCAGAAGTTTGATGTGCAGCATTTCTTGCCGCGTTGCTCTTTTCCAACCAGCTTAATCAGCAACTGAGGTTTCTTTGTATAATTCAACACTTAAAAGTGAAAATTATTCTGTGGTTCTTAATCCATTCTCCTTGTTGCTAGTTAGGTCTAGAGCAGCAAGGGTCTATATGTGAGTGTGAGGATGAAGCTGATTTCCCTCAGAGAGCTTTGCAATCACCTGTGCACCCTGATTTCCCACCTGTGCTATCAAGAGGGGGCTGCAGTGTTACACAGGAATGCCTTTCACCATAGATATGGTTCCCAGCAGGAGACACTTAGTAAAGAGCTGAACAGGAGTAATTATGTTACACTGCAGTGATTTGACATCTAAAAGCCATGATCTGCATCAGTCAGAAAAGAAAAGCTGCAGCTCTCTTGGCAACTGATGGGTTTGCAACTGCAGTGTGAATCACACTGGAGAGCCTGGCCAGGCTAGAGACTGATGGGGATGGGTGTGGACAGACTTTCATCTTGTATTGCTAGCGCAGGATGAGATTCTTCAGTGCAAAGGCTTTTCCCAGCCTCATTTTAACGTGTGACTTCTCTGTGGGTGGTAAGCATTTTTGCGAGTTGAGCGTCTTCTGCCAAACCATCCAGAGACACCTGAGCTAACCTGAATGAATGAATTGGTCTGGCTAATAACTCTGCTGAGTGTGTCTGTTGATGGATGCAGATCATTATGCTGCCTCAGCTATGGTGCTGCTGTGCCTTGTTCAGAATTAGCTTGGAATACCTCTCCCCCACATCGCTTAGTGCCACGTAGATACATCCCCTGGGAGCGCAGCAGATACAGTGCACAGAAAAGGTGCAACTTAACCTTGTCATAACTGCTGGGAAATTCTGTAGGAGAAGATAAAAAGAGTTCTTTATTGAGCATCTTTCTGGTGAGAAGTGGTTTCCCCTTCTTTATCTGGAACTGAGCTTTCTGCTTCTCTGATGCTGTTTTTGGTCAGGGACTTTTAAGAACTTTACTCTGGTACTTAAATGTCTACTGTTGTGCTCCCACTGAACTTGCCAATGAGCTTAGGAGGAAACCAGTCTCCGTAATTGTCTATCATGGCATTTCTCGTACCCTCCTCTGAAATATTTAATTCTGGCTACTGTCAAAGACAGCCATACTGACAGTGTTTTTTGTCTGGTCTCACTGCTTCTCTGTTCTTCCTGGCTAGCTGCTCCTGATCCCAAATGCTTGTGGTTGGCTGGTTGGTTAGTCTTGTCCTGTTTACAGTCCCAGCCTGTGGATTACACAAGTCCTAGGAGATATTTTTTTTTTTCACACTGGAGCAAGGCTTCTTGGCCAACCCCTGAGATTGTGTTCTGGTCTGGAATGAATATGGCATGGTTAAATTGCTGGTCAAGATAGTCCTGGTCTAGCCCAGCGGCTGGGTGAGTTCCTTGCGTGTGCAGAAATCCGTGAGTGTTCTCAGGACTATTTTGCCAGCTGAGTGCTGTGGCTGCCCCGCTGGATTTACCGCCATGACAACGTTAGCAGTGAAGCAAAGGCAGACGAGGTCCTGTGTACATTCATGCCTTTTCCTCCATTTCCAGTTACTTTCCAAGCCCATTTTTTTCCGACAAAACTCAGAGCGGCGGAGTTTCAAACTGCCAGACATACGGAAACTGAGCCGTGATGGGACTGGGTCACCATCCAAAATCAGCCCTCCCTCCACCCCCAGCAGTCCAGATGACACCTTCTTCTCCTTGGGAGACCCTCAGAATGGCAAGAGGAGAAGGAAGATTCCCAAGGTAAATCTAGGGCTTTATCTCTTTTGCTTGGCTTCTTCCATGCAGGAACATGAGTATGAGACAATGTTTTCTTTAGTTTCCAGTGTGGCATCCCTGCAAGATAGCTGTTGTCCTGGCAGTTGACTTGACTTGTGTTTAACCCCCTTACTGCCTGAAGGAGAAGGCTCACAAATATCTCTGCAAGTTTTGAGGAAGTTATTTTTCTGTCTGAGATATGATTGTCAGAAGAGACAAGAAGAAGAAAAAAAAAAAAAAGCATTTTAATTTTTGGATAAATGTTGAAGTTTGTCAGAGGGGGGAAAAAACCCAATATTTTTGCAAAAGACATACCCCATCATATTTCCTTCTTTGCTTGATGGATGGGACAGAAATTGTCTGTGTGTTGTGTTGTTATTCCCTCCTGGCAATCCGTTGTTCTTTCCTAGGTCTAATCCATGCATTGGCTGATTCTAATTCAAGGTAGGGTGTGATTGTAGGTGAACAATGAAAATATTGACATTTGAGTGACAAAAGGAGTTGTCTGTAGTCATGAACATTTTCTGGAGTAACGTTTCCTACTTCGTATTTGGATACAGCATGACTCTGTTTCAATTTTATTTTCTTTCAGATCTGTTAGGAAATGTATTCAGTCCAAATGAGGTTTGGCAGCAGTCTATCTATTGAATGTTACAAAAACACAGTTATAAAAACACAGTTGCTTATCCTAGTCTTTGCAGGACAAGCAGAGGCTACCAGGGACTGTCTGTGGTGATTTTTTTTTTTTTTTTTTTTTTTTTTTTTTTAAACCAAC
>NW_010972642.1:10365321-10429705 GCF_000737465.1 Haliaeetus leucocephalus
TTTTTTTTTATTGAACCCACAGTTTTCATTTGGGGACAAAGGGATGTGTTTGTGTATCTTCTTTGTTTCCTGGTTGCTAGATCTATGTTCATGTTTGCATATCTGATTTTTTAAATGCTCTCTTTATATACCTCAGCTCTTCAGAAATGAGCCAAAGGCTACAAATGTCTAGGGTTTTCTTTCCCAGTATGCCTACACATCTGTGCTCATGCTTGAGCTCTGTCAGTGTGTTCACACATACTTTTATTTCAACTGAAGGGAAGATTATGACTATATATTTACCAGGCAGTGCCACTGAGCAGTCTTGCAGAGCAAGCTCAGAACTGAGATTTACTGTGTTAGTGGCAAAATCAGCCTGAGACTTGAGCTGGGCAGCTGGATGAAGGCTGCACTTCCACATCAGAGCACCCTGCCTCTCACTTAAATATTTGGATTCAGAGTTCCCTGACCAAGTGTGCGGTGGGTCTGTCTTACCTTGAGCTCTCAGGACATGTGTGCAGGGATCCCAGACTTTCTGGAATAAATCGAATGCTGTGGCCATGTCCTGCTGCTCCTGCCTGGGACCGTGACAAGGAGGCAGCTCTGCTCAAGGAGGCTTGGGGAAGTCTGGCATGGTCCTTCTGCAATTCCGCTCCCCTTCAGGGATTGATAGGGAGACCAGAGGCACTGAATGAGCCGCTAAGCCCAGCTATGCCCAACAGTGAAATGTCCTCCTCTCTCCTGGCCAGCTGGGAGGCCAGGGATTAAAGGATTTGCAAAGAAAACCACCAGTGTAAAGTACTTCAGCATCATTGGCTCCCACCCATCTCAATTTCTTCAGCATTCCTTGTGTGATGTGTTTCCCCCATGCTTGGTATGAAGGCTTTTCCAGCACATCCCGCAGCAGACATTAAAGGCATAAAGACATTGAAGTTTTCTGTCATCCTCCAGCCAGTTTTCTGCTTTCAAATCTGCAGACCAGAATAGGTTCCCAAGGGACCCTCTGGATGCTCCCTGGAGCGTGGACCACAGTATGGAGAGGCCCAGGTGGGCACCATCAAGCTCGTATGGCCTCACAGTGTGGAAATGCATTAAGGCCTGGCCTTCTGTCAGGGCTTCTTACCTTGGGCTCCTGCCATGCCAGCATGACTGTACTGCTTCTGTACCAGAGTGAGTGTGGCTGTTGGCAGCACAAGTGCAGGTTGCTGTGCAAGGTAGATGCTGGTAATTGTCAGTTCTGGGCCACCAAGTGAAGAGTTTCAGTATGGCCAGGGTTGGGAAACAGAGCACTTTGCATGAAATTCTAGCTTGCTTTCTTGCCTGGGGAGGAAAATAACCTTGTTTGTTTGTTTGTTTGTGTGTTTGATGAGCAGCTTGTGTTGAAAATCAATGCCATTTATGAGGCACGAAGGGGAAAGAAACGTGTCAAGAGACTATCGCAGTCTACAGAGAGCAATTCAGGGAAAGGTAAAGGAACTTTGAATCATCATACATCTAAGACTTTTTGAGGACTTCTCTTAGAGTTTAGGCTGGCTTAGTGATTTATGTGATGTTTTCTAGTGCTTCTTCCAGTCCAGAGTGAGACTGAGTTGGGGCTTCCACACTTTCTTTTGGGAAGATAAAGGCTATTCCTCTGCCCAAAAGACTTTCATTAAAACAGAACTTTTTTTGTTTTTCTTGCTTCATTTTCATTCCATGGCTTTCCATGATAACCTTATAGGTCACACCAAAAATGTCCCCCCTTTTTGATGTTTATTTCTGGAACAGGCTGGAAGCTCTGGAGAGGAATGCTCTGTCCAAGGAGACTGATTTGTTGAGATCCAAAATATCTTGCGGGAATGTGTCACTTTAGTGAACTGTCCAATGGAAGATAGCAGATTTTGAAACAGTCCTGGTTCCTTCAGCATCCCAATAAACAAATAGCCTCAGCTGGGAATCAGGGTTTCTAGACTAGACTGTAGGACCATCTCCATCATAGCAGGATTGAGACTTTCAGCCTCCCATTGTCAATTAACAACTTGCCAGAAGTGTTCAGGTACTTCAGAGCAATTACTTTTAAACGTCTCATCTCTGTAAGACTTAAAATTATGTCTTTCCAATACAGTATTTTTTTCCAAAACACCCTAATTTCCAGTGAAAGGTGACCACCAGCTCTATTTGTTTCCTACAATTGCTCGTTACTGTTTAT
Source organism: Haliaeetus leucocephalus (assembly GCF_000737465.1). Lineage (NCBI taxonomy): Eukaryota > Metazoa > Chordata > Aves > Accipitriformes > Accipitridae > Haliaeetus > Haliaeetus leucocephalus. Next base: position 10,367,489 of record NW_010972642.1, read on the forward strand.
CCTATTTTGTATAGGATATACACCCACAGAGTGGATGAGTGTGTTTATATGAACCTTTAGGGGAAGCATCCCAGACTTGTCTCTGCATGATTTTTTATACGCCTCTCTGAAACATCTAAGGCATCATTGACGGAAACAGGCTATTGGACCATATAGACCTTGAGTACGACTCAGTCTGGCAGTTGTGGTTTTTTGTTGTTTGCTTGTTTTTATCCCTTGTCCCGCAAACTACTGCCTATTAATCAGTGTTTTGCCTTGGTGTTGTGCTTATACAGAATTGGATAAAATACTGGTCTCACATTTTATTCTTTAGGCAACTCTTTTGGCTGTGAAAAATTGATTTTGTTGTTTGGGTTTTTTTTTATTATTCCCTGAACAAATGGGAAGATCCCAAGGTTGGTAAGCTAAATGTCTGTGATGTGCACCCTTGAAAAGAACAAGGTGCTTGGGATCTATACTGTCTTCCCCCTTGAAGTTGCCAGGCCTGGCTTTCTCATGCCAGTGATAAAAAATGCACAGTTATAAATAGGCTTTACTTAATTCATCTTCCCCTTTCTTTTTTCCTAGTTACAGACGAAAACAGTGAATCAGACAGTGATACTGAAGAGAAGCTGAAAGGTAAGGCAAATGTGTGAAGAGAGCAAATGGCTCCTGATAAACTCTGCTCCAAGATCCTGGGTCAAGTTCTCTCCTTTGTTCTGCCTTTGGAGAATGAGCTTGTTTCCACTCAGAACACAGTGAAAAATAAAAATCTCAATACTGCAGAAGAAAAATGTGTGGGCAGAGGACTACAGGAGTCCAAAACAAACATCTGTTCCAATTCCTATCAAAGCTGTTTGCACTGACTTTCCTAGGAGGTGGCTTGGATGCTCTGGAAATACAGCGAGGTTTTTCTAAGTACACGGTCACAAATTTGTGACCAGAATGACAGAAGCAGTATTGCACAGGACACGGTGTTCAGAAACCCCACTACACATTTACTAAGGGAGAAAAGCCACCAGCCAGACTGGCTAACTAGGAAAACAGAATCGCAGTGTATGGTTTATTGCTAAACACTTCTGCATTGGCAGGGCAGTGATAAAGCGCTTCATTGCTTGCTTCACTCTGATAGAGCTATACGGTATACTGGTCTCCATAATACTCTTCTGAAGCCTTCTTGTACTGGTAATTAGCCCTGTGACATGCTGGTGGCATTACAATCTTTTGGGAATTTATATGGCAAATTCAAAGTCCTGGCAGAGTTAGAATGTAAGATGCAAACTCTCTCAGATTCCAAAGTTTCCTGATGCACATGCACACCTGATCTGGGTAGCAGATCAGTTCCCAAGCTGAAAACCAGGCATAAACAGCAGTTCCCACTCTGTGTCAACCACAGTGCATTGTGCTTAGGAGTGTTTGTCCTTACCCTCTTTCAGGTTTTTAGAACAGAAACCTCAGACTGAGTTCCCTCTTGTGTGGGAAGCTGTGCTTACGGGAACTATTGTATGCTCTTGCTTTCCTCTGCATTGGGAAATCTTCTATCTGTACTGCTGTGTTAGCAAGATCAAGCTGAAAATTGCTGCCACTGCCTACTTTTGACAGGTTCTCAGGCTAGCCTGGAGATAGGGAGAGAGGGTTTGCACCCAGATTGCGCAGAAATTACATTCACAACTGTCTTGAAACATGATGTTGTAAAATACAGTCCATGTTCAGATGTAGCTGAGAAAGACAGTGTAGATGTGGCCAGGAAGACTCAAACCTTTGCCTGTTACTGGTTGCCGTAGTAAATCATGTGCATTGCTGTGGGTTTCTCTGTGACATCTGTATAACTGCAGCTAGGAGCTGCCTATAGAGGGGACGATGGAGATCATGTGAAGTCACTTCAAATCCAACAGCACTGGATTCTGAACAATATCCAGATCCATACCTGGATCTGAGTGACCCTGCAAGTCTATATAACTGTGAACAGGAGCTCTGGCACTTGCTGTTTTCTCTAGCTACACCTGTATTTTGCTTTATGCCTTATTCAACTGTCAACTTTCCTATTTTTAAATAGGAAAGTGAGTTGATTTAGCAAGTCTCTTTTATCTAGGACTTTCGATCTTGTATGTTTTACTTAACAGACCAAACACACCAGCCAGTTACCTCTGCTTAGCAAGTCACTGTACCTCATCTGAGACACAGTAAGTCATCACACAGCAATCATCAGACTGCATGTCAGAGCCATAAGAGCTGACCCTTGGGAAGGAAAAATGTTCGAAGACAAACTCTGCCATCATGACAGCAGTAAAATCCTGCTATCTTTAGTAGGTTGCACAGAATATAAACAATGTAGAGCTTGAGCGAGCTTTTCAGAAGTGCTCAGCATTGCTGTGACACTGCTCCTTTTGAAGTCCCTGGTAAAACAGAAACCACTTCTGAAAACTTTTGAAGAATTACAGCCTTAGAGCAAATAGCATAAGAGGTGATGAGAGAAAGGAGTCTGAGCCATCTTTCCAGGGGTTGCTACACTCTCTGATTTAAGAGGTACCTCAAGATTGCTTTAAATTGTATTGTCTGGAATAGTCCATGAGTGGCACAACTTTAGCAGACAAAAGGTCAAGTGTCTGTCCTAAAGTATATACCATCTCTCAGGAAGCTCTGTCTCCCAAGCAGATACCTTAGGTATTTGGATTTTTTACAGTATCCCTGTGGTTGTTGTTTCTGTCAAAACGTTGCGTTGCCACCCGCATTCGCAGAAAGCACAGTTTTGAGAATGTGCTGTAGTCTCTGCTTGTAGTTAATTCTTTCTTTCTTTTGTAGTAGGGGCAAGGGAGACATCATGGAGATTTAATTTGGGATGCGACTGTAAAACAAAGCAGGGGGGTGGTCTTAGCAAATCTCATCTGGTCTCTTCTCAGCGGGCAGCTTTTCATTACTTTCCATGCTGGAATGTTTATTGTCCCACAGCTCATGTGTGTTGCAGTTACAGCTTGCTTGGCAGTTTTTCTTGTTTTCCCATTGTGTTGGGTGAACTTGTAGAAACATGGTCCTGAGAGATTAGTTTTAGGCACAGGAAGGACTGGCATGAGCCAGCCTTTTTCATTCGCACCTCTTTTTGCATTTTTTTTATTGTTGGCCTACAGCCCAGCCTGCGTTACTGAAGCTGGGAGTCCCCAGCGTTACTCAACCAGTGGAGCCCTAGCCAGATGCTAGTCTTGTAAAACCGTGGGGATCGCTCCCCATAGCGTCCTCCAAACAAGGGTGATCAATCACCTAACTGCTGGCTTTGAAAGATGCATAAATGAATGCTAGGATGAATGCCCAGACATTATCTGTCACACCATGTCCCACATGGATATCAGTTTGGGTTGTCTTCAGCTGTAAAAGCTATCCTTCGGCTGCCAAAGCTCTTCAGGGTGATGGCACTCACAAGATTATGTCCCATCTCTGTCGATATTTATAGTGCAGCTACCAAACGGTTCCCACCTCTTACTCAGCCACTGACAAAGTAAATGCAGTGAAGTGGTTTTGAGTTTATCCATAAGTCTGCGCAAAGCACTGTTGGTGCTCTGTGCAAAGAGCTAGACAAAGTCACGATCTCTAATCTTTTTCTTCGTAGCTCACAGCCAGCGCCTGGTGCATGTGAAATCTCGCCTGAAGCAAACCCCGCGGTACCAAACCTTGGAACGGGACTTGATCGAATATCAAGAGAGGCAGCTGTTTGAGTACTTCGTCGTGGTGTCACTGCACAAGAAGCAGGCTGGGGCTGCCTATGTCCCTGAGGTTACCCAGCAGTTCCCGTTGAAGGTGTGGTGCCTGTTGGGAAGGTCTGGCTGACATGTTTCAGATTGCGTGGTGCACTTGCACAGCTGGAGAAGCCACAGCTTCTCTGTTGATGGCATGTAATATCAGTAACCCCTGTGCTATGTCAGTGTTCAGTGAGACTGAAGATAGAGGGGCTGCAGTCACCACCCCACCACCACCACCCCCCCCCAGCCCCCGAGAATTGTCATGGTATTCCTCACTGTTGAAAGAGCAGCTGATTTAGATCTTTTGCTGCCCTTTGCTGTGACGTTTAAGTAGCTATTCCCTTTCTCCCCCTTTTCTCTTTAAAGAAAACTGATGCTTGGGAGAAGACACGTATTCTTAAAGGGAAGGCACAGCTTTCACCAACAGTCTAGCTCAAAATGGGGAACAAGCAATGGGAGAAATACAGAGCCAGTGTGACAGCATGTTTGTAAATGGGATGTAACCAGAGCTCCCCTCAGACTTCAGTTCTCTTGCTGCTTGCTGGAAGATGTGTCCTAGATTAGAGGCACAATATAGCAGGGACAGGTGCTGCAGGTGCAGGGCTTGGTGGAATTGGGGGCATAGAATTACTTTAAAATATCTAAAGATTAGGTGAGCCAGAATCATAGAAATTTTAATATCTTCCAGGCAGAAGCTTAGCCTCTGTCATCACCTCTTCATTTGTCACAGAAAAAAATATTTGAAGTCATTCCATCCCCACATGACTAATTGGAAACATTCCTTCTCTCTGTTCTGCTAGCTTGAGCGCTCATTCAAATTCATGCGCGAGGCAGAAGATCAGTTGAAAGCTATTCCCCAGTTTTGCTTCCCTGATGCAAAGGACTGGGCCCCCATCCATCAGTTTGCCAGGCGAGTACTGTACTTCGTATCCTGATTCATGAGAAACGGATTTATATATCAAGCTAATTAAATATGAGAGCTGTTATGGTAGAAAATGGGGCAGAGCCCTGACAGGGGTGTATTGGAAATGCAAAAATATTGTGGGTTTATTGGGTTTGTATGTCAGAGACTTTTAATGTGGATGACGGGTATCTTGTCCTTCTGGTTTCTCTTTCTGCAGTGAGACTTTCTCATTTGTCCTAACGGGGGAAGATGGAAGCAGGCGATTTGGATACTGTAGGAGACTGCTGGTAATAATCCCTGTTTTTTTTAATTTCCTAGAGATGCAGCCTTCTGTGGAGTTGGTGCTACTGGCACCCATTCTGGAAAGTAGAAAGCTGCTGCCCTACTCTTTCAGTGTGGAAAGAAAGAGCAGCAGCAGAGCAGCTTTGCTCTCTTCTGCTCTGCTCAGTGCCAAAATCCCTCTATGAGTACCATCCTCCACTCCAGGCATAGCTCTTTTACTGTTTCCTTAACCAGCACTTAACATTATGAGCATGGACTGTTGTTTCACCACTAAGCTGAAGATAGGGTTTGTCTCCCTTAGATTTAGATAGCTACTAAGCAGTTGTCTAAACCTGTGCTGGTCCTGTAGGCTCAGAGTTGTCTCTGTAGAGCAGTCTGCCCTGCCTTAATCATTTGACTTAGGGAGGTTGCGATCATACTGTGGATGTGCCTATTTCTCCCCACTGTTTCTAGTGTACCAGTGTTTGAGCCAGATTTAAGGTATTGTCATCAGCAGCATGCTGTCAAATGTCTGCCAGTTTCTGAGCCAGCCAGTGAGCTGCAGAACTAAGACCGCTCACTCTATCTTTGCGGTAGTTATAACTGACATTTTCTTGGTGTTTTTTGTCTGTGTATTTGCATTTGTCTTGAAAGCCCAGTGGGAAAGGGAAGCGTCTCCCAGAAGTTTACTGCATTGTGAGTCGCCTTGGATGCTTCAATCTCTTCTCTAAGGTGAGGGGGGAAGAGAGGGAATTTGTGCTGTAGGCCAAGAGGGACCTGAAAGTAAGGTCAACACAGAAGAATGGGGATCGGGGAAGCTGATGACTGAAGAAAGGGCCTGAAATAGTGTTGGCAAGGCAACCACATGCTAATTCCAGAACCTAGCAAAAACACACTTGAAAGGAAAACTGGATTGTCAGCTGTTGCCTTCTTGCTTCAGCAGAACTACCAGAACACAAGCACTGAGAGATTAAAAGGTGCAGTCCTGACTGCAAGAGTGGTGGGGCATTTGCAAATTGTAAGCTTTCCAGTGACCTCACTGGAGCTGGGTTTCTCTTGCTGAAGGAAATTAGGGGTCTTCAGTTGCACCTTTTACCTTCTTCCTTATGCTTCAAGGCTCCATATTGATGCTGGGTTAAGGAGAGAACGTAGATACTGGTGCACTTCATTCCTGGTGTTACTTCCCTCCTCCTGATTTACATGTTTTTGTATCTTCATGCCTTTATTTCAGATCTTGGATGAGGTTGAGAAGAGACGGGGCATTTCCCCAGCCCTGGTGCAGCCTCTCATGAGAAGTGTCATGGAGGCACCTTTCCCAGCTTTGGGCCGGACGATTACAGTCAAGAACTTCTTGCCAGGCTCAGGAACAGAGGTAAAGACACCACCCTAGAGACAGGGAGACCTAGGCCAGCAAACTGGCAACTGGAAGTTGAGACTGTGTTACAGCACTGAGGATCTTCAAGGACAGATTGTCTGGCAGCTGTGGGGCAGGGGAAGCTAAGGAGTAAAATAAGGGACCCAGAGGGGATGGCATGGAGACTTTTCCAGTGACCATCAAAAAGGAAATCATATTGTAAAGATGAAGGTGAGGACACATTAGCTGTGCTGATATGGCAGAATGAAACGAGGCATTGGCCTTGAGGCCAAGTGGCACAGACTGGTGGACCTTATGGCATAGCACATGATCTTGGATCTGCTCGAGGCTCCTCACACTTAACTTCCTGAAGACAGGATTCATAGCGTATGTTCCAGCATCCTTAATACAGAACCACTGTTCATGTAGGACAGGGCATGGGCTTCTGGTCAAAAAATACCTGAAACCACACAAGGGCAATGTTGCAGCCTTTCAGAGTGGCATTTTCACAGCATGGAGGTGAGGGTATGTGTTGCACCTCCCACAGCGTGGTGTGAGGACAGTGGGAGGGTTTTAAGAGTGCAGAGCTTTTGCGGATAGCATTGAGGGAGGGTGGAAGGAGCCAAACTGAACCTAGTCTTGTTGGGCATGGTATGCCTTGAGCGTGAGAGAGAAGAAAGCGAGTTGATAGAGGTTGTTTCTGAGGGCTTTCATCATAGCACTACATGATGACATTCTCAACCAAACTGAAACCAGTCCAAACTAAATGCAATTTTGCAGAGCACATGCATAGCTGGTTAAAAATCTGTACTCAAAGAGTAGAGTCCCAATGGTTTGCTGTCAGGCTCTGAGAAAGTTTTGGCTGTTTTGTTTCTAGGATCCTTAACATTCATTAATTATCTGGTTGATGGCATAAACCCCACATTTACACAATGGGTAGATGACAGCATTGGGATGGGTTGCAGGCACTTTGGAGAGTAAGGGATTAAAATTCAAAACGACCCTGCTAAATTGAAGGTTCAGTCTGAAATTCAATATGGACAAGAGCAAAATGCTGGGAAGAAAAATGAGTAGTCTAATACAACATGGAAATAACTGAGTGAGCAACAGTAGTTCAGAAAAGGATCTGGTGGTATAGTAGGCCATAAAGTGAGCAGAAGTAACAGTATGGTATTATTTAGGCAAACTTCTGCATTGTGAAAGACAATGAAAGGATGAATAATAAATAAATGCAGTTTTTTCTGCTTCCCAGCATTGGTGGAAATTTATTTAGAGTATTTTCCAAAAAAGGCAAACACTAGGAGAAAGCCCCAGAAGAGTAGTTCCACTTATTAAGTGGTTTAGAAAATACAGGCAAAGCTTGAGAAAATTGTTTGCTTAATATAGAAAGCAAAGGACAAGGGAGGACATGTGACAATAACCTTCCAATATATGAGAAGTTTCCTGCAGAGGGGAAGATGACCACTTGCTCTGAGTGTATACCGTGACTAAGACAACAAGTAGTTAAGTAATTTGCCACTGAGATGTTTCAGCTGCAGGCTTGGTGTTGCTTAGGGTAGTTCAGAACTATAGTAATTTTCTTGTAGGATTTATGAACTACCTTGTGTTGGAAGCTTTCAAGAACAATTTAGAGAAGCATCTGTCCAAGATAAGGAGTATGAAGTGCTAAGGTGCTGTGACAGGAATTATTTAAGTAGATATGAACAAAAGAAAATGCTTACAGGACGCTCTTTTCTGTAACTGACATAAAAAAAATTATAGTCAGTAGGTTAGGCATCCAGATTCTTGCAGTAAAAAAAAATAAATCATAACTGTAAAAATAAGAGTGCAAATCTGAAAGGCTCCATGCCAGTCTGCTGCTTGAATGCCAGAAAGGCTGGAAAACACTCATAGCTGGACACAAATAGTTTTCCTCCTTATGAAGAGCTCCCTGTCCTCAATCCAGTGGGGAGAACTTGTGGTTGGTCTCATGCTGTGCCCATTGGAGTGGACTCTGGATTGTCTCCATCTGGAAGCAGAATTTGTGGCAGGTCTTTGGAAAGACTGTGTTTGAGGGCTTAATGCTGTGTGATGTTCACTAGCACAGTCAGTGAGGCTTGTGAGCTGTGAAAATACCTGCTGGGTTCTTGCTTGCCACAGTATGGGTAGACAGCAAGAGCTCACCTGTGGTCTTTTTTTCTCCAACAGGTCATCGAGCTGCGGCGGCCTCTTGACTCCAGGCTTGAGCATGTTGATTTTGAGTCCTTGTTCACATCCCTCAGTGTGCGGCACCTGAGCAGAGTCTTTGCCTCCCTGCTTCTGGAAAGGAGGGTGATCTTTATCGCAGACAAGCTCAGGTACCCTCTTGCATTTCTTTAAACAAAATGTTGCCAAGGAAGGGAGGCTGAGAAGACTGCAGTGACTGATCTCTCTGCTTCGTTCTTTTTTTCTTCTCTGGTCTTTTCCAACTTCCTGTCTGATGTGAGTAGGGCTGTACTTCCCAGGAGTGGGGAACTCAGGCCGTGCAGCATAATTTCGCTTTGCAGCTTGCAAAAAGCATACTGCTTCTCATCCCCAAGGAGAACCAAATTCCCTTTCCTCCAGACAGTTTCAGAGCATATCCCTGGCGCTAAGGAAGCAAAACACCTCCTTTTGCTCCATGATGCTGCAGTGTTCCCCACTGAGCTGTGCTGGAGTTTCCAGAGATCAAGCCTTGGGCAGAGATCACTGTCCCTTCTGGGTTGTTCCCTGATGTCACAAGATCTTAAATCTTCAGCTTGTATTTTAATATTGGTTTCTAAAGACCTTTTCTTGTGAGGGTTGAAAGTAAAGTATGCAGTGAGAGGGAATGAGACAGAGGACTTCTCCCTTCTATTTTGAATCTGCTCAATTTGCTTTTTTTTTAAATATTTTTGTTTGCTCTCCTAAATTATGAAAATGGGCCCAGGTTTCTTTAAGATCTTGTGCAGCTGGTCTCTGGCAGCTCTCCAGCCCCTGAAGCACTTGAGGATTCAGGGAGGAGAGTTCGCCAAGGCTGGAGAAAGAAAAGCTGCCTGGATGAGTAATGACACTTAGGAGCACGCTCAGGTTTCAGGAGTGTACAATGCCCCTAAGCTGTCTGTTTTCACAACTTCCAGGCAGCAGGCTGCAGCTCTGGGACTGGACTGAGCGCTGGGGCAAAGAATGGGGAGGCCCCTTCTACAGGAAAGTGAAGGGAAAAATTCATTCTGCAGGGATCTGGGGCTCTCTGCGGGCAGACCTCAGGCAGCCTCATCACAGGAATAGGAAAGCTGGAGGGAGGGGAACTGTAGCATCCAGGCAGCACTGGCTGCTTGCAGTTTTTGGCAGCTGCCTTGGGTCAGAGGGGGGAAGATTTGACTCTTTATAGTCACTGATACATAGATACTTAGTATTCTGGATACTTAAGCCACACATTTCATGCAGAGCATTCAGACTTGCATTGAAAATGGGAGAATTCATCCAAACTCTAGATTTCTATGTAGCATATATGATTTATGTGATAATTTATGATGACAGGCTTTGTTTTCAAACGTTTTTCTTCTCCTCTGTAGGACACATTTTACATTCTGAGAAAATCTGTTAAGGACACAGATGACATTGTAATCTCTACATGAGGGCTGGGTGGTAAGAGTAAATGGTAGGGAACTTTTTTTTTAAGGCATCACTTCAGAATGAACCTTTATTTACCAGATCTTTTCCTATCACATCTTTATATGACAGCACACCACCATGTATTCTGAGCATGGTGTGTGTTACAGAGTACCTCTAATTCAAAGCACTTTGATGGGTATTGGTGTTTTGTTCCCCGTCCCCCAACCCCTGTATCTTTTGTCAGTATATCCAGGGTCCTTAGGAATGAGTCCAGCTGCCCAGGCCTGTAAAAAAGAATGGGAGAGCGCTATAGAATTATAGTTTCTAGAATCTCTAAATATACCATAAACAGCTTGCTTCTGTGAAAAAAAAGAATTGTCACGTTTTAAAGATCCAGGGTCTGTTAGGCTACAGGGCTCAGATTCAAATATTTACCGTAGATTTGCCAGCTCTCTACGAGACTTCTAATGTTTGATGTTTCTGAGAAGATCTTGCTCTGAGCAATTTCAGGAGAGTCTTTTTCTTTTCCTGTAACAAAATATGAAGTTTCTCTGGCTCATTTTTGTGGAGAAAAAATTCAAAAATGACCCTAAAGGACTGTAAAAGCTTGAAAAACACAAACCAAAGAAAATAACCCTCAAAATTAAGTAAGCTATTGTATTTTAATCCAATCCAGTGACTTAAGTGCACTGGATTGGTAAGCCTTTCATAAGGTCAACAGTCTCTTCTACTTGTTGGTGGAAATTCCATGTTTTAAAAACTGATGGTACTGTAGATTCAGGATCTTCTGTCCAAATGATACTTTTCCTGGGACAGGAACACATTGAACTCAATGAATATTAAGTAATATTTACTTTAGGGCTGGAAATGCCCATTTCAGAGGAAAGAAAAGAAATGCTTTTTGGCAATAGCTTAAGAGAAGAAAAAAAACTGATAAAAGCAGCTGTTGGAAACTGCTCAGAGGTTAGGAATGCTAGAAGTAATCCAGCTGAGATGGATTAACGGGAAGAGTGCAGGTGACATGGTGAAAGATGCATAATAAATTACATTTATTGTTCATCTTTGCAGTTCTTCATGTGGGTACTATCAACAATCTGTACGTGTGTATGAAGGTGTGTCTGGGTGTGAGTGACAGAGAAAATGATGTATGCAATTTATTTACATCTTTTAATTGCTATAAGATCAGTCTGTGGGAAAAAAAAGCTGAAAGGTCTCTTGCCAGATACTGTGTGAACTGTGAAATGTTTTCAAGCTGAGCCAAAAAATGCATCTAACAAGTGTACAGCAAGTGAAATACTTTGTCTTTTCCATCTTTAGAATGAACTTTGAGTGTTTTTTAAAGACCTGTCAATCCAAAGCTTGGCAGCGGAAAAGGAAAGAATTTGGTTTATTAGTTTTTGGGTGGGTTGTTGTGGGGTTTTTTTTTCCCTCTATCACTATGGAAACTGGAGTATACATCTCCTCGCAACCCAGGAAAATAACTTTGTTAAAACTATGTTGGTCTCTGTAGTCTTCCCTAGTTTTTGTTCACTCCTGTACTGTAAACTTTAGTCCTGGGGCAGCGGAGGCTGTGGCGTGGGTTAGGCTCTGCAACCTTAGAGCTGCTTTTGTTTCCAAGAGATGCTGTCTGGCATGCAGTTCGAGGCACTGTTGACCAACCTTTTAGAATGCATCTCCAAATAGAAGTGGCCTGATTTCACAAGGTACTTAGAGCTGGGCAGTTTTTACCGGCCTGCGGGGGACATGTGTTAGATTCAGAGCGCTTTTTAAAACAGGAAAACTTACACAGGCTTAAAGTCAAGGCACCCTTTTTCCACATCTCCTCAAAAGCCTGTTGTGGATCTGACCAACTCGAGCAATTGCCTCTGTCCCTGCCAGAAACCACAGCTGTGTCAACAACACAAAGTGGTCATTGTTATCAAAGGCAGATCTGAAAGAATTAGAGTAGACACTTTAAATGTGGTCATCCCCAGTAAAAGGTAATTAATCATCAAAAAGAAGTCTTTTCCATGTGCTACAAAAACAAATCTGGGACTGCGAATCCCAGCCTCCCAGGTTTCTCCTTTTTGTATTGTGGTTAGGGAGAAGAAGAAACCCAAGGATGAAGTTTGGATGTCGAATAATAGCATTGTTTCTTCAGAGCATCTTAACGCTCGCTTCTTCACCTGCACTAACCTGCCACGTCGGTGGGAGGCAGTGACGGTCCCCACAGCTGGTGGAACTTGGCATCCCCCTGGCTGGATTTGCTGCAATGCTGTGCGAAGTCACGGGGCAATGTTTGGAAGCTCCTGCCTCTGTTAAATGTTGTAAACCAGATCTGCAATCCATCATAAGTAAATCCAGATGTGACACAGTGTCAGAAACCCAAAGGTGTTTGTAAAATGAATCCTACTGTAGCAGAGCTTATAAAAAAGAAAAGAAAAACCCATGTAATCAAACCATCTTAAATTGCCAAATGCTAGCATATTTTCAGCAGTTTGGTTAGTGCAGGGAGCAAAGGGCTTCCTGGCATTAAACTCCAAAAGGCTGATTGAATCATAGTGTTTTTCAGAAATCATGAAGTATTCTAAACCGAAAGAGGGATTCAGCTTGGGGGGCTTTTTAGCATAGGTGCTTGCCTCTGGAGCCAAAAGCTGGAGACCCTGTAGTCAGTCTAAAGTTCGGGAGGAAAGCAACCAAACTGAGCAGCCAGTATCCTTCCTTAGAAGCAGTTGCAAGTTGTCAAGGTGTCTTTTTAGAGCAAGTCAAGCTAGTCTTGGAGCAAGTTTTCCCAGGAGAGGAAGAAGAGTTGCTGTGTAGTTGCAGCTGTCGTGTTTAGTTTCTGTATTGGCCACCTCTGTTCAAGGTAGCTACCAAGAAACAGCAGCTTCATAGGGTGCTGTGTGGTAGGTTTTTGCATAGGATGCTGTGTGGTGGGAAGGCCTGTTGTTCAAGCAGACAAATGTCACAAATTGCTGCAATATCACTGCTCTGGCCAAGGGAGTGCTCAGCCAGAGACACTTGTGTGTTGGTCTACATGCAAAACAGCCCTTTAGGGAGGGATCTGACATGGTTCTTTGTGTACATCAATACTTTTTAACCTCTGTGTTAGCAATATTTCAGTCTTTCCTGTAAGCTCCTGTGCAAGTGACATCAGACACTCAGCTCAGCCATGTTCCCTAGAGGAGGCTGAATGAACCCATGAAAATGTGCTTGGTATCTTGAAAGTGTTCTTTAAAGACCTGCATTATTTTAAGGATTACTGTTGAAACCAAAGGCCTTAAAAAGTGGTGTCTGTGTCCCATTTGAACAACTGGCATTGAACTTCTGTGGCCTAAGGGTAGTGCATGGCACTCCCCAGAGCATACTGCAATCACACTGGGTAGAACTCTTCGTTCTTGGTGTCATCTGGAGTGCACCAAGCAAATGCAGCACCCTGGGTCAGTATTATTCCAATGGCAGCAGTCGTCATCATGGTTATGGTGCATGTGTCCCAGGATATCAGGGTTTCAGTGGGGACATTGGCTGTAGCTACCCAAAGGCATTGGCTGCCTGTTTGGTATAAGAGCCCTCAAAGGGCTGACTGACACTGAAACAGTGCTTTGAGAGTGCACTGAACTGTTCCGGTTGTGTTGTGCACATCAACTGTAGTTGATTCTGTGCACATCTCCTAGAAAGAGGCATCCAGCTTGAGCAGTGCCCAGAACTTCAGCGGCCATATTCACCTTCTACACAGATGTACCTGCAGTATTATGACTGAGGTGTAGTTTGGGCAGTCTCCCCCATTGCTGCTGGCTGAAGAGCACAGAATCACACAGATGGCATAAAAGGAATTTATCATACTGGATTGTTTCGCAAGGCTCAGTAGCCATGGTGTGAATCAGCAGTTCCTTAGTGCTCGCTGCAGTGCTGTATGCAAGAGAAGGAGGGAGCTTAGGCTTGAGTCATTCCAAAGCACTGAGGTTCTGCTGGGCTCCTGGCAAGCTGCAGCTCCCTGAGACTATCTGCAGAGCAAGTCCGACTGAATCGCATGTGGAAGAGAGACCTCAGTGTTACCTCCTCTGGGTCCATCTCTGAACTGCTATGCCTTCAAAGGAGGCTCACAGATCTCACTCCTTTCAGTATTGTTCCCTCAAAATGTCTTCCACAGTGAGAAATGTTTCAGAGCAGAGATCACTAGGATTCATCCGGGAGGCAATGAGGCATTCACAGATGGAAGGGTGGAAGGGGAAGCTGTCTTTACTTCCCACTGTGTGGTACATACGATTTCAGACTTACACAGCGCTGTCTGTGACTTCCACTAACTGGACCTCAGCCATCTTTCCTCCCACTCAATCTCTCACGTACCATGTGTACTCGCTGGGACTTGAGAGCAGGGTTGAGGGAAGAACAAGCCACCATAAATATAGCAGGAGACAGCATGCCGTAATATCTCACCATGCCATAAATAACCACGTACTTCAGCTGCTCACTGTTCCTCTGTGGAGCTACCTGCAATCACAGAGATCTTTTCCATTGGTTTTCAAGTGCTGTCTATGAAGTCAGTTCCCACCTTTAGGCAGGAAATTTGGATGTGCCTTCAAGATCGAGGATTTGTGACAAAGGTGAAACTTCTAACACTTCCACATTCAACCTCTCCTCAAAGAAGGGGAAGTCCATTGTTGGTGGTCTAAGAGTAATGCCACAGTGCTGCGCACAAGTAATGAAAGGAGGAGTTCTTTCAGCTTTCACCATGCTGCTGCTGTTATTACTGGGGCTATTATCAGTCAGAAATTGAGGAGTGGAAAATATGCTCTGCAGTAATAGAGGGGAAGAGAAGCCTCTGCTCTTGCATCTGCTGACATGGCCTGAAATGTATGGGTATGCAAGTAGCGCAGCCTCAAAGGAAACAGTTTTTAAAGGATCTCATTAACTTAGAGTGCACTTTTAAGATGGCACGTTCACTTCTGTTGTAGTTCCTTTCAAGATTAGCTTGTATGAAAGGTACAAGAAAAATAATCTACTTTGATACTGTTTCCACTTTTTTTCTGGGTGTTTGGGTTCTTTTTAAATATTCCTGTTTCTTACTAGTTCTGTGTTTTCTCATTTTCATTTTGTTTCCCTCTGATTCATTATCTACTTTGCATGTGTGGTAAAGACAGCGAGATGTGGGCTTGCTGATTAAGGCAGGCACAGCTTGAGAACAGCAACAGAGGGGCAGCCAGCAGGAATGAATATGGAGAAGGGAGGGGGATATGCTAAGACCTTCCTAAACAAGTATGTGGAATGGAGAGGGTTTTCCCCATTTAAAGGCTTAGACCTACCAGTCTGTGTCACAGCCTTTGAAGGGTCCTCCTCTGTTTTCATAGAGTATCTGCTTAAGAAGAGACAAGCCTCTGGGAGCGCAGGGAGAGGAAACTGTCCCCGTCTTGTGAAGAGACTTTCTCAGCGCACACATCCCAGGCGTCCCTCCCAAGCACCTATTCCCTACCTATTGCAGTCCTAGATAAAATTGTCATGTTAAGCAGATTCCAGCCTCTCCCCTAGGATTTACTTATCTCCAATAGCGTCATGTGTTTAATGATGTTTACTGTGTGATTACTTCATACGGTCACACTGATGTCCCAGCAACCACACTTGTGTTCTGCTAAACTGAACTTACCTGATGAAAGCCAGCCAGCTGTAGCCCAGCCATGCCACTCTGCTCAGTGTGTGTTAGCGTTACAGCATGGGGATTCAAATCCACCAGACTTAGCTGGAGTGAGGGGGGGGAGGGAAAGCAGGCTTCACTTTTCAGAGCGAGCTCTAGTCCACTCCCATCAAACCCCTTCCCTCTCAAGTCAGCAATAAACTGCCAGATCCGGGTTGCTGAGTGTAAATTCCCCTGTGGAGTTTAACAGGAGCCAGCTGGGCGTCCTTCCTTGGGGATGTGACTCCTCCCAGCCGCACCAGCCTTCCTCCCCTCCTCCAGCCTTACAAGACCTGGATGCTAGTAAAATAAAATTATGTTATATACAGGGTTGATGGTGGTGAGCCTTCCCCCTCCCTTGACACATACAAATGCTTCCAGACCCAGAATGGATGAGTAACTGGTGCCCTGCGGCGAGCTCTGCTGTGGCTGACTGCAGACCCTGCCTGCCTCCTTCCAGAGAGCTGATGGTGTTTCTGGACAGACCCTCTTGGAAGTTGTTAGCAAAGCTGAGCTGCTGGTGGCATTTGAAGGGGGAAGATGGAAGGCTGCAGTCTCGTGGGCCATGGGCAGCTTCCTACAGAGGCCAGCCGAGTGCTCCCCTCCTGGGATGATTTCACTCTCCCATGGTTCTGAGTAGCCTTGGCAGGCTCCACAGGCTGCAGGCTGCCTGGATAGCCTTGGCTGGAGATTGCTGCCTTCCTCTTTCCCCCATGCTCTGGCATGGCTGCTAGGAGCTATCAACATGATTGGGACCAACAGAAAAGCTTGGCATTGCCCTGTGATTACTCCAGCTAAGGGTTGCCCGAAGGCAAAGCATATATGCTGCACAGGTACCAAGCCAAGGGGCAGAGGAGCAGGGCACTGGAGTAGCAGATGCTGGATTGAGGAGGACCTATCTCTTGTCATGTGTGTGGGCCAGGATCATCTTTCATAACCTGGGCTTCTGCCTCAGGTCATTGCCTCTGAAGCTGAAAAATGGGGTCAGAAATCTGGGAAAGCCCCTGGTAATTACAGAGATCAATCGGAGAATGTTTGAAAGAGCCCTGTTTTCTAGGAAGCACCGCTTACCCCCTGACTGACCAGCCATTACCCTTGGTTGCGTTTCATCTTCCAGCACTCTTTCCAAGTGTTGCCATGCCACGGTGGCCCTACTGTACCCCTTCACCTGGCAGCACACCTACATCCCCGTGCTGCCGCCTTCCATGATCGACATCGTGTGCTCGCCCACCCCCTTCCTCATCGGCCTGCTCTCCAGCTCCTTGCCTCGCCTGAAGGAGCTCCCAGTGGAGGAGGTGAGCCATGCACCCGCACCGCAGCCTTGCTCTCGGTCGCTTCCAGCGGGCCGACTTGTCTGCTGTCCCAGAAAGGCTGCTCTCGAGAGTCCGCCTTGGCAGCTGGCAGCACGAAGGAGCCGAGCTCTCGTCCTCTGGCTCCTGCGAGCGTGGGGTGAGGGAGGAGGCGGACGTCCCCCGGGGAGGCAGAGGTCTGCGCTCTGCCTTGTCCGCAGCTTGGGAAGGCAGGGGGCTGGGATCTCCCACCGCAGGGGCTGCTGCGGGTAGGAGATGATTTTATTAAAGTTTCTGTTGGTTTCCGCATTGTGCTGTCTCGGGGCTAAGCACAAAGTCTGCCAGGCTTGAAGTACGATTGCTACAAATTGGCCAGGGTAGCTGCTCCTCTAATTAATGGAAGGAATTAAGAACCGGATTCATGATACGCAAGGGTGAACGCAGCAAGGCTGAACGTGGTTGGGGGGGCATTTCCCTCCCTGCCCACCCAGGCGACAGCGGTGCAGAGCACGGGGAGAAAAGACAGAGTTCTGACCCCGACGTGGCGGTGAGGAGTGGTGGGCCGGGCTTGGAGCACAGCCTCCTGCTGTCCAAGCTGTTCTGCGGTTTGCGGCGACATCGTTAGAAAGCCGCAACAAGGGCTCTGCTCTTGGCTCACGCTGGGTGCCTCCTCCAGCTGCGGTGGGGGGTAGGAGGAGCAGGGGTAGGGTGCGTTTCCTTCAGAGCGGTTACAGATTAAGATACGCTCCGATCGTGGAAATAACAACTTCCCCTTTTTTCTTGCTCTTTTGTTCTTAGGTCCTAGTCGTTGACCTTGTAAATAACCGGTTTCTGAGACAGGTGAGCAGAGCTATTTTGTACCCTTCACCTTCTCTCCCCTTTTTCCACCACACCTTACCTCCATCTGTGTTTGCTGACCTGCCTGGCTGGATGGATCACTTACTCCCCACACAAACTGAGGCAGGGTTTGTGGTTGGCAGCATTATAAGGGTCACTGTGTACATATGTAATATCAGCGTCCCAAACAACAGCTGCTGAGGTCCAAATCATTGTGCATTATCTCTCCCTCTGGTTTTTTTTTGGTTTTTTTTTGTTTTTTTTTTTTAAAGAGGGGAAATGGGGGCACTTGAGCACTGTGGGTCCTTAAGTGGCACCCTGGCTGAGGGTAGAGCTGGAAAGCCTTGGCTCAGCACTGTCTGCTGGGGAGCAGCGCGGGCTCTTCCAGCCTGTGTCTGTCAGTCCACTTCTTGGAGCGAGTCCAGAGGAGGGCCATAAAGATGATCAGAGGGCTGGAGCATCTCTCCTATGAAGACAGGCTGAGAGAGTCGGGGTTGTTCAGCCTGGAGAAGAGAAGGCTCCAGGGAGACCTTAGAGCAGCCTTCCAGTACCTAAGGGGGGCCTATAAGGAAGCTGCAGAGGGACTTTTTACAAGGGCTTGTAGTGATAGGGCAAGGGGTAATGGCTTTAAACTGAAAAAGAGTAGATTTAGTAAGGAAGAAATTCTTCACTGTGAGGGTGGCGTGGCAGTGGAACAGGTTGCCCAGAGAGGCTGTGGATGCCCCATCCCTGGCAGTGTTCAAGGCCAGGTTGGATGGGGCTTTGAGCAACCTCGTCTAGTGGAAGGTTGGAACTAGATGATCTTTAAGGTCCCTTCCAACCCAAATGATTCTATGCTTCTATGATCTCCTATCACATACCCAGCCCTCGGTGAGGAAGGGAGCCTTGATGATTTCTTCAAATCTTTCCTGCCCGAGGAGCTTATGGTTCTTCGCTCCAGTCCTTGCACTGGATGGGTCATAAGTAGGAAGCTGGTACACAGGAGCCTGTGTGTTGCTCTGCAGACAAGATTGCCTGCTGATTTTTACTTCCCTTTGTTGTGGAGAGGAGGAGCAGGATATTGAAGGGGGAAGGACAGATTAACGAACATACTCCTGGCCCAGGAAGCTAGTTTTGCCCCAGAGCTCTTTGGCAGATCGCTGAGGAGCACTGGCTGCATCGGTCTCTGCCCTGCTTGAAGTCCCATGGGTAGAACGGGATGAGTGCACCTCCTGCTGCAGGCAGTAGTGTGTGGCTGAAGGCCACTCCTTCAGTGCAGTTCTCACTTGCCAGCTGCCTTAGCTGCAGGGATATGCTTTACCTTAGACCTCTCTTTTGGAAGTTTAAGCTAAATCACGCTGTCTCAGCCAGGGCTGTTAGGAGCTCGCACACAGTCACCGGCAGTTCCTTGGCTTCGTTGCTCTACGGGAACTCGTTACGCCTCCGTAACACGATCGGTGCCTGAGCAGAGCTGAGCAGGGGGTTGTGCTCACCTGGCTGCACGCCAGCATTGTTCAGATTCGTCCTCGTCCCCTTTGGGGTGGTGCGAGTGCTCGCAGGGGGTCAGTGGGGCAACGGGTGAGCCCTGCCCGGTAGCCTCTTGGGTCAGACACCTAAAATTTTTCCAGAAGAGGGGAACATTTGGGAAAAGACACTCCCTTTCTCCTTCTTCTTGTGCTTCTTGATAGTCCTGCACTGGGAGGTGCTGGGAACGTGCCAAGCGTCTTACGCCTTCTCCCGCTCCCTCTTCCTCTCCTCACAGTTCATTTTTAGTGCTCCCCCTGCCGTGCTGGGGACAGGATAGGAGCTGGTGAGGAGAAGGGCAGGGGCCAGCTGTGTCCCGGCCCCAGGCCCTGAGAAGGTGGCTCTGTCTTACAGATGGAAGATGAGGACTCCATCCTGCCCCGCAAGCTGCAGGCCGCCCTAGAACACATTTTGGAGCAGAGGAATGAGCTGGCGAGCGACAAGGAGGAGGGGCCTGTCAATGGCAAGCAGGGTAAAGCATGGTGCCTTTCAGCTTAAAACCACATCTTTTCTGCCCCTTTTTCTCCTGTCACTTCTTAGGGGAGAACTAGGCTTGTATTGAATTTAACACCACGGAAATTGGAGGTAGGTCAGGATATTGGTTGAAGCCGTATTAAACATTCCATTGCACCAGGGACAATTCTCTGTGTGTGAAGAGAAACAGTACTTACCCCTTCCCAGCTCTGTCCGTCCTTCCCTTACAGCTCCAGGGAACACCTGGACTCCTTTTTGGAGGGGGAGGTTGTGTTCCCACAGGCCTCTCTCTGCTGCTGACTGTGTGAGTGATGCAGGCTCCTCCGGGGGACAGTCCACCCACAGAGCTGCAGTCTCGGAGGTGGCCATGTGGCTCACAGGCGACTGGGCTGAGACAGCTCTCTGGGAGACAGCATGGGCATCTCCTGCTTGCAGGGGAGCCAAGACAGAGCTTGGTGGCTTTCAAAGTAGTAGCAGCCTAGTCCTCTTCCATCGTAAGCACTTCCTAGGATGCTGTCTCTCTTGAGCAGCTTTTTCTGGTCAGGCTGGATCTGAAAAAAGCCAGGGAGTTTGTACCCAGGATGTTTCCTAGCATGTCCTTACAGCACAGTCCTTACCACTGCCTCTTTGTTTTCTCCTTAGAGACCAGCCCTTTGAACGAGGTGGTGTCCGAGGCCTTTGTCCGTTTCTTTGTGGAGATCGTGGGCCACTATTCCCTCTTCCTGACCCCAACCGAGCGAGAGGAGCGGACCCTGCAGCGTGAGGCTTTCCGCAAGTCCGTCTCCTCCAAGAGTCTCCGACGCTTCCTGGAGGTCTTCATGGAGACACAGATGTTCGGGGGCTTCATTCAGGAGCGGGAGCTGCGGAAGCAGGGGGTCAGAGGTGAGGGGCTCTGCCTGGGCTCTGCTGTTGTGGAAACTGCAGTTGCTCCTGCGAGAGCTGGGAGATGCTCACCAGCTGCCAGCTCCATCCCCAGCACCATGGCTGGAGGCTGCAATGTCTGTGCAAGGACACCGGGAGGGAGGTGGTAGGGAGGCGCTAGCACAGGCTGGTGGTTTGTTCTGACACCCCTGCATGGCCTTCAAGAAGTCTCTTGGGGATTTTTGGCCTCTGTTTCCTTATCATGCCAAAGGGGAGCGTCGCCTCACAGGAGCGTGGTGAGACAGTTTGCACAGTGCATGGGCACTGGCTGCTGGAGAACAGGGGCTTTTTGTGCGTGATCTGGTAGTTTCTTGTTGAGGTTGGGGTTACAGGCACCCTTCACCGCTGCAGTAAGGGACATAAGTAGTATCCTCCATGTGTGTGCCTCTTCTGTTCCATGTTGAATTCCCATCAGGACCATCACAGAAGGGGTACACTGCTGGAATGACGTTTATTCTTGCAGTCCCTCACGTCCCCTTCCTGTGTCTAGAGGAAGAACTGGCTGGATTGGTTATGGCTGTTTTGGTTAGTAGAAAATATGGATGCTCATGTCCTTCCCAAAGCTGCTTCTGTTGTTTCGCTCCTGTTATCCCACAGTCCCAAGGGCTCTACTGGCAGCTGAAGTTTCTCATCCCTGCTGCTGCTCGGTCCTGGCTTAGCATTTTCCTCCCCAGCACTAATGAGCAGTGGACACTTGAATAGGTGGTTGAGTAAAAGAGGTTTTGCAGTGTGGTAAATCCCGCGTGACGATTCCCCAGATGGTCTCACTTTCTGGACTTAGCCGTATTCGTAGCAGTATGAACGGAGGTTTTGTCTCTCCCTGTGCGAGGTACAAAAGCTCAGTCAGCCTTGCTGTGGGGAGGGAGGAGGAGGACCAAAGCTCCAGTCCCACATTCGGGCTCAGCGGGTGGAGGAGGTGGGGCGAGTTGTTCCCTCTCATGTGCAATAGTTTATTGGTAAGCTGGGACAGTATGCTTTCAGATGGGCGTTCTTACTTTTATTTACAGGGAAGCAAAATAGAAGTTGTTGACTTCTTTCTTTCTGCAGGTCTGTTTGAGGTACGGGCTCAGGAGTACCTGGAAACACTTCCCAGTGGGGAGCAGAGTGGAGTCAATAGGTTCCTGAAAGGCCTAGGTAAGGAAGCAGCAAAATTCTTGGCTTCTCAGGAGGCTCAGGCTTCTCGTTGTCTTCAGGTTTGGCATCAGAGAAGCTGCCGAAGGGTGGCAGGGCTCTGCTAGTGACTGTGTGTGGCTTCCTGCAGAGCAGTGCCCTGAGCCTTGAGTGATGGGTGCCTGGCCGTATATCCCTGCTCTGGCACGCTGTTGGCTCTGCCCTCTGATCTGCCACTTGTCTGGAGGCAGGTGGAGAGCCAGAGATTGGGCCATGAGCTATGTCTGTGTCTTCCAAAGGAGACGGGCAGGTCTGAGGAGGCAATGGAGCAACCAGTGACTTGGGGGTGGTGGATGCAGGTCCTGACGGGGAGAGTGACGAGAGTCTCCATTGCCTTCAGGTTTGCCCTTAGGGATCAGTGGTGGGAACTGCCCAGGAGTATCCTAAGGTTGAATCCATTTTCCACTGTAAGGGGAGCTAGACGAGAGCTCCAGACTGAGAAGTCCTTGATAAGTCACTGGACACCATGGCTAAGAGAGTTTGATCTTCTGTTCAGGTCACATCCCTGGCCCTCTTGTCTTTTCTCGGCCATTTAAGAGCAGTAGTGTCTGTAGGGGTGGTGTGCCCTGCCTCTTACCCACACACGCTCTGGCAGGCGAGCTTAGTAATACGTTCACCTCCCAGGACCGCTGGGCAAATGGGCTCTGGAGGGTGTCCCTGGGTGCTTGCAGAGTCCCAGCCTGCAGTGCTGCTCCCGGGGGTGGGCAGAGCTATGGCCTGCTCTGCAGGCACCTGCTTCCAGCTTTGCAGGGCAGTTGGCAGTGAATAAGGCCCCAGGGCTGGCAGCAGGGGCGATTCTTTGCATAGGCTTGCTCGGCCAGGGGTGGTGAGGAATGGCACTTGTTTTCCCTGTCACTCTGGGGAGTCCACTTTCCTTTCTCCGTCTCTCCAGGTAGCAAAATGAAATTCCTCCACAAAAAGTAAGAGCGAAGTACATCCTCATTCCACAGAAGAGAATGGCTTTACCATTTAGCAGCAATAAATTGGACTATTATCAACCGTTCCCATTCAGCCTGATCCCAGGAGCCAACAGCCTTGGGCAAGCTGACCACGGCCAGGACGTGCTTACACAGACGTGTGGTGCCGGAGGAAGATTTGATGGCTGCGGGGCTGCCGGGACAGGTTTCTGGATATCTACAGTACCATGCACTGGACCAAGCACTCTCTGAACTCTGCACTAGCACGTTGCAGGCATCCCAGCAGATTGGATCTCTTAGCTAGTCAATTCTTTGTTTTGTTGTATTTTTCTATTTATATTGGGGTTAGAACAATTATTAACCAATGACTTTTGCCCTGCCTCCTCTCTGCCTGGTGCTGCAGGAGGCCAAAGCGGGACTCCCACAGGACTGAGCAGGCAAAGCTCAGGCATGGAGGAGGGGAGGAAGAGAGATGTATGGAAATAGGTCTCTGCAAAGCGAGGACACTGAGGGCTGCAGGGATGAAGTGGACTGACCAGGAGGAGCTTCCAAGCAAGTGAGAAGGGTGAGGGGGAACCACTAAACCTACTGAGGACTTGATGGGCCAGCCAGCTCCCCGGGTGGCTGTGCCAGGGGGTCCTGGCACGAGGAGAGGCCTTTCCTTATGCAGTGTAATTAAAAGCGAGTGGTGTAAAAGACGTGTGGATCCTTGGTGTTTTGGGGAGGGGGACAAACTGTGCCTGCCCACTGGCCCACCTGGCACAGAGCGTGAGCCGGAGGGGACATCTAGCAGCTGAGCCCTTGGCTTGGCCAAGCCCGTGGCTTCCCTGTGAGCCTTACAGCCCGGGTGGCCTCATTCCCTTGCCTGGCTGTTTGCAGGGGGAGCCCAAAGTGGAGCTCACCTGCTTCCCGAAGGTCAGACGGGCTCTCCTTTCCCATCTCAGGTGTTGCTGCCAGGGAGCACAGTAGGAAGCAGACAAGGGGAGAGTGCCTGCTGCTGCCTTCTGTGCTCCCCATTGAGGAAGAGGTAGGACCTCCTGCTCGCCTCTCTGTCTGTTTCGGTGGGGAGGAGAGGTGGGGAGGTGTCAAGGGAGACGTGTGGAGGTTGAGCGGGGGCGTGAGGGCTCTTTTCCAGCTGGTGCAAATGCTGTTTCCCTTGCACCGCTTGTGAGGGCAGAGTCAAGAGCAGCTGGAGCATCCTTGGGTCTCCCCTGCTGTTCAGAGAGGAAGCCAGAGGGTAGCACTGCTATGGCCTGAAGGGAAAACTCTTCCCCAGCTATTGGGGGGTTGCAGGGTGAGAGCTGTGTGCGGGTACCTTTGCTGTGGGCAGCTGTGCTACTTTGGGCTACGCAGGGCTGCCAGAGGTTTTGAAAGTGATCGGGGTGCCCCCGTGGTCAGTGGGCTTTCCCAGGCGAGAGGGCCTTGTTGACCAGCAGTGGGGTTCCGAGGAGCTCACCTCCACTTGGTAACGGAGTGGGAGCTGTGGGTCCAGTGCTGCTCTGTGTATCTTTTGAAACCCGCGTTTCCAAAGTTTCCTACAGTGGCAGCATCTTCCTGTGCTGTGTTTAAGGACAGGGGGAATGGGTTGTGACGGGTGGTGGCAGGAGCGAGCAGCTGGCTGGGTGGAGAGGTGGAGATGGTGCTTCGCTGGATCCCAGTGCACTGGGGCTTGTTATGTCTGTGACATGGCCACTATCTGGGGACCAGATAAGGTGGGCAGATGGCTCTAGGTGGCCCTGCTTCAGCAGAGCTTTGTCCCAGATGACCTCCAGAGGTCCCTTCCCACCTCAACCTCTCTGGTTCTGTGGTGAGTACCATAAATGCTGGACAGCAGTAGTGCCACACCGGGCAGGGGGTAGGTAGGCAGCACCTGCAGCTCTGCACTGCCCAACGCGTGTGCAGGGGCAGTTGAAGCAGTGATAGAGGAGGTCAGAGAAGCCAGCAGCATTTATCCCCCCTCTCCTCCCCAGGGTCAGGCTCCCACAGGGGTGACCAGGTGAGGGTGTGGGGGGCTGCCCCTCGGGTGTGCTGAGCAAAATTGGCACTACTTAAAGCCTAATTTTTCACAGGAGGCAGTGGTGGCCCACCAGAGGAAACTGCAGTGGAGTTCAAGGTGAATCAAATACTGTGTTTTGGTTCTCTTTTTTAAAGGTGTTTTTCTTTTTAATGGTAGCAAAATGAGGTTTTGCAAAGCTGGGATGCACCCACACATGCAAAGGCAGTCAAGCTGCCTGCAAAGCTTTGTGGGGTGCTAAACGAAGCTGATCTTGTGGCTCAGCTCAGACCTCCAGAAGCAGGTGTCCTACGTGGTCCCCCGCTGACAAGCCTGTTCCTTGGGCCTCCGTGTTCCCCTTCTCAAGTGACGTGTTCAGCAGCATCGGACTTCACCTTCCTCGGCAGCAGCTGTGGTAAGGAGCTGGGAGGGTTTCCTGGGATGCCCAATGCTCACAGTCTCCTTAGCTCAGTTTGAGCTTGGGTGTGAGCAGCTTCTACTTCAATATCCTAATACCTCGAATTAAAAAGAGTTGTGAAATAGCCCCGTTTGTCTCATTTGGGGGCTTTAAGGGGGCTCTGCCAGCACGGGGCTCTGTGGCCACTCAGTGCTTTCAATGGCAGCTCTCAAGAAAGTGGGATTCAAGCCTACATAGTGTACAAAATCCAAGGGGGGCGTTAAAAAGCAGCAGCATGAGAAGTGCAGTGAAAGAAACGTTTACAGCTGTGTCATGAAGGATTTAAAATGAAACTCTGACAGAGAGTGTTGATCTCCAGCTGCAGGTCAGCCTCTCCAGCTTTATATCGAGCCCTGTTGCTCTGGGCTGAGCTGGAGCCTGTGTCCCTCGGGGCTCTGGATGCTTTGGAGGAACCCACCTGCAAAGAAAAGCTGTAAGACCAGCTGTGCTGGGTCTGAGCATAGGTCCATGTGCCCTCCCACGGAGGCTGCTGACAGCAGATGGCCAGAGAAGACTATGAACAGAGCACATATGCTGGGTATGCCCCATATGCTATATATATACACACACACGTTATGTATGCTATACATACCCAAAGCGTTATACTTGCCCACTGTACATCTCACAACCAGGGGTTTTGAGAGTTGGTGTCTGTGTGTTTAGGAGCCCTGGATGAGTTGCTCTTCCATGACTCTGCGTTTGAGGGTGTAGACAAATGTGCTAAGGCAAGAGGCCAGTCTGGGGCAGTACAGATTTACCAAAGGGTACTGGAGAACTGGGACTGGAGAACTCTGTGAAGTTAAATGGTAAAAGCCGCGATCTCTGCTCCCTGCCGGTCCCTGCTTAAGCAGCTCGCACACGCCGATGTAAGCAGCTCTGCAGGGCCTGTGATGCCCAGGATTGCTGCACTTGCTGACTCCCAAGCCACTGGCTAAACCCTGAGCCCTGTACCCCTCCTTGGCTTCCCTGCACGGGCTGTTGGCGTCCTGCAAGAGTTCAGGGCACCAGGCAAATCCAGCTCTTGCAGAAACTTATGGACATGTCCCATTAACCATGCAGTTGTTCATTTGTCACTGATGGTGGCCAGTGCTGACAGGACAGACAAGAACCCTGTGCAGTCAAGAGACGAGACCCTGCCCTGCACAGGGTAGGTCTGATTTGAATTTGGAGGGGTGTAGCTGAAGGGCTGTGCTTGCGGGTGGCTGTGGGGGGGCGTCCCTGGTGCCAGCAGCTGAGGGGCTTCCAACCTACCTCTCTGCCTGGAGACGGCTTTCAGGTCGCAGATGCCAGCGGGCAGCTTGCAGGTGTAGAGCCCCAGGCAGCCACCGCAGTCAGAGGGCTTCTGGCAGGGCCGGGAATGGATGCTGTGGCAGGAGTGCTGCGGAGGGAGGGAGAGCGGTGGCTGCGGTGCCGGTGTCCAGCCTTGCTCGGCTGCTGGCCCGGGACCCCCTCCCAGTCAGAGCCGTGTCATCGCTCTGTGCTCACACTGCTGAGAGCCCCAGCCCCAAAGAGCCTGTGCCACACACAGTCTCAAAGAGATACTTTCTGCACAGGCTTGGGTTGCCTGAGAGCAGCCTCTCATAAAGTCAGAAGGTTTCCTTTTGGGGTGTGCCTTCCCCACAGCCAGTCAGTCAGTCGTTTTGGGGTGACGTGAACTGCTCAGCCCGAGGACCACGCTTGCCGGGGCTGTCGGCTCCGGCACGCTCAAGCTGACAGTGGGGCGATGCCTGGTGGGGAGATGAGCTCAAAAGAGCGTCTTCAACTCCCCCAGATGGGCAGGCTGGAAGGGTTCTCATTAGAAAGTAAAGCCAAGTTGCAGAAGATTATATGATATAATGGGTTGAGTGTTTGCTGCTGGATGTTTGGTTTCCATTTAAAATGGTAAAATAATGCAGTAAAACCTGCAGTAGCAGGACAAGCTGCTCACCAGGCTATAGAGCAGCAGCTTCATGCAAGGAGCTGGAGAAGTGGGGGCCCAAGGAAGCAATTTCAGGGACAGCTGGGGCCAGTACATGGGGACATGTGCAGCCAGACCTGTGCTCACCTCCTGACCAGCTCACCACCTGCGTGCATGGCCATCGGTTCTGCTCTAAGCCTCGCCAGGTACCCCATGGGGTTTTAGGGTTGTCACTGCCTGCCTCCCTTGTCTGCACCACAAGCCAAACAGTGCCATGAGGCCGTGTTGTGGCCGGCTCTTTCACACTTGGCTCATGAAGAATGGCCCGAAAGCAGCTTTTCTACTCAATGTTTGCAGGGTCATGGCACGCTCGGCACCTGCTCCTGCTGCCCTCAATCCTGCCTGATTTTTATGTCCGCAGGTACTGCCAGGCAGCGAGGCTCTGCGCAGGGGTGCTGGGGCTCAGGTGTGCACGGGGGACTCGGTTTTGAAGCTGGAGAGCTGGCTGAGCTGCTCAGGCAGATACCACCGGTGTGAGGGCAGACAGTAGCAGCCGTGGGTCACGGTGTGGGTGCAGCAACCCTCTGCCTGGAGGGGAGGTGCCACTCCAGTCCTGCTCTCCGAAACCCCAGCCTTGGCTGCCTGCCATGGCTGTATAGCCAAACAACTGCAAGCGCTTGGGTGGTAAAACTGCTGGGAGCTCCAGGCACAGGGCTGTGCCGGGAGGATGCTCTCCTTTCCCTGCATTGCGGTGTGGTGGTGCGTTTTGGGGCTGTCCTGCCTGATTTTGGTGTCTCTGCACTGCACAGACCTGCCAGAGCCACTGCTGGCTCCCTGTTACAACAAGTGTCAGGGGCCAGCGACACCCTGCCCACCCTGGAGGTACGCACAGAGCTGGGAAGCGGAGGGAAGGACCTGTTTCTTTGGCCCTATCCTCTTCATCAGGTGCTCATAATGCCATTACACGCGGCCCCTCCATGCCCAGCAGACGGGTCAGCAGAAGGGGCTCACCGAGCTGCCCGACCCCGGGGTCTGGAGCGGGGGCTGGCACCTTCCCTCACTCCCGGTCCCCCTGCAAACCCCCCGTGCAAACCCTCATCCTCGCTCGCCAAGGGCGGGTTGTGCTTACCGTGTCCCCGTTGAACTTCCCGTGGCCCTTCAGGTGATGGCTCAGCCCTGGGCTTCTGCTGCGGGAGGGCTGCGGTGGGAGCCTCCGGGGCTTGCCGGGGGGGTCCTGCTTACCACTGGCCCGTGGGATCTTGGCCATGGCCTTGCTGGGGGACCCAGAGCCGGGGGGGGCCTCTCCCATCACCTCCCATGCACTGGCCAGGAGGCTGCTCCCCTCCGAGCCCTGCCCAGGCAGGTCATCCGCTCCATCTTCAGGTGGCCAAGAGTCTTTTCCAGGGCCCCCAGCTCCTGGCTGCCTCTCCGGGGCACCCGCCCAGCCCCCCAGTGCCTCAGAGGGTACCAGGGCTGAGCAGAGCAGCACCAGGAGCGCAGTGACCGTCAGCGCCTGGACCTTCATCCTCAGGGTCTGGCTTTGCTCAGAGTCCTCCTGCCCAGACAAGGCTGTCGGAGGCAGGAGCAGAGGTGGAAGCTGCCTCTCCTCCCCACCGCTGGATCCAGGTGAAGTCATTTTTATAGCGCAGGGGACCTACCCTGGGGGCACAGCCCTTTTCCCCCGCCCCTGCCGTGTCCCACCTCCCCGCTTGTGAGCAAACCCGGCTGCTTGCGTGGGCCCCCATCCCCCTCCCTTGCGCTCCCAAATGCCCCAGCACCCTCCTGCCACAGCCACCCCGACCCCGCTGGGTGATGGGTACGTGCGTGCCCGCGTGCGGGTGCATGGCATTTCCCACTTGCGGGCACGGAGTCTTTTAGCTAAACCCCACTTGCAAGCAAGGTCTTAGTAAAGGTGGGGGGGGCTGCTGGTAAATGTTTGTGCGTGGAAGAGGGGATGTATAATATCAAAACGAGTCGCTTCAGTCTCTGAAAAGGCGGCCGTTATATTTTCACTTTGGTTGCCTAAGGAGGTAGCGCTGATGTGATGATACAGCTTTATCAATTCTCCAGCCCACCCCTTGTGCCTTCTCAGCTCTTCACCCAGTTTTAGCCAAATCTGATGGAAAGGCAGCAGGCTCAGAGGTCAGGAATTGCTACAAGCCTGGTGAAAGTGGTCTGGGTAGAGGGAAGATACCCAATTAATGCCTCCATCCATTGCAGTGGGAGCTCACGTCTTATTAAACAGTAGAGCCCACCTGGGAGAGTTGTGTCAGAGCTGCCCTGACCAAGCCTTGGTTGGCTTTTGTGCTATGTCCGATACCAGTGACCTGCTCCTCAGGCAAGGGTCCTCACCGATGGGTGGCCTCTGTGTGAAGCGGAGGGTGAGTCTGTGCTCCAGGCTTACTATCAATCAGGTTCAAAAACCAGCCAGCACCAAGACCCAACTCTGCTGGAAATTAGTTTTAATGAGTTTTGGTGTTCACCAAACTGTTAGCACCTGCAGTTGCGTTCTGTGCACATCGCATGCTGCGAGAGAGGAGAGGTGACCTCTCCTCTTTGCTTCCACAGGAGATGCCCTTGCTCCCAAATACTTGTCTGTACTTGGCATCTCTCTTGAATAGAGAAGGGATGGGACCCTCCACCACATGACGACCTCCTCGTCAGCACCCTCTTGGCCGAAAGGCTGTAGTCACAGTCCTGAGCACCAGGACTATCCCTTTCCCCTCAACCCCACTTACTAGCGGGGAGGGTCACCTCCAGAGTCTTTTTCCGCTGAGTCCTGTCTCCTCATCCACCAAAGGGCAACGTCTGCCCATGCATGGAGCTGGGTGAGAGATGCTTTTCGATCAAAATTGTTCTGTGTGCTTGCTAAGGAAGGGCTGACAACACTGGCTTTAGACACAGCATTGGGGTAGGATGCGGTTATGGTTTCCAGCCAGTGGATAGCTCTGAATTAAAGCGCTGGGCAGGATGGGCAGCAGTCGCACCACTGCAGCCTCCACCACCTCCAGGTGCTCTGAGGCCAGATATCCAGTGTGAAAAGTGTCTGTGGTCCTGCCTGCTGTGCTGCATCCTTCTGGTGGGAGGAAGGACTCTGGAGGGTGTGGTGAGTTGCCAGCCCACCCACCTGGCTGTGAGCAAAAGGAAGGCAGGAGACCAGAGACCTGATTTCTACATATCTGCTGCTACTATTTTCTATATAGACAGCAAAGGTGTACTAGCAAAACACAGGTATTTTCATGCATGGCTGTTGTGATGATGAACTTGGACACCGCAGCTGGTGTAAGGCTGTAAGGGAGAGGGAGGCTGTTTCACAGATGCTGTACCTGAAGCCCATGCTGGACCCTCTCTGTCCTGCTCTCCTCCAGACATAATTTTGGCATTTGTAATTGCCCAGTGGGTGTTCCCCCGTGGACCAGGGATGAGTTCACGTGGTCACTGGCCTTCTTACCTCTGATGTGGGAATGGCTCAGCAGCCTTGAGCCAGCAAGCATCCCCGTGAGACCCACACAGACGTCTCCTGCCACTCACCCACTGCCATCCCCTGTTATTCCCCTGTCAGCCACTGATGGTCCTGTATAACGCCAAAAAAACACAGGCAGAGCTGGTGCCTTCCCATGCTCACGTTTAGTCGCTCGGGGTCTGGAAGATATCTAGAAGAGGTATCTCTGGGAGATAAGCTACACAACAGAAGAGCAAGAAGCTGGTTTCCATAGCCAAGCTGGTTACACTAGCTAATTTTCAAAAGGCTGTGGACCAGACTTAATTTGTATAAAATTGATCTAAGTGAAGATGTCCTTGCTAATAAAGATGCTGGAGGGGGTTAAAGGCAGAGGGATAACTATGCAGCTCTAGCCTGGACAGGGTCAAGGAAGCTCTGCTCTGTTCCCATCTCTGTGATGGGCTCATGAACTTGGCAGAGTCATTTGAGCTACGCTGCTTGCATGCCCGCCTGTAAACAAGGGCTGTGCCTCCCCTCCTCCCTGGAAACAATATCCTTAGCTTGAGCTTCTGTGATGGTACCAGGAGACTTCTTGTTCTGAAGGGAAGGTGTGACTGAATGTTTTGGTCCCAGCACGCAGTGCTCTGTTAGGATCGCATGCCTGTCAGTGCTCCTCTCCAGCCAGCCACGTGTGGGAAGTTTTCTCTGTCAAGTACCCAGTGGTTTGCCAAGTGGTCAGTAATGGAGGCGTGGGGAGAGGGGCTTGCTCTCTTTTGCTTCAGATTCAACACTCTGGGCTGAGGAGGAAGGAAGCCCCAAGTTCAGAGGAAGGCGTGTGGAACAAGGGGCAATCATCTTTTAAAGGCCGCCAGCTGGCCCCTGGTTACCTCTCTTTGATTAGCCTTGCCTGCTTTCTCCAGGGCCATTGGACTTCAGAGCAAGAAAGTGCTGGCTTGGGAAGACCGATGAGGCTGTCCTACAGTGTTATGTTCCTGCCAGCTGCACCTTGCCACAGGTTGTGGTCTGTGGGACCTCCTGGATAGAAACCAGGAGTAAGCAGCAAGAGTTGATATTGCTGCTGGGCCAACCTGAAGAGACATGGTCCTGAAGATCTAGGAGTTGATGATAGAGGAGCTACTGTGATAATGGACAACAGTGACACAAGGTGGAGGAAGGGAAAATTCCATCAACAGAAAATCTAGAAGGACTTGGAGGTTCAAGGAAGCAGGAGCTCTGAAAGACCAGAAACCAGCTTTTCTTTACAAAGAAGAAGTTCCCTGGGTTGGGGCCTCCTTCCCTGAGGGTTTATTCAGGAATAAAACAGATGAGTGTTCCCATTAGGCAGGGGGGTGAGATATACTATCAACAGGCATTAGACAGAAGAACCAAGCTGTGGTTGCCATAACCCACCAAATAAAAACAAACAAACAAACAAAAGGAGAGGAAACAATAACAGACAAACAGAAATGAGAACAGTGCAAGACAAGTTGTCACCAAATGCACTCCACTGACATTTCACCTCCCAAAGGGTAGTATGCACTGAAAGTCTAAGTCCTCTGGTCAGCAGCCAGCTTTTGAGCTCAAAGCTCAAAACACTGGCCAGTTCCTGGAAATAGCAATGCTGGGAGTGCAAGGAGGTGATAGATGAGAAAGCCATGGTCCTCTAGTCCATCTTCCATACCTTCACCTCTGGCCAGCTCCTGCTCTTGACTTGCTCCTGGCTGACACTGGAAGTGCTGATTTCTGGGGAAATGGGCTCGTAGGAACGGAGAGACAAGCTTGCAGCAAGCAGGCCCATCCGGACACAAGTATCTGTGTCATGTTTAGCAAGCATCCCTGCAAGGATTCCTGCCATTAAGCTGTGGAGAGAAAGAAGGGCAGTTTTGAACCCTGTGGGAACGGCTTTGTTCTGGGGAACACGGGTGTTCGTTTGTAAGAAGAGCACTCATTTGGACCCAAACCAACACTTACAGGAGCAGAATATGTCACACAGGAGGGGTGAGGTTATAATGAAAAGTTTTTGCTTTTTGATATTTATTTTTGAATTTGGAGTAACAAATAGTGCTATTTATTTGCATTTTATTTGTTTCTCATCTGAGAAGTTGAGGTACTTTCCAATTCCACCACATTTGCTATTCTCCTCAGTATTCCAGGTGAGGCACGAGAAAAGAAAGGAGTCTAAGAAGGGAAGAACATATTTTTCGCTTGCACTCTAATTATTTTGTCACTTCCCTGCTCCTTGTTGGTGCCTTATTACATTCCCTCCTTTCCCCAGAGGGGTGGATGGGAAGAGAGGTAAAGTTTTCATATGTATGTGAGAGGGGCAACAGACACAGCTGGAAAAAAAATCCAAAGCTGAAATGAGATTGTAGATTCAGATTTTTGTAAACTTTTACTGTGGTTTTCCATTTGAGATTTCCCAGTAAAAATGATGTGAGTGCTTGGAACAGCAGTCACGCACAGGTCCTCACAAGGCACTGAGGAGGCCATCATGAGAAGGGGATGACTTTGCCACCCACCTGGCCTGCAGGGGAAGGCTCTGTTGAGGCATGGATACGTGCAGGGTGGTGTTCGTGATCGACTCGAAACAACTACTGTTTGTTCATAGCTAAGTACAGTAATGATGCTCAGAAGCTAGGAAAGGACAAAGGAGGAGTGAAAGAGAAGGGAGAAAATACTGACATTTGAGAGGCAGAAGCAAGGACAGGAAAATGTGACGGCAGAGAGGATTAATGAGCAAATCTATGGAGAAGGGAAAAAGATCCTTTTTTTTTTTGTGCTCTAATTACCTCAACATCTTTTTATCCATAACAAAGGCACATAAGATTATGATTTCCATAAAACATTCAATCTCTCAACAGCTCCAGAAGTTCAGCATAAATATTTGGGGGAGCATCCCCTAGCAATGCCGTGTGCAGGCATGCGGTGTTATGTTGTCACGGCAGCCAGGTGCAAGGAGCAAACAGCCGCTGCTCCCAAACACGCACGGCTCCTTGGGCAGCACCTCTGGAGCTGTAGGAGAACCACAGGGTGGAAGAGAGGCGTGAGGTGTCCTGGATCACTGTTTCTGGGTGCGCAGTGTCCCCTGAGCAGTGCTTCAAAAGTGCGAGGGTTCACGGGGGCTGAGCCGTGAATGTGTTATCGCCCTGGGTTGTCCCCTGCTGCACAGTCCCGTGAAAGTGCCATCAGGCTGGGCTTGGGCAACTTGACCAGTTTATGTGCTGTGGAGATGGCATATATGTCAGTGTAGCGTTCTGGCATTTGCAGCCTGTTTTGGCACTCTTACTCTGTAGAACAGGGATTTCTGCAGCTCAGTGCAGCAGCCGAGGTTACCAGAAAGGACATCCCCGGATGAAGAAGAGGATGTGAAAATTCCTACTTGGACCTGGGGATGCTGGGGAATGGGATTTCCAGACCAATATTACTTCAGCAATGGGAGCAGTAATGGGCCCTTAGCTTTCATAGTTTTAGAAGGAAAAACAAACTTAAAGTACTCCTGTGTAACTCAGTGGAGGTGTTTGGCAGCAGCACACTGTATCTCACCTTTGCTCTTCCTTTAAATTAAGCTTTTTAAAAGGGAAAGGAAAAAGGTGTTTACCTTAGCCTCTAGGAAAAATTGTCCTGTGGTAAGGGGTAGTTATGTACCAAGCAGATGGTGCAGAGAGGAGGCTGTGTCCCTGGAGGGACTGGCAGAGGGTGGGCACATCTGCCAGAAGTAGTGAACAAATTAGTGAGCAAAGCTGAGCTTTCCTTAGGACAGGCTGACCCTGCAAGATTCCTCCCAGCCCCCATTCCTCTGCTGTTACGCTTACTGCTCCAAATAATATTTTGGTCTTCTTTGGAGAAGACCACCTTGCAGTTGCATCAACTCATCTCAGAGGTGATTTGGGACACAAGGAGCGTGTCCTGGTGTTAAGTGGGTTAACTAGGTTGGCATGAAGTTATTGATTGATCCTAACTCAAATATTGAGGACACTGTAAGTTTAAAAAAAAAGACTTTTCATTCTGCCCACTCAGAAAAAAAGAAGTGTTGCTATGTTGAGTTATTGGTAGGTAAGAGTAGAAAAATAAAAGGAAATACTGGTCACGTACAGCCTTTTGGTCTAGCCCAAGGCAATGAAAGGATAGAATCAATTATTGTAATGTATGAAGCAAGAAGAAAAAAAACCTGACTACTACATATAGTTTGACAAGTTAACAAGGGGCATAATAAAATATTACTCTGACAGACTGAGAATTGATCAGTGGGGCTAGGAATAATACCTGTCATTTCCTACTCCTATGTACAGCGTTGTGTGAACAGCTAGGTGAATTATACAGCAGACTCTTTTGAAGCATGAGCTATTGCCAGAGGCAAATGCAGAATGTAATGAAATGCTTTTATAGGGCGATTTTAGCTACTGAGTGGCAGTCCGACTTCCATTGGAGAAGTCTGGAAGTAAAGGAGTTAGTAAAACAGCTTTGATGTAAGGTGGTTTACTTTGCTTTTAGCAGCTAAGGCCAGACTAATTCAGAACTACTAGATTGCCATGAAAGGCTTGGATCTAAAAGAAAAGCAAAACTAATAATGGCAAGACTGGTTTCCAAGATGCACAGGGGGACATTTTTAGCAAGCTTTGCAAGGAATCACGGTAACCAGTCCTGTTCTTGTGTCCTTAGTGTCTGTTCCTTCAAGCAGCAGAATATTGTTTGCCTTTGCAGTAGAATTTCAAAGAAATCTGATTATGGCCCTTCCACATTTAGCTGGAGAAGACAAAGTAGTGAGCACTATACCTGTCGCCGGCTCCCGAGACGTTGACTATCTCCTCTCTGCCGATGTGGATGGCGGGGTAGTGGGTAGCGCAGAGGCTGGCAGCAGCAGTCTGCGGGGGAGAGAAGGGAAGTTAGTGGGAATTGCCCAAGCTGATAAGGCCTGATGTGGCTGATGCCATCCAGACCTGCACGGATGCCAAAAAAAGAAAAGGGAAAAAAAAAAAAAAAGGCAATAATCTTTTTTCACACTTTGAAAGAGACCAGTGATTTAAATAAAGCTTCCTGAAAACGAAGCTTGCACTCATGAATATTCATGTAAGCACATTTAAAACTAGCTGACTTTAAACACTGCTGCTAGGAGCCAGCAGTATAGGGACAGACAACTTGATTTTCTTTCAGAGCTGTATATTCCACCCCCCAAACATGTACATTTGCCAGCAGCAATGCCATGTTTCCCAGGACTGCTGCCATGCCACCAGAAATAGCAGTGGTGCTGTGTGGTCCCAGAAAAAAGCAACTGAGAGCTCAGAGTTTGTTTTCTGTGCCCATACCTGTTCATGGGCTCCTGGACGAAGCGAGATGCTCCCTCCCAGGCTCTTGCCACACAGGAGGACACCGTGAGCGCCGAGGGTCACCACCACACAGCGCAGGTGGGCCAGCAAAGGGCGGGCCAGGGCCACTGCAGTCTGGACAACATCCTCCAACCTGGACGGCAGCTCTTCAGACAGTGGGGAGGAAAAACTGTGATATAACTTTTAAAGGTCCTCGACTGGCCTTTTTATGGGTTGGCAGTCTATTTATGAGCATCACTACTACTATTTATGAGCACTACTATTTATAAGCACTTCTGAAATGTGGTTGATATAATTTTTTTTCTTTAAGTCATGGGAAACATGGAATTCTCCAATGTTAGACTTCCATACCGTACCTCTATCCTATGCTGAAGAAACCACCCCTCATGGGACTAAACATGTCATGTAGAGATCAAAAAACTGTCCTGAAGCATGGCTTCCTTGTCTTAATACTGTTGGTTTCCCACCTGCATGTGGTGGCGTATTTAATTTCTGCAAAGGGTGGTACTGTTGGGACAGGTGCCCTCAAAGCATCAAGCTTCAGAGACATGTTTACAAACCAGAGCTTGTTCCTGTTTAGCTGATGAAGTGAGACAAATGGGGTCTTTGGTTTTGGACAAGGAGCCATCCCAGGCCACTGTGCTCTCTCTAGATCATCAGTCCAGCCTGGGCAGTACAACCCACGCGGAGAATGGCTGTAAGGTGGAAGACACCAAGGGCACTTACGAATCCCCACTGTGTTATAATCCAATTTGCTCAAAATGGGGGGGGTGAGCAGAAAATGCTCTTCTCCATGATCTAGGTTATCTAAAAGTGTGACTGACCCTTCTGAGTATTCAATACCTGCTGGCAGAGGGTTTCCGAGGGTCCGATTTATTGCTCTTAGCTCTTGCAGGTTGGGGGAAATGTATGTGAGCGCTTTCCAGCTGTCTGAGAGGAATGGCTTAGAGGCCTTGTTCTCATCTGTTGGCTCATAGCACACTTCAAAACAACATTGCAATTGGTTAGTTAATTCATTAGTGGTTCATCTCTACATCAGAGCGGGATGCAGCATAGAAGGCTTAGCGTGATCTACACAACTGGGGTTATACGTGTAATCTATTAGAAACTTAAACACTATTTCCCCCATGCCTGGGACAAGGTCTCCCAAGATTTCCTTTCCAGTGCTCAGCAATGAGCCAGTTGCTTCTGGCTCTGGAGTGATATAATCAGACTCCAGTTTTGTTACGCCTCATAGCTGGTTTTGGAGCCTCTGCCAAGTTTTAAGAACATTGTCTCTTTCTTCAAGATTTGCTTTTAAAAATGAAGGCATAACTCCAAAGGTTTAGGAAGCCTTGTGAAGGGTCCCCAGCATACCAGGGGAGGGGGCTATGTATTTTATGGGAAGTGGGAGAGAAATCTCAAAAGATGCTTTAGCACTTATTCTGAGAAGCAAACTATATTGCTGTTCAAACTGGCAGAAGTACACACATTTGTGCTTGCCTTGAGATTAAAGGCAAAGGGAGCAGCTTTCCCTGGCTTTCTGGCAGTGCCCAAGGGCTATAGCACCTACGCTACAGGAAATGCGATTTAGCTGCAGAATGACAAAAACTCAGAGAAAGCAGAAATGTTTCACCCATTCGAAACAGAGTAGTAGAGTACAGAAAGGAGTGCTGAATAACACAGCACGTCAGACAATAACTGGGTATCTCCAGCAAGCAGCAGCGGAGAGCTCTCAGGGTGTGCGGAGTGTTTTGGCACACGGGCTGTTAGATGCTACAGCCCTGTTAGGGCCAGGGCTGGGCGAGTTCTCCTTACCTGCTAGCTGATGCTCTCTAGCTAGTTGGCAGACGTACTGAATAGTGGAAAGAGGCACATTTCCATCAATGCAAACTAGCGGGGCCTGGCACAGGTTCTCCTTGAACTGGGACACCTAGTGAAAATCCAGGACACAGAGTAGAGACACCTTGAGTCATTGCAGAGGGACAAAATAATTGCTAGTCAGACTCGGGATGAAGGAGTTTCACTGGTGTTGCAGCCCTTAGGTACAGGCATGAACCTAAAAGAGTGATTCCCTAAGGAAAATGGATTTTTCCATTTGCCTCACCTCCTCCTTTTCTTCTCCTTCCCCCACTCCCTGCCATCAAGAGCTGGACTCAACTGGCAAGGCCCCTCCAGCAGAGACAGATAGTTGCTGGTCCTCACTAGGCCACTTTGGTACCCGTGGGTCACTCAGAGACCTACAGGGAAAGGGAATGCTGCTAGTTAATGCCACTGTAGGATTCCCTGTGCTATGCCTGGCTTGACTACGCGTTTGCTTGCTGCGCACGTCATTTAGATGTCCTCTGTGCACAATGCCTCCTAAGAGGTTGTTCATCAGAGTGTTTTACTCCTGGGTCCTACGGAATGGTGTAGGGATGGGGGACAGGGGAGCAGTGGAGCGGGGAGCTGCCGTTCCCTCCGTCGGCTCTCTGAGGCTGCACGACCACTGCCCGAATGCCAGGCCAGTGCTATAGGCTCTCATGCAGCATCCCTCCCACGTCTCTGCTAATCCTGGTGGAAAGAAGGGCTGCCAGAATGCACTCTGCAGCAGAAGATTGGTTCAGAGTTTCCACCGGCCACAAGTGTTTTGTAAAGCTCAGGAGAATTAATCTGTCAGGTAGTGGTTTTCTGTGCCAAGGCTTGGGAGAGGCAGGGTGGGGATGGAAGTGGGACCAGTGACCATATTTTTCCCTAGGAAGTCTCTACCTCATGGGGATCCCGCTGGTAAGTAAATTGCACTTAACTTCTATATCACTGTCAGTCATGAACCACAGGCTTTTGTTCTGTTGACAAAACAATGAGTAGGGAAGGAGGGTGCAGTGACGGGGCTTTCACTGAATCAGTCCTTAATCACTGCTTCCATTAGCCCTGACATTTTGAAGGTTTGGATGTGCTGAGCAGCAGTGCCTGTTGATACAACTCAGCATGTAGAAACAACAGGGATGGTGGGGAGGGGATGGAACAGGAAAACTTGCTTTAATCAGTGTTCTGTCCACTTTTTTTTGTTTCTCCCTAAAGGGAGAGATACCATTTCTGCAGGTGGACTGGATTTATTGCTGGCTTTAAGGTGCCAAAAATTATAGGTTAGCTGGGACTAGTTAATGAAGAGAATTCTGGCCTATACGTCATGGATGATAGTAGTGGTGATACTGTATGGAGCAGAAACAGAAACTTCATCTGGGTCAGCAGCAAGAGAGCTCTGGTAGCTTGCCACACTGCTATCTCAGTGGCCAATGTCTGGGGTTAACTTTAGCATTTCCCATATTCCCTCTGCACACCCATTCCCTCCTGGTACAGTTTCACCGGTTGCATTTTGTCATATGTCCACACTCTTTCTCATAAGAAAAAGCTTACAAATCAGATGGTATGCATACGTATTGCTCTGTTATCTGGTGGTGGATGTCCATATCTCCCAAGCCGACGCTGAGCTCCCCAGCGCTAGTGATCACAGCACAGTAAGTGGCTGTGCTCTTCCCCTCCAGCTGGAGGACGGTGCTCATGTCCTAAAACAGGGAGGACAGTCATACATGGAGCACGTTTCTCTTCCCTGCCACACTCGGCTCATTCTTTCTCTGTGTCCACCTGATCGATAGCCCAGCTTGCTGTTCTTCCTTCGCCCTCCCTTCTCCCTTGAGATAAGCAACATTTCAGAAGTACCTCGCTCTAGACAGTGCTGGCAGATGGCTATTTTTTAATATTTGCAATGCAACAAATGCCACAGGTTAAAGAAATCATTTAGTAAATGAGAGCAACAGGTCTCTGCCATGCAGTTCCGTAGGTTGTGTCTGTTGTAGGGTCTGCAGCCCTGCCTGCTCCAGCCATCCATTCCCAGAGCTTGTGACACTTCAATGGCCTGCTGACATGCTGGCCTGTCTTGGTGGCACGCTCCAGCTAGCGGTTATGTTAGCCACCTCACTGACTCCACAGCCTGATTTTGAGGGCAGCCTTGGAACCCTTTTTACAGCAGTGTCGCAGACAGAGCTATGAGGTGTCCTTCCTCTGCGGGTCCTGTGAATGATCTGCTTAGAGAACTCAGGGCATTTCTTAGGATGTACATGTGGACAGAGAAATGCATCTGCCCCAGTAGTTCACAGGGAAGCTGGAGGTTTTAAGGAAAGGGTCCTCTCCAACACTTCGTGGTAATGTTGTAACAGGCAAGGATTGCGTGGCGGCTGGCCAGCAAGTCCATCTTCCCTAGGGAGACTGCTCACTTTGATGACACA
The DNA here is from genome assembly GCF_000737465.1 of Haliaeetus leucocephalus. Classification (NCBI taxonomy): domain Eukaryota; kingdom Metazoa; phylum Chordata; class Aves; order Accipitriformes; family Accipitridae; genus Haliaeetus; species Haliaeetus leucocephalus. The sequence continues at coordinate 10,407,424 of NW_010972642.1, forward strand.
AACTGCGCTGTGCTGGGTAGAGGAGGGATTATAGACCTGCTGCTATGAAGCCCTGACAAACCAAGAAGAGTTCATATTCTTATTGCTTCATTTACTGAGTTGCTCAGGTAGCCAGAACCAAGGTCCCATGTGCTCTGTTTGGATACCAGGACCCTGAGGGCACTAATGGGCCTTAATGGCCTCGACCAGCCTCACCTGGGGGTTCCACCCACACCCCTGGCTTCTCTTCACCCCTACCTCTTCCCTGTGGGGGTGTCTGATGCTCTGGGTCAGGGCTGTCCTCCTGGCTTTCTCTGCTGGGGTGGTGATGCTCTGCCTTCTTGTCCTGGGGAGCTCCTGCTGCTCCTGGCTCCCTGACCTGGGTGGACAAGCTGCTGCTGCAGTCAGGTATTCTTCTGGTGCACAGTTAGGGGCATATCCAGTTACATGGAGGACTCTACTCCTTTGGCCTTGGGAGATGTCCAGCCTGGGGGCCCAGTTCCAGGTTTTCTCTCTCTTATGCTTTACCCAAACCAGGCTGATTTTGGCATTGCTTTGTCTATGCTCAGGGTTTACGTATTTCTGGCTGTGCTTAGGCCTTACTAGAATTTTTTGTGGTTCCTCCTGATTTACCTCTCTTTCTCCTTCAAGCACCACTCCCTGGAGCTGAATTCAGACCCCACGGTTCAGACTCCAAAGGGTACACACAGCTAGACTGTGTTTTGGAGGGTCGCTCCTTGCCTTCTAATTGTCTGTAACTGAACAACCATTGAATAATTCCTACTTTTAGCCTGATGGAAGGTCGCTTTTATGTCTGCCAGGGTTGAGAAGACTTTTCCCTCTACATAACGTCATCACTTCCATGCTTCTGAGGTGCCACTACTGTGCAACGTACCATGTGGTGACAGTAGTGCAGGATGGACTCTGAATGTTCATCCTTCCCCATGGCTGATAAAAAGAGAGGAGTCCATCCAAGACGGCTTAAGCAGTCTAAAAAGCAAATAGAAACAAAAGATATTAATAAATCCATCAGAGTACTGTGAACACAGCGACAGCCTGTGCAGGATAAATGTCTGTAGGAAAGTGCTCTCCGGCACTTAATGCCCATCAATCCTCATCTAGAAGGATGTTCAAGATGAAACTCGGCCACAGCTGCTGCAAATGACGGACTGGGGTTGAGTGGGAGGATCTATGTCTGCCTGCTGCACCAGCACTTTGAATTCTTTGAATTTTTTTGGAACATCTGAGAGTGGAGGAAAAGAGAAGAAGGGGGAAGAAACTTCTGTACTTCCCTGGCATCATCTCCTTTACCATCACAGGCACATGGGCTTTCCCACATTGCTTCTGTGCACGGCCATTCCTGCTGCTGGCCTTCCCACACTGCTGTTCCCACCATGCTATCTTACTAGAACCACTGAATCTGAATGGATTCACAGGAAACTCTTCCTCCTCTCCCTTCAAGTTACCACAAATTATACTTCAGTGGGTGGCATTTATTTTCTCCCCCTCAAGCTTCTCCATTTGTGACCTGAAGTGACAGTAGATTTGTGTTAGGAAGATTTGGGAAAGGTCAAAAAGCCAGAATAATCCCAAAATAATATTGTAATTTGCCCCTCCTAATTTCAGTCCCCAAACACCTGTCTGCTCCTGCTTGTGGTGGAGCACCAGGTACAGTGTGATCCTTTCCTGTTGCCAAGGACTGTCGTCCTTTCTCTTCTACAGTAATTCCTGTGCCCCAGTTCCCCTTGTCCATGGTGCATGGATGATCATCTTTGAACACGGTTATTCTTTTCAAATTCTTGCTCAAAACATAATTCTATTCTGACTATAGCCTGGCATTAATTCAACACTGAGGGCCAGGCGGTTCAGTGGTCATTGGAGATCACTGATGCTATTTAACTTTGATTTGGGGTCACTGTGCCATATGGTAGTTAGCTTCATATTTGTGGACCTTTCTTTTCCTGATCTCAACTCCCTCCCCTCTTATTTCTTGGAATAGCCCCTGCCTTTTCCAGGCAGTCTGCCCACTGGTATATTGCCTAACGTGTCCCAGATCTTAACAGCATTCAAGAGCTCCTGCTGTTGAAGGAATACCAAAGGACAAATCACAGCTGGCATGCACCCACAGGCAAACCCAAGAACTAGGCACCTGCCAAGTTTCTTCCAACACCGCCAAAGGTTCGTCTCACTCTTCCAGCGTTTGTTTGCCCACCGCCCTGGAAGAATAAATTGTTAATTGGCAAAACTGGGAGGGCTGCTTGGCATAGATGCTACATCTCCATTAACATGTGAAGTGAAGTTGATGTTGCTGAAACATAGGTCAGCAATTAGAGGGAGCAGAAGGCATTTAGCTATTAGATTGAGGGCAATACAAATTTCTACAGCCATCTACAGACTTCAACCCTGATGACAAAGGGCTCCTTCCTAGGAGGGGAGATCTGCTTGATGTCCCTATGCATTGCTATTTTGGTCTTATTTGCTAAGACCTCGTAGAACGCTAACAAGTGTTTCAGCTGGTATGAGCAGCCCTCTGAATTTACCCGCTTACAACAGCGCTGGGATGCCAGCACTGCTGACCCTGACCTGACGGGCTCTGCAGCTGCCTTCCAAGCCACTTAGCTCCCCCCTTAAGCAGTTTGGGGTTTGGTTTTGTTCTGTTGGGTTTTTTTTAATTTCTTTATTTTTCTCTTTGAAGGTAAAATGAGATTTGTTACCTTTGCCTGTAATATCTCTGTACTTTACTCATGGAAGGATCTGTTTCAGTGTCCGAACACTTTTTCACTCACCATTCTCTTCCCAAACATCTCCCTCATCAAAAATAACCCTGCTTCTCCACCTGTGTGGTTATCAACTTCTTTTTTCTCTTGCCTCTGCCTTCCACTCCTCTGTCCATCTGTCAGTCTGTCACAAACAGCCCAATTGTCAGAACACAGGCAATCCCTCACCCATCTCCTCCTCCATCTAATTATTCTGCCAGAAGAATTACATCAGTAAGTTCTCAGATCAGTTTCGGCTTCATCTGACTATCAAATGGTTTTAAAGCTCTTGTTTCATAAAATTCTGAAACATACTTTCCATTTCTGAAGACAGCTTGCCACTGGCGGTCATAAAGATCTTCACAGTTCTGGATAATTCGGAGCTTTTAAGAGTATGTTGAGCATTTGGGTGGCAAGCACTGAAGTGTGTGTGTGCTGACGCGCAGCAGCTCTTCGCCCAGACTCTCTCTGCCCCACGTTAGCGCAGAGGCACCAAAACATCCCTGCACATACACATTTTTCTTGCTTGTAAACACCACAATCTATCCTAAACAAGTGAAAGTATTGCCATCTCACAATATTCTGCCTCCAACCCATCATCACTGTTCTTGGGCGTTCCCCAAGGACCTCTCTTCTTCCCCCATGCAAAGCTGTACATCTGTCCTTTGCACACAATGCTTTCTTCTGCATCCAGCCCTACAACTGTGTAAGAGGCTGCTCTCCCATCTAAATATGCTCTTTTATTACTCCCTTCTGACCTCCAGGCTGGGTTTTTTTGCCCTGACTCTCCCCAGTTCTGTAAGACTTGGTGCTAATTCTTGATGCCTTTGCTTTTCTGTCTGGCAGTTCTCCAAGCCCTGAACTGCTCAGACCACCTGAGCAGAACTGCTGTATATAAGCAACCTATGGCCTCTGTCCATCTTTCCACTACTTGTCACTCCTCATTAACCCAAATGCCCCTCCATTACATTTGCTCATGCTCCCTGGGAATTGCCACAGTATTGCCAGGAATGAGGATATTTCCATCTGCAACTGTCTCCTGTTGAGTGCTGCAGATTTCGAAAGCACTAAGCTTGGCTATTTTAACTCTGAAGCTCACTATCCGTAACAGAGGCGGCCAAGGAAAAAAAAAAATCAAACCAAACACTCCAAAGTAAAAAGCAAGGTGCTTGTTTAGGCAAGTCAAACAACATGGCTTTGAACACTGGCCCCTATTTCAATATTAAAAGAGAGTACTAACTGCCATCAGTAATGAGCACAAACTCTATTTTATGCAGCTCCACTATCAGTTTTTCAAAACTGATGCCTGCAGGCATGTTGAAGTACTCATGAGCTCCCTTCATTGTCTGGCGTACTGATCTTCCCTTGGTCCCCCCCACATCCCAAAGGCAGAGTTTCAGGTTTTTTTACCCCAAGCCTTGCTCTAACAGCAGATGTACCAGCCTCCCGCTCAGGGACCCAGCTGTGGGTGACCTCTGCTGTTGTACAACCCCACAGGGGCCTAAAAGAAATGAAGATGCTAAATCTCTCTTTAAAGTAGCAGGTGGGTGCAGCGAAAAATTAGCAGCCTGCTTCTGAAGAAAAAAAAATGAGTGGCTCTCATCGCACCTTGCCAGCTCAGCTGGTAACTCCAAGTCTGAGCGGTACTTGGGTGTCATCTCTTCTGTGTTGTGTTCAGGTGGAGCTGGCTGAGGTGAAGGAACTTAGATGAAAATGGGCTTGCTGAGATGATTTGAAATAAGACTGGGCTGATGCTTTCCGGCAATGTTTCAGAGAATTGAGAGACTCTCCGGGACCTTCCTCCACATCTTAAGAGGTTTGAGTTCCTAATGTAAAATGAGACTCTGCTCACCCTCTGGGTATTCTGAGAGAATTATAAACATAATGCTTCTTCTGGCACCTTTCTCTGAGCAAGACTGTGCATCTTTCTCTGCAGGTCAGATATAGTTACTTATAAAGCACTTTGCTTCTGGGTAGCCTTGAAAGCCACGTGGGAATTACAACCAGGACAGAATGCAGCTGCTTTCTTGCTGAGATAGCATGAGGTGTGAGCGGTACCCCAGTGCTCTGCAACAAATCCAGCGTGGATAAGGGTGGGGCCTGCTGGGTGCTGAGCCCTTTGGAAAAAAACTGTCTTTAAAAGCCAAAACAAAGCAATGCTGTTGAGAGTGCCTTTTTCCTCTGTGCCTAACCACAGCAGCTGTCAGCAGAAACATTTTGGCTGCCAGTTCCCAAATCCTCCTGCAGCTTGGCATTTGCGTAGCTGCCATGATGGACTTGCTGCTATACTGAAGGGCAGCTAATGCCTCGCTTTTTCATGCAACATTAAAATCTCCTTTTTCCTTTTCCCCCATTGGCTGTTCCCAGCAGTGTCTATAGCTGCCCTTGGCCCCTCACTGTGCTGTGGGTGGTCCAGGGATCTGCACTCAAGTCTGACACACCAAAGGTGGCTGCCCACCCTTGGACATAGCTTAGCTCCTTGTCCTGACAGCTGAGTGTGGGGTATGTATGTTATCAGTTAGATCACAGCATGTGTCACCCTCGACCATTATAATATTGTTTGGCCTCTGCCTCTGTATCACTGAACAGCCAACTTCCTTAAGGACAGCTTCCCCAGCACGTCTTTTCCTATCTGACCGAGAGGTCTCTACAGACTGCCCCATCTGACGGCAGGAGTTTCCCGCCTCGGCAATCAGCGTAGAGTAATTCGAGACACCAAGAAACTTTTGAGCAAGCTTCACTGCCTCAATCATCTGTAGCACTTCATACAGCTCAACAAAAATTGTATAGGCCATGCAAATGGCTGTCATTCGCATGGGGAAGTCCCAGGTTTGTTCCACTTTAGCTTCTTGGTTGGTTATTGGTCAAACCAAATTGAGAGAGAGAGGGTCTGGTAAGATTTTAAATGTTCTATTTTTTTAAAGCAATCTTTTTTTTTTTTTTTTGTGTGTGTGTGATTAAAATCCTTTATGACTGAGGAAGCTGGCTCTCTTGTTTAGCTGCAGCTGTGTCAGTACCACTTTTCTCAAAGGTTTCTTTCCCCCGTGGGTACTCTGCACAGAGACTTTTGCTCCTATTCATGCTGACTTCCATAGCTAAGACAGTCCCAGGTAGCCAGAGCTGGCTCCTACCTGGGGATTTCCTCCCTATAGAGTCTGTCCTTGAATTAGAGGTTGTCATAGCACAGTGAGGGTCTTTACCCATTGTTTCTAGCTCTTTGCATATGTGCTTTGAGAGTGCCCTGGGCAGCTCTTCTCTTAAAAGAGGTCTTTGAGCTTATGGCATCAGAGAATAGCCCCAAGGCACCTTAACATAGACTGTAGAGGCCAGAGTCGTATGTGGAGATTGTAAGGATGATACATTGCTCTGTCCCTCTCTCGAGGGGTAGGGATAGTGACTTTCGGCACAGGAACAGAGTAGGGCAGTATGTATCATTCCATTGCCCACCTAGACAACACACCGAATATGCAGCACTACTCCTCCCAAGTTTGTGCACGTGTGCACATGCAGACATGCAGATATCATGCACAGATATCACCCCCGCCCCCCCGCCGCCGCCTTTGGCTTGGCACGCCTGTAAAGGTAGCTGGAAATGGCAGTGGTGCTAAGAAAACTGCTATAGATACAGTACCAGGATGACAGGGTTCTGTGCCTTGGCTATAAAGTCAACGTTGATACCTCCAATCACCACCTTTAAGAGGGAAGAAAGGTAAAAAGTGGTTGGAAGGACTTGAGGAAAAAGTTTCCAAGTCTTCTTTGCTTTTCCTAGTCACTTTTCCCACCCTCTTGAAAGCTATCTAATTCACAGTGTGAAGGCCTGTGCTTCTTTTGGATGGCTAGACACAGGTTTGTACAATCCCGATTAGAAAGAATCAAAATCTCTTCTATATGTTGCTTTCTGAATTATGCCTGCTCATAGCCAGCCCCAGCATGGCAGGTGGGATGTTAGTGTGTACACATATAGGTGCTGGCAGTTTCTCTGTGTGGTGACAGAGTAATATAAGAAGTTGCATGCATCTGGTCATGTCAGTGCCCTTGAAGTGATCTCTCTTGGGACAATTTCTGGCGCACCAAACCTCAGAAAAAGTCAAGCATTGCTGTGTAAAAAAGCAAAGAAAATTGGAAAAAGTGGGCAGAAAAATGCAGTCATTTCTTGCAAGCTCCCAGGAGAAATTGCGGTACCCAGTGACACTTTACAGATCACTGTCTTATTGTCCTACAAAGCCAGAAAAAGCAATACAGCTCCACAAACAGGAAGTTTCCAGATACTCTGGGGACATACAGCTGTTTTTTTCTCATTCCATCAAATACTGGAGTCACTGCCCTCTTTTATGTTGACAAATCCTATTGCAAATGTGTTTTAGAAAATTTTTCAGCTCTCTGAAGACTATCTAAAATAGATTTCCTGTAAATTATGTGGCACACACAAAAATCCAAGATAGTGAATAGAGTGTTAGGGTTATAATGGCTCTCATTCGGGATACGCTGTACCGCTTGTAATTTTGGCAATCACGAGCAGGAGGCCAACAAAAAGAGATATTTATAAAACGTGTATCGCTTAGCAGCTCAAAATATCTCCCTCCACCCTCTTCCAGGTCTACTCCTGTAGTCATGAGTTCCCTGGCACTGAGAGCAATACAGTTGAAGTTGTACATAAGGGCACAGCAAAAGGTGAAAAGGTGATTAAAGTTTTAATGGATTTGATGGTCGAAGAATGGGATTAGGCCACTGTCAGTGTTTATTCCCTGTAAATGTGGATAGGGGGAGAAGGAGAGGATATTTATCTGAGAAGAATAAAATACACCAAAGAGAAAATGTCTGCCAGTGTGAAGCAGAAAGATTGGTCTCTGGCTGAGTCACCTTTTACTTTTGGGAATAGATATAAATTTATCCTGTGCTGTCAGCACAGAGGCATTATCTGGAGGGCAGCAGGGAACTCACTGGCTGAGGTGGGGTTGTGTCCTTTCGCTGAGGTAGTTTCCCTTTCCTTCTGGCTTTCTGTAGTTTGCTCAGCGCCACTGCAATGCAGCTGCCCACTCTGGCATTGTTCTGGATCAAAGCAAGGTCTGTTTGGCATTTCTTTGAGGAGAAAAAAAAAAATACCAGCAAGATCGACCTGTCAGAAGCCTATATAGGAACTGCCTAGAGGGAGAAAGAAGAAAATACATGCTGTGAGACTTCATAGATTTGATTCCCCTATACCATAATCCTTTGGGGGCACATATACTGGGTTACAATACTGCATGAACACCCTGAATTTTTAAATTTTTTTCACCTGCCTCCCCCTGTGTCGATGGAGAGGAAACCTGTCATCTCCATTTGACAGATAGGGAACAGAAGCAAAGGCTTCACAGAGAAAAGAGAAGGTGAAGTGCTTAAACTAGAGCCAAGAGTCTAAAAACCTCAGTGGATCTTGGCCAGCTTTTCCAGAAAGAGATGCCTACTGATATTTTTGCCAAGTCTCTATAAGCAATTTTTTTAGCAATTTCACTGGGAGCAGAGTATCAGAGGCTTTGAAAGCCTTGCTTTGTGGCTGCATACAGCTCTAATATCCACAAATGCCTTTACCAATCTGTGCTGACTGACCAGGTCTCCTAAAGGGCTGGCAGCAGAGACTGGATGTGAACCCAGCTCTCCCAGATCCTACACTGGCATCCCAGCCAGTAGATCTGCTTTTTTCTTGCCTGTGCAAGACGATTCCTGCTCACCCAGGGGTGTTTTCCTCCCAAGTTTCTCTTACTCTGCACCCGCATGAAGAGTTGGATAAGGCAGTGTGATGTACAGCGCAGTGCTCTGGGAAGCTCAGGTACCTTCCAGTGTGCAACCCCACCATGGACAACAGTGTCCTGAGACTCCATCACAGAGCAGGCAAGCTCAGGGATCAGATGTGAGGGATCTCTTTGGGCTCTGGACCACCTGCCATCTGTGCTGGCCTCCAATTTTTAATGCAAAAGTGGATGAGGACAGTAAGGGTGCTCCTGAAAAAGCAGGATGCAGTCGCTAAGCTCTCATCTGTTTGCAGATACTGAAGTGTTTGCCCCTTGCTAGACTGTGAATAAAGTGACAGTGTTTTCCACCAAGAATTATCAGAAGATATATGAAGTACACTGGAGTACTTCCCCCCCCCGCCCCGCCTTCAGTAAAAGGATACTGGAGTCCAGCGATTTCCCGTCAGTTAATTCATTGAGCTTCTGTAACATGAAAGGGGTCAGTTCTTTGCCTGTGATCCCTTTGGACCTGCAAATATAAAGAAAATGCCTGCAGATGAGCAGGACTGAGCTGAAACAGCATCAGAGAGGAAGCACTGCTGCTAGCAGATAATTTATCTCCATAACCACATACCATAAAAAGTTCTGTAAACAAGCTTCAGGTTAGGTAAAACTACGGCTGAAAGCATGTTGTGGGCTCACCTGTGCCCAAGGTTAAGCTGTGTTACAGCCCCTGCAGCAGTGTCCCAGAAGTCATTTACTTCTGCAAGACCACTGGGTGAGCAAAGGATGGGCTTAGGTTGCTTCTCACCTGGCTTTGCTGAGAGCTTGCTGGATGGCCTCTTCGATGACCTGGCCTGAGGCAGCTCGCTCCTGGGGACAAGGCACTGCTATCAGCACCCCACTGCTCAGACCTAGCTCCAAAGCGCTGGCTGGGAGAGGACAGGTAGGTTGTTAGTGGTTCTCCTTGGATAAATTAAATGCTGAAGGAAAAGGATAGAGGAGAGTGGGTGTGGGGTGAAGGAACCCCCATTGCTGGAGCTCCTGTTCTTAGCTGACCCAAGGACAGGCTCTCTTCCAGCTACCAATCAATCTACATCTGCCTATTTATTTTGAGTCTGTCTGTACAATAAAAGGGGCAAAGAATTTTATTTTTTTTTAAAGAAAACTGATTCTACTTCCAAAGGCCCAGAAGCTGTTTCTGTAAGCACATTAACATACATGTTCCCTCCACTTCACCAGCATGAACAAAATGTGTATGAGTATGCCAAGGTGGCTGCAGCTAGCTAAAAAGCTTGCTGTGAAGACTGAATTTTCCTGCTCCTTTATTTTCAAAGAACTGAAGCAGGAATGGGGGAGGTGGGATGGCTTGTTTTTCGGGACAAACTCTTCTCCAAAGTTAAAAAAGAAAGTGCCTTATTCAAAGTGATTTTTGTGTCCCTCTCTTCTAGGGCCCTACGTGGGCCTTTCCCTTCTGAAACACACCAATGAGTTCAGCTGCCTCCTCTTCATCCTGGACGTGATACGGTGCCTGGAAGCCACTCTGGCGCGAGAAGAAGGCTGGGAACTCCCTTGACTCTCCAAAGGCAGCCACGCAGACTCCCTGAGTCTCCTGCAGCAGTGGAGGTGAGACAAGCAGGTAGTCAGTGGAGGGAAAGGGAACCCACCAAAAGAATGGGACTTTTTCCTTCTACCCAGCTAGAAACTGCCTTTAGCACAGGGTTTGGTTACTTTATACATCCCATTCTATTCCATTCTATCACCAACATTTTTCAAAGCAAAGAGCCAGACATGGTAACTGGTTAGACAGAATCTGGCTTACTGAGGCACAGGAGATGTGCACGTCCTTTGCTTGTGCTCAGAGCTGGTCAAAAGCCATGCAGCTGTCATTAGGACAATACTGAGTCTAAGGTAACAACCTGTGATCTGAAGGTATGTCTTGAGCTGACAGGAATATAAATGAGTTCTGTTTGTGATTGAGAAGTACTAATGTTGGCTGTAACCTGAAGTGCTGGCCCTGGTGGTTTCCAACATACCAAACCTTAAAAAGTGACTCTACTGAAAATCATCTTGATTTTAATTTTAATTCCAATTTCATTTTAGTGTTTGATGGGTCTAGCTTGCCTGATCCATCAGTTCTGAAGCATTCTCCCAGAGAAGCAAGTCTAAGGCCAGAGAAACAGGGCATGGCTAGCGCTGCCTTTGGCCTCAGTTGGAATAGCTGCTGGAACAGCCCCTGGGGCATGGATAGATTTATGTTAGGGAGTAGCCCAGAGCTTGTATAGCCCCAGGACTAGAGAACTATAAATATGGCTTCACATCCTCTCAACAGTCATTTCTAAAAATCTTGGGCTTAATACCTGCCCAACACTACTGGGCATTCTGTACACAAAGTACAACATTATCTGCTTTCAGGCTCAGCAGCCCATGCTACCTACCAGATATTCCAGTGTCCTGCCAATATCAAGGATAGACTTGACTCCTGCAGATACAACAGCAACCGGAGTTCGTCCTAGCTCTGTCAAGTCAGCACTCACATCCAGAGCTGTCAAGGGACAAGCAGCCACTGTGTGGGTGATTGTGTTGTACTCCAAGCTGATGTGATCTGCCCTCTTAAAAAGCCATATTTGCCTAGGATGCCCCTGCCTGCTTTTGTAGCCATTTAGATCCACAAACAAATATTACAGGTTTAGATCACGCCTTCAGGTGTTGAGATTGAAAGAAATATTGACAAAAAGAAGTCACATGGCTTAGGGCAGAGGTGCAGCCTTGCACTGTAACTCTCAGCTCTTTGATCACATCGATAAACAGCATGCAAAAAATTGGTAGAAAAGAAAGAAGCAAGTGTTATAAAGCAAGGACAAAGTTCAAGGAGATGGAATATAATTTAAGTAGATTTTGATTTTGGTATTGACATCACTGGCAAAAAAGGTGACACGGGAACTTTGCTGACTTCAGGGAACTCCCTGGTCTGGAATTTACATCACATCTGAAAGGGATGGCATCCAGCAGGGCAGTGCGGTTATGCTATGCTAGGAATATATAAGGCTAAGAAGAAAGAATGTACTTAAAGGTCACAAACTACAACGCCAAGGCTGGGCTGTTTATCAGAGAGGGGCACGCAACTGTAACACAGGCCAGGGCCTAAGTTTCTTTTGCGGTGAGACTCTCCTTCTCCTCAGCTGAGAGAAAGTCTGTAAGAACACTGTGCTCGGTAGCCAGTAAGTATCAGGTTATTCAGCCATTACAAAGTGGGAGAGGTACCGTCAGCTCCTGTTGCACCAGCAAATGATATCCATATAACCCCATGCAGGCGAAGGATAAAGAGAAACTCCCACCCCTTAACAACTGGCCAGTGCTCAAGAGGAATACTTTGAAGCTTCTGGAAAGGAGACACTGGAGAGAAAACAACTACAGTATGGTCAAGAGGAATGATAACTTTCCTGAACAGACAGCTACTGCAGGACAGACTGGGAAAAAGGAAAAAGATAGAATTAAATAAAACGGTAGCAACATAGATAAAATAGAATGTTTTGATTTTCTTACTGTTCTCTCCTCCGCGATGGACGCCTCCTATGCCGCCTGTCACAAACACGGGGATTCCCGCTTTGTGTGCAGCAATCATTGTTCCGGACACAGTAGTGCCACCAGACAAGCCCTATCAGGGGACAACCAGTTGCAGTCAGCACCCAGGGTGGCCCAGAGAATACCACATGCAGGCAGCTATGGTTGTGGTCTATCACACAGCAATGTCACAACAGCCTGCTGTCACCAGCTGACAAGTGAAATTCCAATACAAATATTCTATTAGGCAAAACTGCAGAGGAATCACTGTCCCTGCTATGTAAGCTGTTCTTGCCCTGATGATAGTAAAGGCCTTCGTTCTCCAGAGCTTTCCAACCAGAAGGCTTCACGGGCAGCTAGGGTCACCTTAAGCACTGTGCATTACTTGGGAGGGCCTGTGTGTCACATAGTTTACATGTAACGTGATGATGCCTTATCATGCCAGTAAGAATATTCTTAGCCAAGCGCTCATGGCTTGCCAGCCAATCCAGAATGACCTTTCAGGAGCTCTATTTCATAGTTGCTATTCCCTTACTCTGTTGTATTTTGACTCTAGATAGGACCAGGTTTGAGCTTACCAACAAGATACCACTTTACATTATATTTTCAAGAGGTTTAAAAGCCACCTGGCTTGAAGCTGGAGAGCACTATACTATTGCTGTATAGAAAACACCACAACAGAAAGTCTGCATACCATACCTGGCTGAGGACGTAAGGAAGATCTCTCCGAGACACTTTAACTACGTTTTTACTGCTTGCCAATAACTCGAGTTCCTCGTCTGTGAGTCCCACATGAATTCGACCACTTAAAATACCTACAGTGGCTGGCACTGCTCCATTTATTGTTACAATTTCTTCCACCTCTCTGGCCATGCTGCAATGAGATAAACAAGACAACAATCACAAAATTAGTGAGGCAAACAATCAGAGAAGAAAACTGCTGTGTTTGATGGCCATCATCCCCAGTTTCCAGTTTTATACAGTTCTTGTGATTTCAGCTAAGTCCAGTTCCTCTTCTGTATCTTCCTAATGACAGAAGTCTTTGCATTTGAATTTGCAGAAGTGCGGAGCTCCCACTTTCAGGATAGCAATCTCCAAGCTCTGTGCTTCATTTTTGAGAAAAATCACTTGATTTACAGGCAAATCTGGTTATACAACATATTGAAAGTAGGGATCCTCTCAAAATAGGACCTTTCTGTATCTATTACCTGTTATTTCTCTGAGATCACAGAACTTCACAAAAAAACCAGGTAATTCAAGCCCTGCTCAACTGACCAGTATATATTTTTCACAATACAGGTAGTTAGATATAGAGTAACAACAGTGTCAAAAAGCTGCAGCCTGAGGATACTCTAGGGCTGCAGACTAGGTCTTTCTAAGCTTCTCAGGTTTTATACTTGATCATTTGTACACTGTCCTTTTTAAGAGCAGCTTCTTCTCCCTTTCTGAGCTATCTGTACATACACTAGGCAGTCTTCAACTACTGAAACTACCTCGTTCCCAAACCCGAATTTTTAGAGCTTCATTCTAAGACAGAATGTCAGGCAAAATAATGGCCAGGTAAAAAGCAAGATGGAAAATCAATACCAAAACCTTCCTGTGCTTTCTGGAAGCAAGGATGGAGAGGAGAGTGCAATGATTTCTGGCACTGTAAGTCAGTGAAACACAAATCTACTGAACATCAATAAATAAAGGGTAGAGGTGTTTTTTTTTTCTATGCAGGGCACAGAAGGCAGTGAGGGACCAGCAGCTCTCACAATAGCTGCTCTGAGTGGCACTAAGGAACAGATTTCAATACTGTGTTCCAGTCCTTTTTGCATTACAAAAGAGATACCAAAAGAAACTGCAGAGTGTTTTCAATGTCTGCACAAACTATGCAGCTGACAACACTGGTAGCTCTGTCTTAGAGCAAGTGATGACATTATCTGCTGCCACATTTTAAAGGAAGCCAGGAATTTAAGGTGTTGGATAAGGAGATAAATAGGTACCCCATACGTGTCATATGATTCTGCTCTCCTTAGAAATCCAGATATAATTGGTTTACACCAGAGCTCATATTCTGCATGCCTAGCAACCTGACATTTCCGTTTGCCCTTACAAGGGTTTTGGGTTGACCAAGAATACTGATACTGATCCACCGGTTATATGCCTTGCTCTCACAACTTTGTTGAACGAGTAACAACAAAATCCATCACCTCAGATTCTGAGGATAGGTCATGCCATGTGTAATGATGGTACTTTCCAAGGCTACAACTGGTCTCCCCTCCATCAGCGCTTCCTGTACAGAGGGCTGAATCTTGAAATAAGCACCTGAGGATAAACACAGAAAATTGAATTATTTGCATGGGTGTTTGCAGTAACTACTGAGCAGTTTTATAAAAGGCAGACTGGCATCATCACAATAAATTTATCCCCCTCTTCAGCTGTTCTTTGGGGTGAATTCACAACTAACTTCATGAAGACTAAAGCTGTGTTTCATGTAAGTGAAATATCTGCAAAATATTTCTACTGTTAATACAAATAATAATCCTCATCATCATCACTGAGCACTCCTCTGCCACCATTTTTGCAGCTGGGTTGTCATTGGCTCCAGTAACATTACTTTAAATTAATGTTACTGTGAACGAACTGAGCCTTGCAACCATGCCCAAAGAATATGTTTTAAAAGAGTAGAAGCACCAAGGATACCATAGTAACTCCATATATTATAAGACTATCGTGCATCAAGACTACTGTTGCTCTTCGCTTTGCTCCCAGAACACTGCCAGCAAGGTCTCTGCTGCATTCAGATGAGAAAAATGCTTTTCACCCAGGAACTGTTTCAGAATACGCTACTCACCATGCAGAAATCTTCTCACCTGGGTGGTCCCACATGCCACAGCGGACACATGTCTTCCCAGGCTGTAGGTTATCTTCCTAATCATCTTGTGTATACGGATGGTCCTGAGATAACAAAAGTCAGGTAAAAATGAAAGAAGTAATTTAGCAATGATGTGACTGTGTGAAACTAAACATACCATCTTTTGCCTTGATCTTGGAAGGTAAGCAACCCTTGCCCAGGAGATTGCCTGGAGACTCCTGGTGTTTCAAGCATAAGCCAGGGTGTCGAAGCAAAATGTTAAGCTGCAGAAATGGAGTTGGAAGAGTTCACCTGGTCCATTGTCAATGCTGGGCTGAAATCATGGTGGAACAGAGGAAAGGATAAGGAGTAACAAACTAGAGAGAGTTTAAAAGTAGACAACCTTTTAATTTCCTAAGATACTTGCTCACGATAAATTGCAGACTCGGGCACTGCCACCTCCAACCTGAAAGATCACAAGGAGAAATCTACAAGGCGGACACAGGCAGAGGAATGCTATAAAGAGATGAACCTGGTCTTTGCTGATGCCTAAGAGGAAACAAGCAGTTCAGTAAAATAAAGGAGCTGAGAACGAGTAAACCAGGCTGTGACTCCAAGGAGGAAAGAGCAGCTTTCCATAGAGCTGGGAGTGCTTTATGCAGGCTCATGCGTGGTGGTGCAGACCCCCTGGGCCACGTTGTGATGTCAGGACCAGCCAACATTGTGTTCTTGTTTTGGCTACAAGTGCAGTGAGTTGGGACAATCTGGTACTTTCTTGTCCTGGTTATGGTACAGTGAGTTAGGACAATTAGGCACTCCCTAACCATACCTGAAACTCATGCTGCCTGGATGGTGGCCCGCCGTGGAAGGTGCCAGAATTACCTGACAAGAATTGTGGCCAGAATGGAAATATACTGACCAAAGTCAATCATCTTGCGATCCTATAAATAGTGATCCTAAGGGAGACCCTTTGAGCTCTCTGGGATTGCAGCAGGCTGTGACCCAGCATCTCCCTGAGCTGGCACGCCTCTTGGTAGATTTTGCAAGGATTTCAGAGTAGATTTCACGAGGATTTCAAAAAGTAGATTTCGGGAGGATTTCCAAGATTGTCTGCTGATAGATGCCGATGAAGAAGAAGGGGTCAAAGATTGTCTGCTGACAAATGCTGACGAAGGAGAATAGTGAGTAATTCACTACAATTAGATTTCGTAAAGTTTCAAAGATCATTTGGTACCAATAATTTACTACAATTGGCAGAGAGAGAAAAATCTTGAATGTAGGTTAAACTCTGTATCTCTGTGTGTGTGATTCAATTTAGGAAACTTTGTAGTGTTGATTATAGCAAATTTTATTCAATCACTCTGATAATTGCCTGCTAAGTATTGTTAAAAATCGTATAACCTAATCTTGTGATTTACCATAGTGTTAGAAATCTTAAATTGCTGCTACCTCAAAGTCGCACAGGATCCATAATCACTCATTCCCAGACAAATTGGCACAGTAATTCAATGGGTGATTTTCCTTACCCTTTGTATCCCTTCTATTAGACAGAAACCATTGACCAACTCTGGGGCTAAGTCTGGATCCAGCTGCACCTAGACTCCTCCCTGACAAGGAGTTTAGAAAGCAAGGGGGTCCACTCTGAACCTTATGACTCAACGGGAGGGTTTCCCTGACAGTTTTGTGTCTCCCGCCTCTGTGTAAATCATTCTAAATTAATTCTAACTCGTTTTTCCCTCGTATGTTTCTTCCATGTAATAAGTAATAGAGTGAACCTTGCCATTGAATTTTGTTAAGTTGCACTTTTACAAATTCACATTAAAATCACCTTTTTTGCTAATACCTTTGATGGTGATTCTTTAAGTGATCTAAATCACTCATTTGTGACATCATGTTACATCATCCTTAGTGCAAAGCGTGGAAGCAGAGTGGCAATTCAGCCCCAGCAACAAACTCCAGAACTCCTCAGGTCTCCTAGCAACTCCTATTCACTTTAATTAAATTCATTTCCAAACAGAGAAAGAGGGGGAGAGAATTGTAAAGGTTGAGACTGGTCTGGCCTGGGCCTCGGGGCAGTTTCACTCAATGCCTGGCTGCTTCACATATTTTCCCTGGGCATGTGGCCATATCCCTCAAGCCTTTCTATTTCTCACCCCTTCAGCAGGAGGAAAGGATTTCTTTCTTCAGTCCTTTGTACCCATTGTTTATTTAGATGGCAAATTAATTAAATTACAGTACTGTGTTCATGTTACACTTAGCAGAACATGGCTCTGATCTCAGTAAGTGTGTGGCACTACAGCTAGAGAGAAACAACTTATACCCAGGAAGAGTATCTTTGCCCAAGTCTAAAGACTTAGTCTATACAGGACAGCTTGGGCTGTGTAACGCAAGAAAAGAGGGACTGGTTCAGCTAGATCAATACGTACCTGACCAAACCAGTAAGATTTTCCACTTTCCAAATCCTTTTTAAGGACAAAAAACTTAATTAAGTTTATGGAACCATATCCTGACACAAAAGTGGGAAAAGCTCTTAGTTCATGCTTACAATCCCTGCCTGTGCAGTACTAAGCCCAGCAGCCAGCAGCCTGAGCTCTTCATGCAAATGTCCTGGTATTGCTCCACGGGTGCATACACACCTCTCGTTCTCCGGGGCAAAGTCAGCTTTGGAATAAATTCATTAAGCCAACAAGGTTACACCAAGAATCAGTTGAGCTGCTCGAGTTGTGTTCTGAATTTTAACAAGCCCCCAAACTCTGAAGCGCAACAGCCAGGAGTGCCCAAGCTGTGCTGGCCAGTGGATAAAAACCAGCTGGTCACCACCTGAAACCCACTACGAATTAGCTGATGTTCGCTGGAAACTCAGCCAACTCTCAGCCTGAGCTGGCTGAAAGATTTTTGAAGCTTGGCAAGTTTTGCAGCGAGACCCATCCGACCTTTCGCCTTGTAACGAAACTTTGCAGATTCCTGGTGGAAGTTTCAGGCAACTCAAGCCCAGACCGGCTTTCCTCCCTCCTCCAAACCGTCCCTGCTCGCCTCCCCTCGTGATCGATCCGGCCCATCCGACCTCATGGAGCAATGGCCTGGCGTGTCTCTTACCTCTGGGCGTCCGTCTCGCGTAGGGAGGCCGGGTGGGTACTGGAGCGGTGCCTGGGCAGCCCTGGGAGAAGGCGGGAAGAGGGGGGCTGGCAGCAGCTTGGGGGTGCGCGGGCCGGTGCTCCTGGCTGAGAGAGCCCATTTATTATTAACCACAGGCGCAGCTGAGCTCTGCAACTGCTCGCTGCCTGGGGTGCAGGGGGCCATTTCACGACAGGGTGAAGAAAGCTTCTGTGATTATTTTTGTTCACACGGTGCCAGATTTTCCCCTCACTCTTTATTTTCTCATTTTTTAGATTCCTTTGCTGTTAGACTTCTTTTTTAATCAGTGAATTCATTGCTTACTAAAACAATGCCTCTGCAGACTGAGCCCCTTTGTACTTATTCCTAAAAAGCAGAGGAATTGCATTCATGCCTCCCCCTCAACTTTGCCAAATACAGCTGTTAAGCTCTTTCTTCTCAGGGTAAGAGCTCTACTCAGCTGTTGGCCCTCCCAGTGAGGAACGCTGTAGGTCTAAAGCCAGTCGTGGCAATACTCCGTATGACACAGGTGCCTGGCTACACCATGAACACAAGCTGGATTCACAGAGAAAAACTATCGTAGTCTCCTACTGTAAAGACAATCTACTCTAACAGGTTTAGGGTGGCTTTGAACAAGGACTTTGAAATTATAAATCTTTGTCCCTTCATAAAAAAGCAAGGATACTTTGAGATCTAATGCACAGATATTATGCATGTTTTGATATTATAATCTACAGAAAATATCAGAGGTCAGAGTTAAATGGCTGCCCATGAAGGAATTGATTTACTGGATAAAAGACAAGACATGATTCTATGCAACTTCCATGCATAACGTAAAACTTGCTAAAGTAATTGCTAGTGTATTGTTGAAGTAATCAGTGTTAGGGAACTGATTTTACTGCAGTCCATTAATCAGGAAATTGTAAAACATAGGTTGTTAAAGCAGCGTTCACACTTTACACTAGTCCTTTTCAAAAGAAGTTTCCTGCAACTTTTGTTTAACTCGGCAGTCATGACTGTCGTCTTATTTTCTACATCCTTCCAATCTTTTCAACTAAGCACATTCAAGGAGACTTCAAACAAAGCTTGCTGGGTTGCAAAGACAATCCACCTCTGACTTCTGCTATGGGGTCTGCAGGGAATTTAGTTGCAGGAATGATAGATTGCATCCTTAGATACAATAAATGGATACTGAAGATTTTGTGAATGGTGTCTTCTTCCTGGGGGGATGGGTGGCCAGATGTATTGAAAAGAAAATGGGTAGGTAAAATTAAATTTTTGAAAAATATACACAAATTATAATAGAATCATTTTACTTTCAAATAGATGTATTAGGAAAGACTGCAGTAATGTAGGAACCTATCTGGGCTATTGCATTTTTGGCATGCTACCAGATGATGATTTAGTAATCAGGCTGGTCACTCCGTTTCCAACTCTCAGGATCATGATCATTTCAATATGATCTTATGCAGTGGGCACCCAGTTCAGTCTGCCATATCAGATGAAGTCAGGGGTAAGAGCGTGTTGCCTTGTTTGCCATTTTTTGCCTTAAAACAAGTGGAAAACCAGCCTGTTGGGTTTCTAGCTCAGCTTTCCAATATGAACCTGTAGGTCTCTGAGACAAAACGGGGACACTCAAGCAGCTCTGAGGGCACTCCTGCAGTCTTGTGCACATCTCAAGTTTTGGATTTGTCTTTTGGATTTATTACAATGAAAATAAGAGCTTATATGAGCCATTTTCAAAGGCTAACCCCATCTTTTGCTCTACCAGAAAAGCTGCGGAGGCTTGCTAAACCAGGAAGAGAATGGGCCAGTTTGATATCTGCTAGCCCCTGAGAGACTGTCTGGCCGTGCTGTTCCCGGGATATTTCTGAAATGGGATATATGGCTGATGATGGTATAGGGGCTAGGGTGATAAGATCACAGTGTGTAGGTGACTGGGAGAAGAGAAAGCCCCAGAGAACTGCTGGAGACAGTTTTTGTAAGAAACCGTGGTGGCTGCATATAACTCGCTCCTCTGCTTGCTGCAGTGTTAGCTGACTTTCCAGTCCTGCCTGTCTGCAGTGACCCAGAGACCTTGCTGCTGGTACTTCCCCCTCTGGGCCTCAGAAGTAGAGGTTAATATTAAACAGGTTGCTGGGTAAAATGGGAGCGGCTGGGAACAAAGAAATCGCCATGGCAAATTCCTACTGCCTGCTGGGAGCTGGGCCCCCCGCGCCACCCTTGCATTTTCATCTGTGAGTGATTCCTACCCGGGTTACCAGCTCCTCTGAAACCTTTTCTCTCTCAGGGGCATTACTAGAGAAGGCATTAGGGAAATGAGAAGCTCCACATTAATTTTGTCTCACTGGCACGTCTGTCTTGGGACAGTATTTCCCTTTCCCTGTGTACCTGATTTCTAAGAGTCTGTTAACCTGCAGCAGGTCTGTGAGCTGGAATTTGCTTATTGGTGTTTCTCTGTTGTGAAGCTTGCTTCTAGGCCACCAGTATCCAGGAGATGTACTAAGGACATGCAGATACATACGGAACACACTTATTTAACTGTTTATTTATTTTACCTTTCTGTGAACTATGGTGCCTGGAGCTGGCTGTCTTGCCAGGGCTGCTATCCAAGGCAACGCTCTAACCCACACAAAGGCCTGATGAAGTTGCTCTTTAGTGATTTAGTCTGTCCTTCCTTAAAGGCTTACATCCTTGTACTTTTATCAGCAGATTTCCACGATTGTTCCAATGGTTCAAAAAAAACTTTCCAGATTATCTTAATGGCTTGGTGATAAAGTATTTGATTAATTTCTTTTTTTCCTAATACGAAGTATTTTTTTCTCCAGCTATTTCTAACAGAACTTAAGACTGAGCATACAAACCTGGTGCGGTTTTTGAACTTCTTACGTTTCAGTGTTGGAATCAGGTGTGGAAAACGCTTCCTTTTTTTAATATGAACTTTTTAAAAACAGCTTCCTGATTCTAACAGGTAAGTTTTCCATTGAACATCCTGGCTTTCTCATAATATGGATTTGTGGAACCAAATTTACAAACTATCCGGCATTGAAAACTGTGCTGCTGATCTCAGGAGGGAGTCTATCAATGCTGCATAGAGAGCCTAGATCGAGGTCTTTATCTGATTCCAGCTCCGTATCTTGGGTGAAGGTTGGTCTTATACAACCAACTATGTTAATTCCCAAGAATTAAAAGTCTCTGTGCCCCAACCTCTGTCCACCAAATCCTGTGAAGTTCAGCTTTTGGCCATCTTTTTTTCTGACGCCTACCTTTACCTTGGTTTGAAGTCTGTTACAATCTGTATGTATACTTCACTGCCTTTTACTTTAGAGTTCTGTTTGCCCAGGTCACAGCACTGCATACTCCAGAAGGCGCCAGCAAGTGCATTCACATTACTTCATTTCTCAGGTCATTCGAGGGCACTTAAGTCATTGTTTCAAGGCAACCTGGAAAGAGATTTACCTCTTCTGACCTCTCTAGTGCACTTCCTCAAGTCCTGCCATCTCGGGATGGTGTCCTACTGTCTACTTTTAGAACAAAGTCTTAATTTCAGTATCTTCTGAAGTGACTGGCAACTTAAATATATTTGATTTTTTAATACATTTTGAAATAGATATGCAAAATATCAGTAACACTGCACTGACAGACTTCTCCCTTCACCTTGCCCCTGCATCCCTGCTTCTCACTCTGTCTTTTCAGGCCGTGTCTAGTACTTGGCTTAAGACTCTTGGCAGTAGGAAGACAAGGGCATGATGCAGAGCAGGCAAAGTTTCACGAGCAGGATTTATTATGGCAGAAGGATGTCGTGTTTCAGCAGCACCGAGCTCTCCGGTGGCCTAGTGCCAGTTTTCGGTCAGGGCTTTCGGGGTGCCACCGGCTCGCTTTGCTCCCAACCCCCTCCCTGCCCGCAGCCGGCGCCACGTTGCCGTTCCGTGTCCTCCCCTCCAGAGCAAGGCCCGTTTCCCGCCCCTGACTAAGCCGGCCCAACCGGCGCAGCCCAGGCCGGCAGCTGGGCGTCTCTGAGGGCCCCACCCCGTCAGGCGAGCGCTGCCGCTCCTCGGGGCTGACTGTGGGGCGAGGCGGCCTCCGAGGCCCGGTCTGCCGGGCTCCGCCTGGGCCCGGTCCCCGCGGTGCGGCCCAGCTGCCCTTCCCCGGGCCGCGACCGAAGGCCCCGGCCCGCCGTTACGTCGCTGAGGCCGCGCGGCGGTAACGCCCGGCGCCCTCCCCCACCCGGCACGTTCCCGCCTGGACGTTCCCCTCCACCAATCGGAGCCGCTTGTTCGGCTGGGGAGGGGCGGAGGGGGGGGGCGGGGGCCGCGCGCGCC